>NC_089845.1:139418880-139783880 GCF_035609145.1 Eleutherodactylus coqui | reverse complement strand
TGAAACCAAATAAACTATCTACAGTATTTGCATGAGCAATGTAACAAATGCCTCGTTGTCTAAGACATCTCTTATCCAATCACTGAGCACATCTCTCCATAGATATATTATGAGTCAGTGACTGACTGGTTTCCCATTACATCCACCATATGTACCTCAAGTATAATGACTGATCATAGCTAACAAAACACTATGCCATTTGAGGCTCTGTTCAAATCCTTCGTTGGCAGGTCCATAACATTTGCCAACAAGAAAAGCATTACTTTAGCAGTCAAAGCAACAGAAATCAAGATAAAACCTAAACAGACCCCATTATAAGTCAGTAAGGTATATTGGGCGTCATTGGGGTTCATTGCACAATAGGTCCAGCACAGCATGTAGGCTTCATTTGTGAACCCTTAAACTAATGAAAATCCATCAAATGGATTCAGAAGATCCAAGAAGATATTAATTTGATTTGTAATTGAAATCCATTAAAAAAATAAAAATACAATATAAACCTAAAGTCTGGAAACTTTTGTTCTTGGAAAATATATACGCAATGCATTTAAATCAGTTATTTACTACAAACTCTATGGATTTTTAGAAAGCCCATTAACATTCGAGGGCAACTTTGATTCAAGTTTCTCCAGAAATACCTACATACTTCCAACTTTCATTAATATTATGACCTTGTTCTCTCGGCAAGTTCAGCTAAATCAATACATTTCCTTTGTATATTTATGGAGAAATTATCTCCCCAGTGTTCCACTGCAGCCTTTATTCACTGCTAGTTACAACGTTGCAGAGATTAGTCTCTTAGGAACCGAACATTTTGCGATCTTTAAAACTCAGCACATATTTTATACTTTTTTTTCACAGAACATTTACTCCAATTCCTATTCCATATGGAAGCGCTCTATCTGTTCTCAGCATTTTTTATGTGTTTAAAGTAATAAACAACAAACGTGAATATACAAAGGATGGGAATGTACAAACTATGTGAATATACAAATTAGAATCTGCCCAACAGTTGGTGTCAAGTCAAACTTGAAGAATTCTGATGATATATCTTATTTGTCTGTTGAGAAGTTTTTAATTGCTGTTTTCTTTGCAATTTTCTGCTTGTATGGGACCAAGTTCCACTTCTCTAAAACATGAATCAAAGCGTCAATGGAAATGGTATTTGAAGCTGAAGAATAACCTCTCAGGATGCTAATTTTTTTTCCCCCCACATTGTAGTGAAAGGGGAATAGAACTCCTGGCCTTTGTGAGACATCACAGTTTCGCAGCTTGCGCTACAATATTTCTTCTGTGGGACTGTAGCAGATTGCCTATCCTAAACTCCCCATGAGTATTGGGTACCCATGACCCTACTGCCTTTACTAGTTGTGTTTCTTTGGACTATTTTTGGTAGGCACTATTCACTCCATACTGGGAGCACCTCCCAAGAGCTGCTGTTTCGGAGATGCTCTGATCCATTTCTCCAACCAGCACAATTTAGTCCATCGGATTCTTACTTCCCTTTGTTTTCCACTGCCAACTCTGATATTGTGTCCTCCAAAAATGACAAAAACAAAGGAAAATTATGTCAAACGGAGACCCAAGTGTGTAACTTTGATTTCCCTTTGACTAATTAAAGTCGATGATTCCAATCAGGGTCCCATCCAAATACCATTTTCAGCTATTCTGTCCGAATCTTGGGATGGAACTGCACAACATAGCCAGTAATGCTATGTAAATGCAGGCTAAGTGTGTTATAGTCTGGTTTAGCTAGTTATAAGCACTCTGTTATGACTGTAATAACCTGTAATTATTTACCTGCATGTGAACAATTGGCCGCAATAGCCTCTTGGTAGCAAAAAACCTTTAGTGGGATCAATTGCAGTAGGAACTCTTTTTGAGTGTCAGTCAGGCATGCTTTGCTTACAATATGTGCTACCTTTAACTGCAAGGTTTATTCACCTTGCCTGCATAAATGTTCATAACCCCTAACTGAACAGTAAGTATCTGGACATAAATAGACAGCACTCAGATTTTTCAAACACATAAAATTTTTATTAGACAAGTATATAACATACAAATACATTGTCATACCAACAAGGAAACATCTGACCCTGGACTACACCAAGAGGCTAAACCTACCTATAAGCAGGGTAATCATCCTGATAAGGACGGCCCCAGGTCAGGAAACTAGGGCTGAATGCACTCTCCCTAAAAGGTAGCAGATGATATATAATACAAACTCCAGCAACTAGAGCAACATGAATAACAGACATAGGCAAAGCCTGAAGACCAGGGAACAGATCAGAAAAGACAGTTGAGACAAGGCGCCTGCACACTTACAGATGGATGGAAATTTATGCATTTGCACACCTAGGGTCAGAAGGGATTCAGACATAACCAAACAGGACATAGCTCAGACCAGACGTCTGCACACCTATGGACAGAGGGGAATTTTGGCATTCACACACCTACGGATGGAGGGGATTCAGACAGAAACAAAACAGGACATAGTTGAAACAGACGCCTGGACACCTTCAGAAACAAGGGTAATCAAGCATCTAAGGATGAAAGGGAGTTAGACAGAAATGCTTGCATTACTATCAGCAGTGGTCAGAAACAAAAAAATGAGGTATAATGACCGACACCCTCTACCAAAAGGGGCTGGTATGTATGTGCACAGACCCTAGGTAATTGGCTGGTTGGAGCAATCCATACAATCAGCCATCCAATTCAGCCCCACCTGCAGAGATGTGCTCCTAAAAGTGCATAGCACCACAAGACCCAGGAGCGCAACCTAACACAAACGTGGCAATATGTATTTAGATGGGTGAAACTACTAGGATAGCAGGCAGAAAAGTTAATTTGGGGTCAAACAGCTTAAAGCCACTCTCACACGAGTGTTTTTTACAGCATTTAGCATGGCGTTTGAAACGCCCGCTAAAAGCACTGTAAAACGCTTCCACTGATTTCAAGGGGGCTTCACAGACAAATGCTTTTCAAATGCTGCCGGCTCTATTTTAGTGCGTTTTAACACTAAACTACCAGTTTCCCTGAAGTTCTAAATCCATGTTCTGACAGTTCATGCACTCACTGACTGTCTTCCTGGGTGTTTTTGACTGAAAGCCTCGGCTGCCTCATGTGAACTTCTGTTACCGAATTATCAGACTTCTGTCCTAGACTGTTAATGGACTCTTATGTTACCTGAAAAGAAACACAATTAGTGTTTTCCATACCACATAATTCAAAACTGCAGCTATAATATTACTCAACATGACATCATCCAAAACTCAAAAATGGTTGCAGATTAGAGATGAGCGAACGTACTCGTCCGAGCTTGATATTCGTGCGAATATTACGGTGTTCGGGATGCTCGTTACTCTTAACGAGTACCACGCGATGTTCGGGTTACTTTCACTTTCATCTCTGAGACGTTAGCGCGCTTTTCTGGCCAATTGAAAGACAGGGAAGGCATTACAACTTCCCCCTGTGACGTTCAAGCCCTATACCACCCCCCTGCTGTAAGTGGCTGGGGCGAGATTAGGTGTCACCCGAGTATAAAAGTCGGCCCCTCCCGCGGCTCGCCTCAGATGCCTTGTGAGTTAGCTGAGGGACAGTGCTGCTGGTGCCGGAGCTGCTGTAGGGAGAGTGTTAGTAGTGAGTGTAGGCTTCAAGAACCCCAACGGTCCTTCTTAGGGCCACATCTATTCGTGTAGAGGCTGCTGTTAGCAGTGTTGCCCATTTTGTTGTTTTTCAAAATCGGCTGTGCAGAGCATTGCGCCCTGCAGTAATACTACAGGGACAGAAGTGGTGGTTAGGCAGGGAGAGTGTTAGGAGTGAGTGTAGGCTTCAAGAACCCCAACGGTCCTTCTTAGGGCCACATTTAACCGTGTGCAGAACTGTGCAGGCTGCTGTTAGCAGTGTTGCATTTTTTTATTTTTTTTTAAATCGGCCGTGCAGAGCATTGCGCCCTGCAGTAATACTACAGGGACAGAATTGTGTAGGCAGGGCCAGAAGACATATATTATTGATTGAATATACGCAGTGGGCCTTTTCTTTACCAAAAAAAGGGAAACATTCTATTTGGCCTGCCTCTGACAGTCCTCAGCGTTCTGGGTACGTGTGTGGTGGGTGCAGAACGTAAACAGAAATCATACGCAGCCAGCTACGTTTAACAGCAGGCTTGCGCCAATTTCTTTCCTGCCTGGGAAAAATCACCGCTCTGCTGTAGTTAATAACTCTGCAACCCTGCAGTTCTGTGACACATTTGCAGGGCCAGAAGACATATATTATTGATTGAATATACGCAGTGGGCCTTTTCTTTACCAAAAAAAGGGAAACATTCTATTTGGCCTGCCTCTGACAGTCCTCAGCGTTCTGGGTACGTGTGTGGTGGGTGCAGAATGTAAACAGAAATCATACGCAGCCAGCTACGTTTAACAGCAGGCTTGCGCCAATTTCTTTCCTGCCTGGGAAAAATCACCGCTCTGCTGTAGTTAATAACTCTGCAACCCTGCAGTTCTGTGACACATTTGCAGGGCCAGAAGACATATATTATTGATTGAATATACGCAGTGGGCCTTTTCTTTACCAAAAAAATGGAAACATTCTATTTGGCCTGCCTCTGACAGTCCTCAGCATTCTGGGTACGTGTGTGGTGGGTGCAGAACGTAAACAGAAATCATACGCAGCCAGCTACGTTTAACAGCAGGCTGGCGCATATTTCTTTCCTGCCTGGGAAATCAAATCACTGGTAATACAACATGCTGAGGGGTAGGGGTAGGCCTATAGGACGTGGACGCGGGCGAGGACGCGGAGGCCCAAGTCAGGGTGTGGGCACAGGCCGAGCCAGTGCGGTGGCCAGGGGTAGAGGCAGGGCCAGACCGAATAATCCACCAACTGTTTCCCAAAGCGCCCCCTCGCGCCATGCCACCCTGCACAGGTCAAGGTGCTCTACGGTGTGGCAGTTTTTCACAGAGACACCTGACGACCGACGAACAGTGCTGTGCAACCTTTGTCGCTCCAAGATCAGCTGGGGAGGCACCACCAACAGCATGCGCAGGCATATGATGGTCAAGCACCCCACAAGGTGGGACGATGCCCGTTCACCGCCTCCGGTTTGCACCACTGCCTCTCCCCCTGTGCCCCAACCTGCCACTGAGATCCAACCCCCCTCTGAGGACACAGGCACTACCGTCTCCTGGCCTGCACCCACACCCTCACCTCCGCTGTCCTCGGCCCCATCCAGCAATGTCTCTCAGCGTAGCGTCCAGACGTTGCTAGCGCCACAGTTTGAGCGCAAGCGCAAGTACGACGCCACGCACCCGCACGCTCAAGCGTTAAACGTGCACATTGCAAAATTGATCAGCCTAGAGATGCTGCCGTATAGGCTTGTGGAAACGGAGGCTTTCAAAAGCATGATGGCGGCGGCGGCCCCGCGCTACTCGGTTCCCAGTCGCCACTACTTTTCCCGATGTGCCGTCCCAGGCCTGCACGACCACGTCTCCCGCAACATTGTACGCGCCCTCACCAACGCGGTTACTGCCAAGGTCCACTTAACAACAGACACGTGGACAAGCACAGGCGGGCAGGGACACTATATCTCCCTGACGGCACATTGGGTGAATTTAGTGGAGGCTGGGACCGAGTCAGAGCCTGGGACCGCTCACGTCCTACCCACCCCCCGAATTGCGTGCCCCAGCTCGGTGGTGGTATCTGCGGGGGTGTATGCTTCCTCCACTAAACCACCCTCCTCCTCCTCCTACGCAACCTCTGTCTCGCAATCAAGATGTGTCAGCAGCAGCACGTCGCCAGCAGTCGGTGTCACGCGGCGTGGCAGCACAGCGGTGGGCAAGCGTCAGCAGGCCGGGCTGAAACTACTCAGCTTAGGAGATAAGAGGCACACGGCCCACGGACTGCTGCAGGGTCTGACAGAGCAGACCGACCGCTGGCTTGCGCCGCTGAGCCTCCAACCGGGCATGGTCGTGTGTGACAACGGCCGCAACCTGGTGGCGGCTCTGCAGCTCGGCAGCCTCACGCACGTGCCATGCCTGGCCCATGTGTTTAATTTGGTGGTTCAGCGCTTTCTGAAAAGCTACCCCCACTTGTCATACCTGCTCGGAAAGGTGCGCCAGCTCTGCGCACATTTCCGCAAATCACGCACGCACGCTGCCACCCTGCGGACCCTGCAACATCGGTTTAATCTGCCAGTGCACCGACTGCTGTGCGACGTGCCCACACAGTGGAACTCTACGCTCCACATGTTGGCCAGACTCTATGAGCAGCGTAGAGCTATAGTGGAATACCAACTCCAACTTGGGCGGCGCAGTGGGAGTCAGCCTCCTCAATTATTTACAGAAGAGTGGGCCTGGTTGGCAGCCATCTGCCAGGTCCTTGGAAAATTTGAGGAGTCCACCCAGATGGTGAGCGGTGGTGCTGCAATCATTAGAGTCACCATTCCTCTGCTATGCATCTTGAGAAGTTCCCTGCAAAGCATAAAGGCAGACGCTTTGCGCTCGGAAACAGAGCCGGGGGAAGACAGTATGTCGCTGGATAGTCAGAGCACCCTCCTGTCTATATCTCAGCGCGTTCAGGAGGAGGAGGAGGAGCATGAGGAGGATGAGGAGGAGGGGGAAGAGACAGCTTGGCCCACTGCTGACGGTACCCATGCTGCTTGCCTGTCATCCTTTCAGCGTGTATGGCCTGAGGAGGAGGAGGAGGATCCTGAAAGTGATCTTCCTAGTGAAGACAGCCATGTGTTGCGTACAGGTACCCTGGCACACATGGCTGACTTCATGTTAGGATGCCTTTCTCGTGACCCTCGCGTTACACGCATTCTGGCCACTACGGATTACTGGGTGTACACACTGCTTGATCCACGGTATAAGGAGAGCCTTTGCACTCTCATTCCCGAAGAGGAAAGGGGTTCGAGAGTGATGCTATACCACAGGGCGCTGGTGGACAAACTGATGGTAAACTTCCCATCCAACAGCGCTAGTGGCAGAAGGCGCAGTTCCGAGGGCCAGGTAGCAGGGGAGGCGCAGAGATCAAGCAGCATGTACAGCGCAGGCAGTGCAACAGTCTTTAAGGGCCTGGACAGCTTTATGGCTCCCCAGCAAGACTGTGTCACCGGTCCCCAGTCAAGGCTGAGTTGGCGGGAGCACTGTAAAAGGATGGTGAGGGAGTACGTAGCCGATTGCAGCACCGTCCTCGGTGACGCCTCTGCCCCCTACAACTACTGGGTGTTGAAGCTGGACACGTGGCCTGAACTCGCGCTGTATGCCCTGGAGGTGCTTGCTTGTCCTGCGGCTAGCGTCTTGTCAGAGAGTGTGTTTAGTGTGGCTGGGGGAATCATCACGGATAAGCGTACCCACCTGTCAACCGACAGTGCCGACAGGCTTACACTCATCAAGATGAACAAAGCCTGGATTTCCCCAGACTTCTCTTCTCCACCAGCGGACAGCAGCGATACCTAAACAATACGTAGGCTGCACCCGCGGATGGAAGCATCGTTCTCTCTCACCATCCAAAACGGGGACATTTCTGCTTCATCAATCTGTGTATAATATTCCTCCTCCTCCTGCTCCTCCTCCTGAAACCTCACGTAATCACGCCGAACGGGCAATTTTTCTTAGGGCCACAAGGCTCACTCATTTAATTTTTCTTAAAAATTTTTATACGTTTCAATGCTCTTAAAAACGTTGAAACTTTAACTTGAACCAATTTTTCGTTAAACTGGGCTGCCTCCAGGCCTAGTTACCACTTAAGCCACATTAACCAAAGCGATTAATGGGTTTCACCTGCCCTCTTGGTTGGCCATGGCCAATTTTTCTGATGTACATTAGTACTGTTGATACAGCAATTTTTGTGGGCCCTCGCCTACAGTGTAATCAAATTAATTTTTAGCCCACCTGCATTACAGCTGACGTTACATCCACTGTGTTGGGCAATGCAATGGGATATTTTTATGTACCGCCGGTGGCTTCCTGGCACCCACCCATGCTGTTGGTCCACAGGGCTTGTAAATGCATCTGTTTCCACTTCTAAAGAACCCCAGTCAGACTGGGGCATGCAGTGTGGGCCGAAGCCCACCTGCATTAAGCACGACATTACTACCTCAGCTGTGTTGGGCAATGCAATGGGATATTTTTATGTACCGCCGGTGGCTTCCTGGTACCCACCCATGCTGTGGGTCCACAGGGAATTCTAAATGCATCTGTTTCCACTTCTAAAGAACCCCAGTCTGACTGGGGCATGCAGTGTGGGCTGAAGCCCACCTGCATTAAGCACGACATTACTACCTCAGCTGTGTTGGGCAATGCAATGGGATATTTTTATGTACCGCCGGTGGGTTCCAGGGAGCCACCCATGCTGTCGGTCCACAGGGACTTCACAATAGGGAGTTGTACCTGCCTGTGTCTATGAATTAAAGACCGCGGTCTGACTGGGGCATGCAGACACCTTGACAGAATGAATAGTGTGTGGCACATAGGTTCCCCATTGCTATGCCCACGTGTGCAGCTCCTGATGGCGGTGGCACAGGATTATATTTCTCATTGCTTCTGTACAGCATTGTGGGCTATCGCCCCGCCCCTTTTAAAGAGGGTCGCTGCCTAGCCGTGCCAACCCTCTGCAGTGTGTGCCTGCGGTTCCTCGTCATGGCAGACGCACTTATAAATAGACATGAGGGTGGTGTGGCATGAGGGCAGCTGAAGGCTGCGCAGGGACACTTTGGTGTGCGCAGTGTGTGTGTGTGTGTGGGGGGGGGGGGTTGGTCAGCATGTAACCCAGGAGAAGTGGCAGCGGAGTGTCATGCAGGCAGTGATTGTGCTTTGTTGTAGCTAGTGTGGTGCTTAGCTAAGGTATGCATTGCTAATGAGGGCTTTTCAGAAGTAAAAGTTGTTAGGAGGGGGGGGGGGCACCCACTCTTGCCGCTATTGTGGCTTAATAGTGGGACCTGTGAACTTGAGATGCAGCCCAACATGTAGCCCCTCGCCTGCCCTATCCGTTGCTGTATCGTTCCCATCACTTTCTTGAATTTCCCAGATTTTCACACATGAAAACCTTAGCGAGCATCGGCGAAATACAAAAATGCTCGGATCGCCCATTGACTTCAATGGGGTTCGTTACTCGAAACGAACCCTCGAGCATCGCGATAATTTCGTCCCGAGTAACGAGCACCCGAGCATTTTGGTGCTCGCTCATCTCTATTGCAGATTTATAAAAAATAACTGCGCCAATTAATTTCTAAATGCATTCTACCCTTAAATCATATATCTTGTGATCCCCTGTCCATTGAAGTTTCTTGGGCTGAATCCAAGACAGGTACTACCAAAGGGAGAAAAAGTTTACTCTCATCCTTCTAAGTGTTCTACAAAGTTTCCTACTTATATCTCTTTTGCAACCCTGACTTTTGAGTCATCCTATATAATAGACTCATTAAAGGGGTTTTCTGCCCTCTTTTCAACTGTAGTATAGGTCATCATCAGTTGAAAAGAGGGCAGAATACCCCATAAAGGGAGGAGACAGAGTTAGTCTGCGCACAATGTAGGGAAAAAATGACAGTTGGCATTTAATTGTCATTCCAATCCACGGGAATGGTGTAACACGCGAGAGTGTTAACTGGCATTTCAGTCGCAAAATGTACAGTACTGTACGCTGGCATGTGCCTATCAGCCTGTTTCTTGCCGTCTCCCAACCTCGTTCATGCACAGATATGATCCGTAGAGGTGAACACAGGAGTCTATGAAAAGCATGTTCCAAAGATAGGACAAAGATCTATCTTCGCACGCACCACGAACCTTAGATGCACTCGCATGTCCTATCTTTGGCAGGTGCAAGTGTGTTGCGTGTCTAAGAGCATTGGTTCTAATAGACATGTTCTTTTTGTGCGCCTATTTGTGCGCCAAAAAAAACGCTCGTCTAATCGAGGCCTAAGAAAGGAAAATCTTCAAACTCATGAAGAATGGCAATTGTGGATATCTGCGAATGAAGTGCAGACACGTGCTGCTGTCCTGTGCATCCGGTGATACATTTCACAGATGAGCTTATTGGCACATCTTCAATTGTAATTAAAAGGATGAATTCAAAGCAGAGAAACAGAACTGGGTTTTATTAAAATAATGTGACAGGGGTTATATGCAAATAATTAACAATAAGCAAGTGGGCCTGTTTAACGGAATGGATTTATTATTCAGAGAATGCATTTAATTAGACAGCGAGCATCAAAGATTTCTATGTGTAAGACTGGAGCAGAGGGCACTTTCCCCAAAATGTAGTGTAGTTTAGCAGAAGGGAGTAGCTGTCACAAAATAGTGCAGGCACAGTTCAATTCTAGCAAATGGCAAACTTTACTTTTGGACCGTATACCACATCAAGCATCGGAGTGCAACAGTCTTCTCAATGGAAGAGGCACAATCTGTTTAGGGCTCAGTCACACAGGCGTTTAACAGAATGCAAATGCACAAAAATTCACATGACCGAAGCGGGAAGGGGGCGGGGAAGAGGAGAGGGCACGCAGAAAAAAACGCACTTGGCTACGTTTTTCCGTGCATAAAGTGCTCTGTCCGCTGTCCCCTGCTGCGGCTGAGGATTCCTTGGATGTGAAACCCCTGGATGCTATCACATCAAGGGGTTTCACAATTAGTCAGTGGGGCCGACAGCAGCAGCGGCGACCCCATTGCCATACAGCGAACATCGCGATCCTCTGCTACAGCATTGTCACAGTGTCCAGTGACAAAGTAACTCCGCACTGAGATGAAGAAATCCTCTGTCACAGCTGTGGCACAGGATTGCAATGCTCTCCCATTGAATTCAATTGAACCGATGCTACAGCCGACTCCATTGAAAGCAGTGGGCTGCCGGCAAGCCCTAAAATGTGTAAAAAATATATATACTCACCTCTCTGCAGGTGCCGGGGCTCTGTAGCGCCGTGCAGGAGAAGACCCGCCTGCTGAAAGGGCTGCCTCTAATTGGCTGAGCACTGTGACCAATCAGAGTCAGCTCTCAGCTATTGAATGACAGCTGAGAGCTGTCTATGATTGGTCCCTGCACTCAGCCAATCAGAGGCAGCACTCACCCATTCATTGAATTCAGCCATTGCTTGATAGTCTGACACTTCATGTTCTGTATAGTAGTCTCAGTTGTAGACAAAATAGACTGGAGGTAACCCATTGGCTTTCATGAGAGATTTTTCTAGACATGCTCTTTAACTTGTGTAGAAATCATGACACAGGGGAAGAGGTGAGCTGTGACCATCACCTATTGTCAATGGTGAATCCTTTGATTATCTACCATATATATGGTTGTCACCTTTCATTGTAATTCTGCCTGTGATGGTAATGAGATGACTACTGAAAAGTTTTCAGTACAGAAACATTAAAACTTGACTTAAACAATAGGTTATTCTCTGATTCCTCAGTCCATTTTACACCTGCAATATGATGCTGCCGTTTACCTCACAGTCTCCTTTGGATCTCCCTGCAGCTAAAAAAACACACATTTTTAAGTTCCTTACTTTCCTGGAGGGGAAGGTGAACAGGATAGAATATTAGCTCATGTGGTCCTGGTACCAACTTACCCACCTATAGCAACTTGTGTCACATAATGCATTCTGTCCCCGTTAAATAAGCGCTGTCACTTCAGGAGGGCAGGAGCTCATCAAGTGATGTGTTGCCTCTCATGGCAGCTTCCAAGAGGCATTTTCCAGCAGGATGAAGCCCTGTTGCACACACAAGGGGGTCACAGGAATGTCTCCACAACATTGTCACACTTCTGTAGCTGCCCAGTCACTTGATTTATCCCCACTAGAACATGTATGAGGCCATCTGGGATCCCAACTTCGACAGCCTATGAGTTTGTAGTATCTAGAGGCTTTTACAGCAAATGTGGACCAATATGCTGTAGGATACCATATGGAACCACCTGTATGCTTACCATATCACATTTGTATACAAGCTGGAGGTGGTACAACAGGGTACTAGAACCTCCATGCCTGCCTGTATCACATTTTACATCCAAGCTAGAGGCGGTACAACAGGATACTAGAGCCTCCAGCTCCACCCGTATCACATCTTGTATACAAGCTGGCGGTGGTACAACAGGGTAATAGAGCCTCCATGCCCTCCCGTATCACATCTTTTATCCAAGCTAGAGGTGGTACAATAGGGTACTAGAATCTTCATGCCTGCCTTCACCACATCTTCTATCCAAGTTAGAGGCGGCTCAACAGGGTACTAGAGCCTCTATGTCCGCCTGTATCACATCCTGTATCCAAGCTGGAGGTAGCCCAACAGAGTATTAGAGCATCCATGCCCTCCTTTATCACATCTTGTATCAAAGTTGGAAGCGGTACAACAGGGTACTAGAGCCTCCATGCCCGCCTGTATCACATCTTGTATCCAAGCTAGAGGCGGTACAACAGGCTACTAGAGCCTCCATGCCCTCTGTATCACATCTTGTATCCAAGCTAGAGGTGGTACAACAGGGTACTAGAGCCTCTCTACAAGGGTTCAATTTTCCGCAATAGATTCTCCTTTTGCTCTGATACTGTAATCACTCACTTATATCAACGTTACAATCACACATAGAAAGCTTCATTCGATTCTGACAACTTGATGTTTTTTTCCCAATGATTCTATTTACCTGTTTGCCATGTTGAGGACATTGCACCACCTTGTGTGCTGTATCTGCTAAGATTTGCTGAGCTTCTTAAGGAGATAGTAATCAATATGTCTGCAAACCTCGTAGCTGCAATCCTTTTTTTAAAACGTATCTGTTACAATTCTATCTAATGTGCGATTGTCTTCTTTCTTAAAGGACCCTCCCTGATATTATCCATCCAGCCATTCAGGGTACATTATACATACTTGCAGTATTACTTCCTTGGTTGAATTCGATGGACATTTGTATGTTTCCCATCTCTTGATAGAACGTGATGATCATGTCTCTTTATTCAACTGTACTATGTAACTATTATCGTTCGCGTCTGTTAATGTAATAAGCTGCACATTTGCTGTATTTCCTCTGTATCCTCCTGCTTTGTGTGGTCGGTAACATCGCTGTTGTTTTCCATTAGATTGCCCTGTTTATAATTGCTTTCAGGTTCTCGGTGATCCCGGCAGCTGAATGTAGAACAACTCCTTTGCTAAGTGAGTAGGTGTAACCGCGTTGAAAGTGACCTACTCACTTGAGACACGTATTGATTTTCTGTTTGAGCCTGACATTTAGTGGCTCTGAACCAGCCAGAGACTGTATGTAACAGTAACGTTGGGAGATGGCGGTCTGGTAGTGTGGGCTGCAATGTTACAAATGATAATGGAAGAACTTTGCAACAATATTCTTTTATGGCTTTACACAATATTTGGACTACATCTGCAGTGGCTACCGCTCGTTAATTCTGTTTCCTGCAGCAGAGAATTGACCTTCGTGTTCAGTTGTACAACTTTGCAAATGCTCTTGTTTAAAAAAAATCTTCATTTTTTGTATACAGACTTTGTGTATCTATGTTTACTGACTCCGGGCTCTTCAGAGAAGCGAATTCCAAAATACACTCACTCTTGCACGTTTTTTGTGCACATGCCTGGGCACAATACTGTGCATATTTGCACAGGCATCTCTTGCTCACATGGCAAGGGAAACACCCCATCCTGATTTAAATGTCTATTAAGCTAAATGAGGTGCCCATGTCCGCGGGTGTATACCTGTATATATGCGCACCTCCCATAGACCTCCTTGAGCCTTTTTGGTGCTCAAATATGCACAAAATAGAGCAGGTCCTATTTTCTTGCCCCCGTGTGAAAGGAAGGAGAATGAACCCATGCAAAAACGTGGAAAACTACACTTGTGTGCCGCCATCTTTAGGGCTTATTCAGACAACCGCTGAAGTTGTGCGCTCAAACGTTTCTTACGAATCTGCAGAGAATAGAAACCATTGATTTCAACAGGTTAGTTCTTATTTCTGTATCTTGTGCGCACCTTTCTCCCGCACAAAAAAATAGGTCCTGCTGTATTTTTGTGCACATTTGCGCATCAACAGCCCCACAGAAGTGTAATTCCTCAGGAATAAGAACACATCCAGACCTCGTTAGGCTAAATAGCCTTTTAAATCACAGAGGGGGGGGGGGGTGTTGAGCGCACGTGTGAACATGCCCTGCATGCGCAAAAAGTACTATGCACCGATACGCGTGTGAATCTACCTAATCAAACATCGCTCACTGCGCAAATACGTTGCACTAAATCATGTGCAATTGTGCATACAGTCATCTGAAGAAGCCATTAAGGGTTCATTCATGAATACTTGTGGTCCATATTACTTGCGTAATTTAACACGTGTGATGTGGACAGCATAAGAGCAGTTTCACACGGCCGTGTGCGCAACTACGCTCGCCACTATGGAGTAGAGTTGCGCATAAACAGGGTTTTTGTTTTCTCTGGCTGTTCAAACTTCGCGCCGTAGCACAGGAGTTGGGAAAAAGCAGCTGAAAGATATGGCAAGTCCTACCTTTTCTAACCCGTACTACGCGGGCGAGAATCCAGTAGTGGGAATAAAGACAATGTATTAGGACAGCGCTTCAGGATAAATATAAAAAAGGAATTCAGGCAGCAATGGTTCAAAGACAAAATGGGGGAGGACTCACCTGGTGTGAACACCTGGACCCGGAAAGGTACCAACCCTTATACCTCCAATCCCAGTAGGCCCAGAGTATAGGTGATGATAGGGAGATCCAGAAATCCACATTTGGGGAGATCGTCTAAAAACACAAGAGACTGAGGAATGGACTCGGTATACTAAAGAGAAAGCAAAAACGTGTATAAAAAGGAGCAGCCCTCAGGTCTGTCACCTAGAATACATTCAATTATAATTGTAAGGAAGCACTTGCTTGAGAGAGAGTCATACAAACGTCGTGTCTGTATGCCACCAATGGAGAAGACCAGAGGGATGCAGATGCCCATACTCAACATGTGAGAGGTGGGGAGCGGAGACCAATACACAAGTGTGAGGTATGCCTCCAGCCGTTCAATCTCCGCGCGATAACGCAGGAGTTTAAAAAAAGAAAAGCGGAAAGATAGGTCATATGGAGAGAAAATGGCCATTGACGTTTATAGGATTGCATAAAAGCACAGTGGATATGTATGATACGTGTATATTCACTGTTCATTTATGTGTGTGGGCAGGCAAAATCAATGGGACCTTTTTGCTTTTTATTTTGTGAGGGTGAAATAAACAGTGAATACGTGCAAAAAAATGCAATAACAACAAAATACAAAATTCCCTTTTTTATGTCCCCTTTTAGATGTTTGTATGTTAGCAAGAAGAGGGGATATGTTAAGTAATGATCCATGTAACAACAAAGCCATATACAGTAAATGGCAAAAAGCATGTGAACAGCTGCCGATCACGGCATGCTGTTACGTTCAAATGGGACGCGCTGGATCCGTAACCCTGAAATACTCACAAGCTGTGAATAAACAGACCACAAGTGCACACAAAACAGTGGTAAAGAATAAAGAAAACCAATACAAGGCAAACACTGTCCCTAAAGACCCTGAATTAAGGGAAGGGACCTGACTATACGCAGATAGCCCCCTAGACAAGGGAAGGGACCTGACTATACACAGATAACCATCCAGACAAGGGCGAACCTGACCACGTACCTAGACCACTAGCAGATCCTACATGGCATAGGACAAAACCACAGAAAACAAGATGTAAATGGTAATAACTACAGTTCTTAGCTTTGAGAAGAGTCAGGCAAACAGGAGATCCAGTACCAAGCTCTTACTTCCACCACAGTCAGGGTTTCCTAAAAGGTTTTCCCTTTTTGCTGTTATACAACGGTGCCATCTGCTGGCTAAAGCCAGTGTGTGTGCGCCAGAAAGGCTCCGACAGCGGAGTGGCTGGTAATAGATGGTGAGAATACGTTATCGAACGTCTTTGACATTGGAGCTGTACAAGCTTCAATCAGAATGTAGGAAGACATCAGACTGTGGATTGAAAACAGCACGGAGCTAAGCACAAGGCCAAGTTAAATAGTCCTCCCAAATTACACACAGGTGAGACCAAGCAAATCTCACCTAACACCACTCCCACCAGGTCCAGAAGATGAAGGAACAAATACAAGACATGTACTACATTACTAGAAAAGGAAGAGATCCCAGAATTGCCGCAATGCATGGGCTGTTGGACAACCCATTCCAATACCATTAGTGTTAATCAGGACTTGGGCCCTGTTTTGCAGTTATAGCATTCTCCACTCTCTTGGGAAGCTTTTCACAAAATTTTGGAGTGTGTCTGTGGAAAATTGTGTCCATTGAGCTTAAGAGTATTTGTGTGGTCAGCCATTGGTGTTGCATGAGAAGGTATGACTCCCAATCAGTTCAGATTCATCCCAAAGGTGCCTGTAAGAGGTTAAGGTCAGAGCTATGAAGAGCACTTGCATTTCACCACTCCAAACTAATTGCACTGGAACAGTATTGGGACCTACCCAAAGGGTTGCCACAAAGTTGGAAGTATACAATTGGCTAAAATGCATGCAATAGTGCTGATATTACCCTTGTACAGCAGCAGGTTCAAATCCATGCAAAACCTTATGCGAGAATGACCAATTTTTTAACAGGCCTGACAACATGACTAGGGATGTGAGCCAAGCCAAATTATCCATGTTCCAAAAGCTATTTTGGGCTTCTTGCCTCTCATCGGTGTACTGTAGGTTTCTGGTTGGCTGGGTGAGCGAAGAGTAATATATTTAAGTAGCAAGGATGAATTTGGAAGCTTAGTATTTCAGCTCATTGAATTATTACTCATGCATCAGAGCACACTAATAAAATGGTGGAAAAATTCACAGCCTCGAATAGTATGCAAAGGGTAAACAGAAGGCCTGGCACTCGATTGTAGAATGGCTGACTGGTACTCGGATCTGCTTCTGCCGTCTTGCAAGCTTTTAAGATGTGACACTGATAGGAATGTTACTTTTTATAAGTGACATATAATTTATTCCAACACCTCTTGAAAAGAAGTGAGGACCATGTGAGAGACGTAAACTAGGGAAACAAAGCAAACAGCTGGATCCAACTTGCCCAAATGGCATTTTTAACAGCTTCTAATGAAAAGTTGGCTTTATTGCAAACCAAGCAGTCTAATACAGTGTTAGGAAAGCTTATGGGTATGTGCTGCCAAACCAATTATAGTCATTATGTTTCAAAGCAATTTGTCAGTGCTTACATAGGAAGACACATTTGACAATCAGAAAAGCCATTGGATTGACCCAAATCACATCTAACTTTACTGCCAGCAACTATAGTCATTCAAAGTCAGGGATCAAACCCAAATACACGCACCTGATACCAGCTCCTCGCGTCATGCAGTAGTCTCATGAGCTCGTTTGCTTCATTTTAATGTTTGCTAGAGTATAAAAATATCTTATCTGATGTAAAGCACGATATTAAAAAAGTTATTATCAATGTACGAATATCAGAAAAGAGAGACAGAAGAACCGTAAATTTGTTAACTGACCCGAACATACGCATCCTCTTTCCTTCCCTGATGGCCATGAGTCTCTCCTGTCTGGCAGAGGATAAACTACAGCTCTTACAGGCACCTCCACACCGGGCTCATAAGGAAGAACTTGCCACTATGGAGGAAATAAGCGGGAGACAGGCAACTAGGATGTACCTTATCTGAGCTACAATAATTGTGTTTCTTTTGGCTTAGGGTCTTTTTAGATGAGCCAATTATCGTTTAATGAGTGAGAATCTAAAAGAAAAAAAATGGTGACACTCTAGAAAAGGTGGTGGGACGGTAGGATGTAATACCAACTTTTCGTTTATTAAATAAATTAAAAGCCAGCATAAGATATGAGTTTCGGGGTGAACCTCTTCATCAGTTAAGCTTGGTAGGACATCATTCTTGGGACTGAAGGGATATGGATTCCAAAAGTGCTGGTAATACCAGTGTTGGAGCTGGGGACACCAGGAGAAGTTGAAGCCAGCTCTGCCACTGGTATCACCATCACTTTTGGGATCCATATTCCTTCAGTCCCAAGAGTGATGTCCTACCCAGCTTGACTGATGAAGAGGTTCACCCCGAAACTTATATATTATGCTACTCTTTAATAAACAAAAAGTTGGATATTACGTTCTACTGTCCCACTACCTTTTCTGGAGAGTCGCGCCTATTCACCAGTTTTTTTTCTTTAGATTCTCACATATCTAGCTTGCCTACCATTGGTGAATTCTTCTGGTTGGTGGAACCTCCACAATTCATCTAATTTTTGTAACCCTCTCTAAGGCTTTCGACTCTAAATATTCATCTGGGACCCAAGCCTCCGATGCCATTGAGTTTGCTACACCCTTCTTGATTATTGTTTTCCGCCACCGCTAGCTCGTTCGCTTTCGTTCAGCCTGTTTAGAGAGGCAGATATATTGTTGGCTCGGTCAAACAAGAATCATTCAGTGTTTCACATTTGCTGTATAAGCGACTGAGAGGGACCAAACGATCAGTGTTTAAACTGAACAACTTGTGAACGAGCCAACAAAGATTTTTATGCCTGCATAAAATGAACGATGAGCAAAACCTTAATGATCATTGTTGGTCATCCGATCTTTAACTCGCGTTTAGATGGAATGATTATTGTTCACTTTTGTTTGTTTGAACGATTTTTTGAACAATAATCGTACCATCCAAAAGCACCTTTAGTAAATCAAGTTGTGTCAAAAGCTGGTATCTGACTATAATGTAGTGACTGCATTGTTTAGAGGTGTGCTAGAGCTGAGCCGCCGTTTCTAAGGCTGCCACATTATAGATATGCTATCTCTAATATAATTTTTTTGGGACCTGATTCTGAGTTTTTCTATGGGGCCCGATGAGTTCTGAGTACACCCCTGCTGAGCATTGATATTTTTAACCCATTCTTGTAAATTATTAGCTTTAGGTTTAGTTTCAGTGTCTTGTCGGAAAATAACTATATGCGGTAGCTGCAGTTCTTTTGCTGAATGTAGGTGTTTTTTAAGCAAGATCTCCCCATATTTTATCTGCAGCAGAGAACTGCTGCCAGGACCTGAACTGCTGTTTTTAAACCCATTTTTGTGCATCATTGAATGTATTCTTAGGTTTAAGGTCTTGTGGGAAAAAAATATTTTCTAAGGTTGCAGTTTTCTTACTGATTGCAGCAGGTTTTCAAGCAAAATCTCCATATTTTATGCCTGTAACAAAGATACTGTATGATACCGCCACCATAGTATTTTTGGTGTTGAGTAGTGTTTGGTTTAATTATTTTTTTATGATAAAATAGGTGAGATGCTATGAGTTAGTATTTCATGTAAAAAGGACTCATGACTGTCAGTTGTCCCGGTACTATCAATCAAAGTGATCAATTACTTTGCTTAGATGGCAAAAGCAAAATGCACAGGTTTTATCCACATTTCCTTGCAGGATATATGGAAATACTAAATAAAATCATGAATACTTTATAGTATGCCCCAAGCTCAGGGTTTTCTATACATTAGTTATGGTAACATAGGAAATCTGCAGATATGCTTTAAGGGCTCATGCCCACGGCCGGGTCAGATTCCGACTGCGAAATCTCACAGCGGAATCAGACCCCGTGCCCCCAGAGACCCATACTCACCTGTCCGGATCTGCCATGAGTGTCTCGCCGGTGAGCCGGCACACATGCGAAGTGCAGCACAGGACGTGCCAGAGCTGGGCTATGATGCAGATTCTCACGATACTTCTACAGTTCTCACTGCAGAAGTATCGTCGGACGCACGGCTTCCTTTGACTGCAATGGAAGGCATCCTTGCGATTTTCCACACAGAATAGAACATGCTGCCATTCTCCCTGGCATGTGGAAAAGCGCAATTGATTTTCGCTCATGGGCAGGAGAGAATCTTTTAACCTAGCATGTTTATGGATGGAAATTGCTGTGAAATTAAGCTGTGAAAATCCATTTGTGGACATTGGGCCTAAAGAGATTATCCAGCCTTTAAAAATTGATGGCCTATCCTCAGTATGAGCCATAAATACCTCATTGGTAATGGTCCATCACTCGGGACTCTCGCCAATCAGCTGATTGAAGGGTGTGCTTACCTCTAAAAATGCTGGATTATTTATACTGGCCATTTTGGGTACTGCAGGTTTGTCCTATTGAAGTGAACAGAACGAGCCTGTAATGCTTAGAATGACTATTATAAATAATATATAAACATAATATTGTGCTTAGATATAAACATTGAAGAGGCTGCAGAGCTCGCATGAGCATTGCATCCCTGTTATGGTACTAGTGGGGTACTTAGGTACACACGGCGCAGGGATCCCTGTTCTACACCCACGCCACTGTCCCTTCCTGGAGATAGCCCTGATGGTGGACAAGTCCAGGCCGCCAACTCTGACCCTATGCTTACTAGGGGGGACAGGCAGGGACTGCAGTACCTATGCAAGAAACAACTACCCACTAGCACCGACAGGAAAGGCAGATGACAAGAAGCAACACAAAACAATGCAAACAGAACAGAGGCAGATGGTAAGGCCCGGCTGATAACAGCGAGGTCTAGCAGACAAGCTGACAGAAGCAAGAAACAAACAGAGGAGGACTGGAAAACCCTGGCTGATAACAGCGAGGTCTAGCGGACAAACTGACAGAAGCGGGACACCAAACGAGGCAGACTGGCTAGAAGACTGAGGGAATGGCACAAAGTACCAGGGCCAGATTACCAGCATGTCAGAGTAGCTGGACTACTCAGCAGACACTGAAACTGAAAAATAATCGGCAACTCCTAGGCAGCCAGAGCTGGATCTTATAGGGAGGCGTGAGGAGCCGATAGGTAGATAGACCTGTCAATCACCAACACACTACTCAGACACATAGCAGGGTAATTAACCTGACTGGAAGGCACAGGAGATGTTAACACTGGCGCGTCTGGACAGAACAAGGTGTGCTGGCAAAATTAACCATGAGCTGACAGGCTTAACAATCCCCTTCATTCGGCTGATCGGAGGGGATCTCAAACAGTGGACCCCCAATGATCAGATATTGATGGCCTGTTCTGAGGATAACCCCTTTTCAAGAATGCTGTTGTTATTGTTAATGGGAATATATATTTATAGTATTTTGTTCAGCATGAATTGTGCTGATTATACTGGAACTCGAAGAACATGCAGTTCACTTGTGTCACAATGATGGCTACAGTAATTACTTGGAAGGGAAAACGTAGAACTGAATTATGCTTCAGTAAAATGTCCATGTTGGTGTTGGCAGCTATGTTAGTGGAGGCATAAAAGAGAATTATACTTTCACTCTAGAAGATATTGCTTCTTGCTATCTGTCATGAAATGATAATGACAGAATTAGAAATGAAGATGATCTCATATACCTGCCATGCATCATATTACTGGAGGATACTGCCGGGCTAACATTTGTCGGAGATGTGTGCTCTAATTACCGAGCCAATTGTCAAAGTTGTATTAGATTCTTCTAACTTAAATCTTAGATTTCCACAGGATAGATTCCCAAATAAAATTGCCAGCATCACAAATCAATTGCCCAGATAGTAACATACTGTCAATATGTATATGGGATTCTGGTGGCCTACTATATGGTATGAGGACTGTACAGTACATTATCTCTGTAATTTACACTAATAGGATCAATAGATGATATTTCGTTTTCTTCATTGGATTTGGAATCAATGTGACTCGTATCCGGAAGGAGTTGGCTTTTCTTACATGCATAAAAGTTGTCCTTAGAGAAAGAAAAAATATATCAGCTTTGAGTAGAATCAATGAAATTGAAATTCCAGTATCAAGCTCACATATATTAAGACAGGAACAAGAAATGAGAACATCGGAGTGATTTGCGCCCTAGTTATTAAAAAGGGTAGACATCTCTTAAAAATGTTGGCGGCTTTTGGGGCTGTCTAAAAGTCAGAAGATGAAATTCATGCCTGATTTGATTGTGAGCTTTAAGGAAGTGTACATTTTGTGCTTTTTAGGTAGACACCCTTTAACCCTTTCCAACCCAATTTGTATCCTGGTTTTCCTAGGGGTCTTACTCTTTTTCTGCCACTATACAACGGCGCTATATGCTGGCTAAAGCCAGTACTGCATGAGGTGACACGTTGGATAGGCTCCGACAGCAGAGAGGCTGGCAATATACAGTAAGAGAACCCCAACGGACGTCTTCCAACATCAGAGCTGTACAGCCTTAAATCATAATGTCTTCAGAGGTCAGACAGTAGATTGGAAAGGGTTAATTCTGGTCTATACAGAGGCGGAAACTGCTGAAAAGCAGTAGAGAGCTGCACATATAGTAAAATGGGCCTTAAAGGGTTAAAAAAGAAACTTGTCCAACATGTTTAAAAATATAAACTTCCTAATATGATTACCTAGAATTCTTTACTATCTCCACATTGTCACTATTTGGGTCCCCCGCTCCATCTCTACGCTCATGCGTCATTATTTGCTGCATCCTTTGGTTGGACAACACGTCACATGAACAAGCCAGACAGTCAGGACTGCAGCTGACCATAGTAGCCCCTTAGAGCAACAGCTGGAGTATAAAAACGTGGCTAGTGAGGGCTTTGACATGAACAATTTACCTTATTAGACCCTAATTCAAACTTATAGATACAAGAGATGACAAACATAAGGGTGTTGCATTGAGACTTTCTGTAGTAACCATATCCTATACATGTTCCTACATATATTGCCCTTTTAGTTCACCGATTTGAGTCTTTTCATTCATTCAGTGATGACCAAGTAAGACTGCACAAAAGATCACATATAGGCCGCCTGAAGATGGGCAGATTTGCATTGTGGAAACCATAACAGGCATCCGCCTCCAGATTCCGCAGCAAATAGCGCCCATAGCATGCTATGTAAAAACGCGATTTCATCTACACGAGCGGAAATCGATTGCGATTTTGTGCTAGCAGAGGAGAAATAGCAGCATGCTGTGATTCTGTTAGGAGTCCGCATGGACAGCTTTCATTGAAGTTAATGGAAGCTGTCCGACCCACGGCCATTCTGCAGTCATCATTGCGTAAAGGTAGCGGGAGCTGCATTATCGCCTAGCGACGGTGCAGCACTACCTGTACTGCGCATGTGCGCTGGCATGCCGTCCGGCACGTCTGCAGCACAGAAAAGAAGACGGCGTAAAGACAGGTAAACGGAGGTCACCGGCCAAATCCACTTTCGCTGCAGGGACGGAATTCCAGCGGAATTCTCATGGAATGGCCACACCAAAAAAACCGCAACAATTCTGCTGGAAAAGCGCAGCTTCAAAACCCGTGAGTTCTGGAGCAGTTTCGTCTCCGGCATTCCACTGCGGCTTTCTCTCCCCATAGAGGGGAGAAAGGCCACAGCAGAAACAAAAAAAGAATTGACATGCCGCGGATTTGAATTCCGCACTGCGTGTTTGTTTCCGCCCAGCTTTGCCGCAATGGATTGGCCGCAGCGTGTGGATGAGATTTTTGCAAAATCTCATCCACTCTGCTGGCTAATTCCAGATTAGGAGCCGCGGGCAGAATTGCCGCACGGAAATTCTGCCCTGTGTGATACCAGCCTAACTGTTGTTTGTATGTTCGGTTAAAAACTTTGTTTGCTGCTGATAGGCAACATATTTATAGCTCCAAATTAGCCACAAAGGTAAATCAGGCACTTCGGAAAGTTTTTAGACCAGGTTTCAGCTCATATTTGCGAATATATCGAGCAGTAGGTCATAGAGAGCTGAAAACTGGTCTGAAAGCTTCAGAAGTGCCTCATTCACCCACGATTCAAATTTAGTGCTGATTGGTCCAGTTGTTTGTCCATATTCTGTGTTTTTGCGAATATGTTGTGAATGATAGGTCCTACATAGCTGGTCTAAAATCTTTCAAAGTACCTGATTTACTTCTGCGGCAAATTTGGTGCAGATTGGTCTAAATTTTGTCCGTATTCTGATTTTTTGTGACTATGTCACAAATGATAGGTGCTAGAGAACTCAAACCCATTCTAAAGCTTTCCAAAGTGCCTAATTTACCTGTATTCCAAATTTGGTGCACATTATTCTAGTTGTTTGGCTGTATTCTTATGTTTTTGTGAAGATGTCGTGAACAGTAAATCCTAGAGAGCAGAAACCTGGTCTAACATCTTCAGAAATACTTTATTTACGTATTTGGCAAATTCGGTGCAAAGTGGTCCAGTCATTTGACCGTATTCTGATTTATGGCAAATATTTTCACAAACGGTAGATCCTAGAGAGCTGAAACCTGGTCTAAAACATCCGAAGCACCTGATTCACATGTGGCAAATTTAGTGCAGATTGGTCCAGTCATTCAGCCAATGCAAAGATTTAATTGAGTAAGCCATATTATTATACCCTTTTCTCAATAAGGCACTCTTTTTAGTTTAGTTAATATTTCGCAGCATAAAGTTTATTGAACAGATCTGAGTTAGGACACTTACAAAATAGCTCTTTCTTCCACTATCCTGTGGGAAGTCCCAGCACAATTTTGAGCAATACAGTTACATTTAAGACTAGAGATAAGCGAGCGTACTCGCTAAGGCAAACTGCTCGAGCGAGTAGTGCCTTATGCGAGTACTTGCCCACTCGTCTCTAAAGATTCGGCTGCCGGCGGAGGAGAGCGGTGAGTTGCGGGAGTGAGCAGGGGGGAGAGAGTGAGAGAGAGATCTCCCCCCCGTTCCTCCCCGCTCTCCCCCACCGCTCCCTGCCCCCCGCTGGCACCCGAATCTTTAGAGACGAGCGGGCAGGTACTCGCATAAGGCACTACTCGCTCGAGTACTTTGCCTTAGCGAGTATGCTCTCATCTCTATTTAAGACCCATTCACAAGGGTGTATTTTCTGTTCTCATTTTGTACTGACTTAATACAGACAGCACTTGGACCCATTGAACTAAATTGGTGTATTCAGAGATTCATTTCTTTCTGTGGACTGATGTTGTGCGTAAAAATACAAAAAAATTGCAACATGTCTACTTTCACTAACCAAAAAAACCTAAGAAAGTCTATGGGGATGTAAAAATAACGCAGTGTACACAGATGTTACACAAGCGTGTTTTGCATTTTTTACGCATGTTGCCAGGAGATAGTAAAAACAGAAAAGTTATATAATTTGGGCCATTTTGCATGGATGAAAAACGGATTGCAAACGCATGTAAAGAGAGCCCTTGATAACAGCCTTGTTTCTGAAATGTATCACCTTATGTACTAAATAACTCTGTGCTACAATATGCAGGCAGAACACTGTGTGATGTGAATGAAAACTGTAGTTTGATTGACACTTGTAGATATTAGTTCACAAAAATGTTTTTCCTTTTACATCTTGAGTCTGTGACTGCGGATCGGTTATTGTTTCCGAATATTAAAGGGGTTGTCCCGCGCCGAAACGGGGTTTTTTTTTTTCAATAGCCCCCCCGTTCGGTGCGAGACAAACCCGATGCAGGGGTTAAAAAAAGAAAACGGATAGTGCTTACCTGAATCCCCGCGCTCCGGTGACTTCTTACTTACCTTGTGAAGATGGCTGCCGGGATCTTCACCCTCGGTGGACCGCAGGTCTTCTGTGCAGTCCATTGCCGATTCCAGCCTCCTGATTGGCTGGAATCGACACGTGACGGGGCGGAGCTACGAGGAGCCGCTCTCCGGCACGAGCGGCCCCATTCAGAAAAGAAGAAGACCGGACTGCGCAAGCGCGTCTAATCGGGCGATTAGACGCTGAAAATTAGACGGCACCATGGAGACGGGGACGCTAGCAACGGAACAGGTAAGTGAATAACTTCTGTTTGGCTCATATTTAATGCACGATGTACATTACAAAGTGCATTAATATGGCCATACAGAAGTGTATACCCCCACTTGCTTTCGCGGGACAACCCCTTTAAGCTTCCCCAGTGTGTCAATTTCATCTACATTAACTCCACATAAATTTTCCACTTTCCAAAAATGAAGTTTTGCATTTTCACACCCCTCATCTGAATGGGCGTCTTAAATGTCTCCAAGGATTTATTTTCTACCTCCACACGAGGCATAAGTAAAGAAACGCTATTTAAATGGCCTAACGGTCCATTCAAAACATTTTACATTCATTTTCTTTTGCTTTTTCTTGTTTATTAATTCTTCACATTTATCAGCACTAAGGCTTCATGCACACAGACTGTTGAAAAGTTACGTCCAAGTTTCTCTGGTGCAACTTGCATCAGGCAGCACACGGGCATTCTGTAGGACACCACACATTGACATGTACTATTTTCTATTTTCGACCGAGAATCGGACAAAAGTTGACATAACGTGGGCTATTTATCCAAGTAAAAAAAGGCTATTGGTGAATGGATGTTATTTCCTTCTGATTTTCGGACCCAAAAATCAGACAGAAGACACGTCCATACACATGCACCCTAATAAAGCTGATAAATATAAGGTATAAGTGTATACTGAACACTATAACTAGAGATGAGCGAACATACTCGATAAGGCAAACTACTCGAGCGAGTATTGCCTGATCCGAGTACCTGCCCGTTCGTCTCTGAAGATTCGGGTGACGGCAGGGGGCGGGGAGCGGCGGGGGAGAGCGGGGAGGAACGGAGGGGAGATCTCTCTCTCCCTCTCCCCCCCCCCCCCCCCCGCTCCCCCCTGCTCACCTCTGCAACTCACCTGTCACCTGCTCCAGCAGCCGAATCTTGAGAGACGAGCGGGCAGGTACTCGAATAAGGCACTACTCGCTCGAGTAGTTTGCCTTATCGAGTATGCTCGCTCATCTCTAATTATAACCAAAGTTTACCAATTCACAATTCCTAAAATAAAATGTCTAAATAAAATGAGTACATGCCCTCTGTCTTACTGACTGCCTATTCACAATGACACATTGAACCATTGTTGTATAAACATGCAGTTTATGATTGATTGTGAGTAGAGATGAGCGAACGTACTCGTCCGAGATTGATACTCGTTCGAGTATTGGCGTGTTCGAGATGCTCGTTACTAGAGGCGAGCACCGCGCGATGTTTGAGTTACTTTCACTTTCATCTCTGAGACGTTAGTACGCTTTTCTGGCCAATAGAAAGACAGGGAAGGCATTACAACTTCCCCCTGCGACGTTCAAGCCCTATACCACCCCCCTGCAGTGAGTGGCTGGTGAGATCAGGTGTCACCCGAGTATATAAATCGGCCCCTCCCGCGGCTCGCCACAGATGCATTCTGACATAGTTCAGGGAAAGTGCTGCTGATGGTAGAGCTGCTATAAGGAGAGTGTTAGGAGTGATTTTAGGCTTCAAGAGCCCCAACGGTCCTTCTTAGGGCCACATCTGACTGTGTGCAGTACTGTTGAGGCTGCTTTTTGCAGTGTTGCACTTTTTTTTTTTTTTTGTATATCGGCCGTGCAGAGCATTGCGTCCTCAGTCTGCAGTAGTTATACATAGTATAGGGCCAGTAGTGCTGAGGCAGGGACAGTGAAAAAGGGGAAAGACATATACTGTCTATATAGGCAGTGGGCTTTTCCAAAAAAATTTGGGACAAAAAAATCTATTTGGGCTGCCTGTCACCGTCCTGAGTGTACTGCGTCTCTGCTGGGGGTAGTAGTCCTAATTAATATGCAGCCAGCTAAGTGTTACAGCAGACTTGCGCAAAATTCTTTCCTGGTTCTGCGTTGCCCGTTACATCACTGCTGTTATCCTGTCCAGAGGGAAACAGTCTGTAGTAATTTTACATAGTATAGGGCCAGTAGTGCTGAGGCAGGGACAGTGAAAAAGGTGAAAGACATATACTGTCTATATAGGCCGTGGGCTTTTCCAAAAAAATTTGGGACAAAAAAATCTATTTGGGCTGCCTGTGACCGTCCTGAGTGTACTGCGTCTCTGCTGGGGGTAGTAGTCCTGATTAATACGCAGTCAGCTAAGTGTTACAGCAGGCTTGCGCAAAATTCTTTCCTGGCTCTGCTGTGCGTTCCGTAAGCGAAGTCAGCCTCCAACCACAGGCCAATAAGCGGCACATTTAATTACAGTGTTCTGTTTCTGCACTACTGGTAATACACCATGCTGAGGGGTAGGGGTAGGCCTAGAGGACGTGGACGCGGGCGAGGACGCGGAGACCAAAGTCAGGGTGTGGGCACATGCCGAGCTCCTGATCCAGGTGTATCGCAGCCGACTGCTGCGGGATTAGGAGAAAGGCACGTTTCTGGCGTCCCCACATTCATCTCACAATTAATGGGTCCACGCGGTAGACCTTTATTAGAAAATGAGCAGCGTGAGCAGGTCCTGTCGTGGATGGCAGAAAGTGCATCCAGCAATCTATCGACCACCCAGAGTTCTGCGCCATCCACTGCTGCAACTTTGAATCCTCTGGCTGCTGCTCCTCCTTCCTCCCAGCCTCCTCACTCCATTACAATGACACATTCTGAGGAGCAGGCAGACTCCCAGGAACTGTTCTCGGGCCCCTGCCCAGAATGGTATCTGCGGCGGTGTATGCTTCCTCCACTAAACCACCCTCCTCCTCTTCCTCCTACGCAACCTCTGTCTCGCAATCAAGATGTGTCAGCAGCAGCACGTCGCCAGCAGTCGGTGTCGCGCGGCGTGGCAGCACAGCGGTGGGCAAGCATCAGCAGGCCATGCTGAAACTACTCAGCTTAGGAGAGAAGAGGCACATGGCCCACGAACTGCTGCAGGGTCTGACAGAGCAGACCGACCGCTGGCTTGCGCCGCTGAGCTTCCAACCGGGCATGGTCGTGTGTGACAACGGCCGTAACCTGGTGGCGGCTCTGCAGCTCGGCAGCCTCACGCACGTGCCATGCCTGGCCCACGTCTTTAATTTGGTGGTTCAGCGCTTTCTGAAATGCTACCCACACTTGTCAGACCTGCTCGGAAAGGTGCGCCGGCTCAGCGCACATTTCCACAAGTCCCACACGGACGCTGCCAGCCTGCGCACCCTGCAACATAGGTTTAATCTGCCAGTGCACCGACTGCTGTGCGACGTGCCCACACAGTGGAACTCTACGCTCCTGCCTGGTTGGCAGACATCTGCCAGGTCCTTGGAAGCTTTGAGGAGTCTACCCAGATGGTGAGCGGCGATGCTGCAATCATTAGCGTCACCATTCCTCTGCTATGCCTCTTGAGAAGTTCCCTGCAAAGCATAAAGGCAGACGCTTTGCGCTCGGAAATGGAGGCGGGGGAAGACAGTATGTCGCTGGATAGTCAGAGCACCCTCCTGTCTATATCTCAGCGCGTTGAGGAGGAGGAGGTGGAGGAGCATGAGGAGGAGGGGGAAGAGACAGCTTGGCCCACTGCTGAGGGTACCCATGCTGCTTGCCAGTCATCCTTTCAGCGTGTATGGCCGGAGGAGGAGGAGGAGAAGGAGGATGAGGATCCTGAAAGCGATCTTCCTAATGAGGACAGCCATGTGTTGCATACAGGTACCCTGGCACACATGGCTGACTTCATGTTAGGATGCCTTTCTCGTGACCCTCGCGTTACACGCATTCTGGCCACTACGGATTACTGGGTGTACACACTGCTCGACCCACGGTATAAGGAGAACCTTTCCACTCTCATACCCGAAGAGGAAAGGGGTTCGAGAGTGATGCTATACCACAGGACCCTGGCGGACAAGCTGATGGTAAAATTCCCATCCGACAGCGCTAGTGGCAGAAGGCGCAGTTCCGAGGGCCAGGTAGCAGGGGAGGCGCGGAGACAAGGCAGCATGTACAGCACAGGCAGGGGAACACTCTCTAAGGCCTTTGACAGCTTTCTGGCTCCCCAGCAAGACTGTGTCACCGCTCCCCAGTCAAGGCTGAGTCGGCGGGAGCACTGTAAAAGGATGGTGAGGGAGTACGTAGCCGATCGCACGACGTCCTCCGTGACGCCTCTGCCACCTACAACTACTGGGTGTCGAAGCTGGACACGTGGCCTGAACTCACGCTGTATGCCCTGGAGGTGCTTGCTTGTCCTGCAGCTAGCGTCTTGTCAGAGAGGCTGTTTAGTGCGGCTGGGGGAATCATCACGGATAAGCGTACCCGCCTGTCAACCGACAGTGCCGACAGGCTTACACTCATCAAGATGAACAAAGCCTGGATTTCCCCAGACATTTCTTCTCCACCAGCGGACAGCAGCGATACCTAAACAATACGTAGGCTGCACCCGCGGATGGAAGCATTGTTCTCTATCACCATAAAAAACGGGGACCTTTTAGCTTCATCAATCTGTGTATTATATTCATCCTCCTCCTCCTGCTCCTCCTCCTGAAACCTGACGTAATCACGCCGAACGGGCAATTTTTCTTAGGCCCACAAGGCTCAGTCATATAATTTTTCTAAACAATTTTTATACGCTTCAATGCTCATTAAAGCGTTGAAACTTGCACCTGAACCAATTTTTATTTTAACTGGGCTGCCTCCTGGCCTAGTTACAAATTAAGCCACATTAACCAAAGCGATTAATGGGTTTCACCTGCCCTCTTGGTTGGGCATGGGCAATTTTTCTGAGGTACATTAGTACTGTTGGTACACCAATTTTTTTGGGCCCTCGCCTACAGTGTAATCCAATTAATTTTTTGCCCACCTGCATTAAAGCTGACGCTACATCAGCTGTGCTGGGCACTGCAATGGGATATATTTATGTACCGCCGGTGGGTTCCAGGGAGCCACCCATGCTGTCGGTCCACACGGAGTTGTAACTGCATGTGTCCACTTCTAAAGAACCCCAGTCTGACTGGGGCATGCAGTGTGGGCCGAAGCCCACCTGCATTTAACATGACATTACCTCAGCTGTGCTGGGCACTGCAATGGGATATATTTATGTACCGCCGGTGGGTTCCAGGGAGCCACCCATGCTGTCGGTCCACACGGAGTTGTAACTGCATGTGTCCACTTCTAAAGAACCCCAGTCTGACTGGGGCATGCAGTGTGGGCTGAAGCCCACCTGCATTTAACATGACATTACCTCAGCTGTGATGGGCAATGCAATCGGATATATTTATGTACCGCCGGTGGGTTCCAGGGAGCCACCCATGCTGTCGGTCCACACGGAGTTGTAACTGCATGTGTCCACTTCTAAAGAACCCCAGTCTGACTGGGGCATGCAGTGTGGGCCGAAGCCCACCTGCATTTAACATGACATTACCTCAGCTGTGATGGGCAATGCAATGGGATATATTTATGTACCGCCGGTGGGTTCCAGGGAGCCACCCATGCTGTCGGTCCACACGGAGTTGTAACTGCATGTGTCCACTTCTAAAGAACCCCAGTCTGACTGGGGCATGCAGTGTGGGCCGAAGCCCACCTGCATTAAACATGACATTACCTCAGCTGTGCTGGGCACTGCAATGGGATATATGTATGTACCGCCAGTGGCTTCCTGGCACCCACCCATGCTGTCGGTCCACACGGAGTTGTAACTGCATGTGTCCACTTCTAAAGAACCCCAGTCTGACTGGGGCATGCAGTGTGGGCCGAAGCCCACCTGCATTTAATCTGACGTTAGCTCTGCTGTCCAGGGCACTGCAATGGGATACATTTATGTACAGCCGGTGGGTTCCAGGGAGCCACCCATGCTGTGGGTGCACACGGAATTCCCATTGCGGAGTTGTACCTGCCTGTGACTATTTATAAAAAATCGCGGTCTGACTGGGGCATGCAGACACCTTGACAGAATGAATACTGTGTGGCACATAGGTTCCCCATTGCTATGCCCACGTGTGCAGCTCCAGATGGAGGTGGCAAAGGATTGGATTTCTCATTGCTTCTGTACAGCATTGTGGGCTATCGCCCCGCCCCTTTTAAAGAGGGTCGCTGCCTAGCCGTGCCAACCCTCTGCAGTGTGTGCCTGCGGTTCCTCCTCATGGCAGACGTACTTATAAATAGACATGAGGGTGGTGTGGCATGAGGGCAGCTGAAGGCTGCGCAGGGACAATTTGGTGTGCGCTGTGGACACTGGGTCGTGCAGGGGAGGGGGGGGGGGGGGTGGGCAGCATGTAACCCAGGAGAAGTGGCAGCGGAGTGTCATGCCGGCAGTGATTGTGCTTTGTTGGAGGTAGTGTGGTGCTTAGCTAAGGTATGCATTGCTAATGAGGGCTTTTCAGAAGTAAAAATTGTTGGGAGGGAGGGGGGGCACTCTTGCCACTATTGTGGCTTAATAGTGGGACCTGGGAACTTGAGATGCAGCCCAACATGTAGCCCCTCGCCTGCCCTATCCGTTTCTGTGTCGTTCCCATCACTTTCTTGAATTGCCCAGATTTTCACAAATGGAAACCTTAGCAAGCATCGGCAATATACAAAAGTGCTCGGGTCGCCCATTGACTTCAATGAGGTTCGTTATTCGAAACGAACCCTCGAGCATCGCGAAAATTTCGTCCCGAGTAACGAGCACCCGAGCATTTTGGTGCTCGCTCATCTCTAATTGTGAGTCGATTCTAGTCCCACAAACCATTCATACACTATCAATTTATGATTTTTTTTCCTAACAAGACAGCTGAACCAATGACCTGTACTATGAAAGCAATAACTAGAGAGAGGAAAGGCCACTAAACAATGTTATAAAGATGGCAACGCTCTACTAGTGTTTTAATAGAACTGTAGAAGTTATTAAAATCTGCTATAACAAGTCTAGGTCGCCTACTAAGAGCATTTAATATATTTTCATAGAAAAGAACCACAAACGATCCTCCAAAGCATGATCAATCCTGTGTAGTACCGACTTTTGATTATGTAAATTTTTTTTTATATGTGCTCTATTTAATTTACATAAAAATTTTGCTACTTTGCCTTTACCAACTCTATTCTACATTTCACTAAACTCAAAAAGTTCATCATGTCTTTCCAAATTCATTCAGGAGGCGGGCTAGTGCCAAGCAGCTAGCCCCCCAGCCTAGCCAGAAGCCCCCATTTACCCTGCATCCTCACCCCTAGAAAGGACAGAGTTAAAAGTGTCTGGCGCACAAACGCCTCAGGCCAGGGTTGCCAACTGGCCAGTGATTCCTGGACACTAGGAATAGTTGACTCTTTTCGAGAACATTGGGAAAAGACTAAATGCTATGAATTATTTTTTCCTTTCAATTCTAACTGTGATTGTTCTTAGTAAGAGAAACCAAGTAATCTTGAAGATATGATACCTTTTAATGGTTAACAAAAATACATGATGGTATAACGAGCTCTCCAACCTATGCAGGGTTCTTTTTCAGGAAATGAAATAGATCCCAAGAGGTGTATGTATATGTATATATATATATATATATATATATATATATATATATATATATATATGTGTGTGAAAATGCACAGACATGGTGTGATTAATTTGCACTTAAAACAATACCAGAACAGGATGAGCAGAGGAGTAAATACTTAATTAGTTCACTGTTAAGAGATGTGAAAGTTTTATGGTCTCTTCGATCTATTTTATTTACCCTGAAGAAGAACCCTAAGGAGGTTTGAAAGCTTGCTATAACATCATGTATTTTTGTTAGCCTTTAAAAGGTATCATATCTACAAGATGACTTGGTTTCTCTTCCTGAAAACAATCACGTTTTGCTCTACCATCTAACACGGTAGCAAACCTTTTTCATTTTAACCAATCCTAACAAGACATCTCTCTTTATTCCTAGGCGTTTTTCCAACGAATGATGCAATATGCAGCTTCAAAATCTGATAAAAATGTTACAGAGGAGACTGTAAAGGTTAGTCCTGAACTTTGTGATGGTTGCATTTTATTTTCAGGAGATGTGGATGTGTTGTGACTTTCACTAATAGGTTTATTTGGAACAACATAACCAGAGTCCTGACATGTCTAGTCAGTCTGAAGACCTCAGCTGTACTCTGATGAACACCCACCCGTTTACCAAGTCCTGTGATACCAAAAACATCACTAATATTGAATACCTAATTTGTACCCAACTTAAAGCAGCATTGCCTTTGTAACAAATAAAGCTTCTTTCTTTCATAATGAGCTTTAATAAACTTTCTATATAAATTCGTCCCCGTTTTCCCATTCTTTACTTGCTGTCATTTATTGGGACCCTTCCCTGTTTATCTGTGTATAAGAATCTGTCTTGTTGATGTGATAAACAGGTGAATATCTAGTCTATTACTATAAAATGATCAGCTCTCAATAAGCCATACACCTGTGTGTTCATCACATAACCAAGATAGATTTTTATCCCCTGAAGAACAAAAACGGAAAGTTCCAATGACTGACCGCAAACATAGAAAGTGTACTGAAAAATGTTATAACTTTTCATTATACAATAAATAACTATTATTTGTGGAAATTCCAATATCCCTTTAAAGGGGCTGTCTGGGTAAAAATGTACTCAAATCCAGTTTGGCTCCACCCTTCACCAACGTTGCCATTCTGGTTCCATCTTCAGGTCATGTGATATAGATATTCTTCCCCCTTCTTGGTCTCAGTGACGAGCTTGCAGATACTGGCTAACTGGCTCATTTCAATAACTAAGCCAACCCCGTTTCTGTCTCTACATCAGCTATGTTAGAGAAGGGAGCTGGCTATTGGGTTCCTTTTACACGGTCCAATAAATCGTTCTGATTCCTGCATGCAACGGGAATCTGAATGATTATCGTTCAGTGTACATGCAAGCCCCGACTGAGCAATGAATGAGAATTTGTTCACTTCTCTTTCGTTGCTCAGTTTCTGCTTGAACGAAGAATTGGCCCGTCCAAACAGGTGGTCATTCACTTATGAACAACTACCAGAATGATCCCCGGCCCGCTCCATCTCCATTTACTAATGATGATCATTTCTGTGTAAAAGCATAGGAACGATTAACACTGGGATGACCATTTGGCTGCAGCACTACAGGTCAGGTCCATATGGGAAATTTAGAAGGACCATCCCAAATGACCATCTGCTGGGGTAGGATTCACAGACCACATTTAACCCCTTAAAAGCAACCAGTCACAGTCCATGCACACCCTCCCTAAACCATTGAAGGCGCATCAATACATAGACAGATCAAGTTCACAACGTGGAAAGCCACTCTTCGTGAGCATTTCTCCACCTTGGCTCCTAAAGGGGGTCATCAAGTAGGAGTTTAGACTTTGACATCAAAAGTATCCAATGATAGAACTTATGGAAAGCGCTGTCTTCATGGGACAACCTATTTAACATCTCATGTATATCTAATGCTTCATAGCCTGGATAGCCAAACCAGACAAGTTTTCGAAGAACTTGAAGTTCCACCGTAGCTTCATATCCTTGTCTTTTGATTTAAAGTACTATAACAAATCAAATGACTCAGGATGAAAATAGTATTTACGTATGAATGTATTTCAGTATTTACAGGTTTTATGCATTTTGTTTTGACTGTTTTGAGGTTTTCTATCCTTATAAAGAAGTTTTATATTCCTTCCTGTAACCATGCAATAATCCAGGAGGCCTGATGATCTAGACGTTGTCTAGTCTCTTTAATGCTTGGTTTACAGAATTTGACTGTATTACAGTGTTTCATCCAAACGGCAGTCAGAAATGTTTTCTTTCTTCACTTTGTATTCATCGCAGCGCTTCCTGCCCGCAGCACATAATGCATTGTGCAAACATTCTTCAATTTAGTGCAGAATAAATTTTAGCTCCCCAAGCATTAATCTTTTTATCTGATTGTGATACAGCCCCTACAGTGCTATATATCCAGCACAGACACATACAGTAATACATTCTCAAAGCATAATCAGAAGTCTGGAGAGAGAAATGCGGACATTGTTGGGATTTTTCAGACACATTCTGATACAAAGGATATACACGTCGAATGCTATGCCACACTACTTGTGACCACAGTGGAAGGGGACATAAAGAACCATAATCGAGAATCCAGTCCATTAGAAACTAGATATATGGAAAATATATAATCAAAATACTAACGATCACCTGTCTGTGAGTGATAAGTGACTGTGTGAGTTACATGTGGTGATGTCACCGTCATGTGATCAGTCATTGGGGATCAGAGCTTCGGCCCTGATCACATGATGGTGATGTTATCACAGGTCCTAAACCAGCAGAGCCTGACAGCAACTGTGTGCTTACAGAACTTGGGATGATGTTACCGTCATGTGATCAGGATCGAAGCTCAGAGCCCCAATGACTGATCACATGACGGTGACATCATCATAAGTTCTGTAAGCACACGGCTGCTGTCAGGCTCTGCTGGTTTAGGACCTGTGACCAACCCCTTTCACTATATTATATTAGTAAGTGGCACATTGCTCCACCGGAAACACTAGTCCTAGTATACTCTAATATAGAGAGGGACACTGAGTTATCTTAGTTTGGAGATGGTGCGCAGATAAGCTATATTTTCAAGGTAAAAAGCTACAGAAGTAGCTCCTGAATTATGCCTACAATGTAATTTGCTTAAAACTGCTAGGAATTTGTAAATCTGAAATTATTTTGTTCATTTTATGTTATTTTTTTGCCATTTCATCAGTCATAGGAAGTAGCAGCACTTTTGGGGACCTTTCACACAGGGCGGAATAGGCCGCATGACAAGCTGCAGGGAATTCGGCACTAAAATCCGCAGGCTACCTGCGGATTTTGATGCAAAATTGAAAATAGCTTGAAACCCGCCTGCAATTCCACATCAAAACCTGAAGTTAGACCTGTGGATTTTGTTGAGGAATTCCGCCGCTGCAGATTTTGCTGCATCCTACAGCGCAATTACGTTCCGTGTGAAAGGTTCTTTAAATGCTGCTACTTTGTATATCTGATTAAATGGCAAAACAATAATATATAACTATCATAATAATTTCAGATTTACAAATCACCAGCAGTTTTAAGCAAATTACGTTCTAGCCATAGTTCACGGGCTACTTTTCAAGCCTTTCCCCTTGAAAATATACATTTCTCGAATTCAGTGATTAACAGTCTTCCCTTCATGAGTGCACATAGAGATATCTGTCAATCACTAATTAGGATTGCCCACTGGACTCATAAGCTCACCATGATCAGGGATGTAAGCAGGAGCGTAGCTATAGGGTGTTCAGGGGTAGCAGTTACTACCAGGCCTTGGAGCCTTAAGGGGCCCAAGGACCCCTCCATCACATAAGAAGACACCAGTATTATAACAGTATGTGATAAGGAGGGGGCCCTGTTACTTTTTCCTTGTAGGGTGCCCTATAATTTAGCATCAGGACCCAAGAGCTCCTAGTTACGTCTCTGGATGTAAGTGAGAAAATGCAAGTTATACTAAATTCCCCAAACTATACTGCCTTGCAAAATTATTGACCCCCTTATTTTTTTCCCTGTTTTGTTGCATTATGGCCTGGAATTAAAATGGATTTTTGGAGGTTTGTACTATTTGATTACATACCAACCACTTTAAAGATGCTAAATAATTTTTTACTGTGACCCAAACAATAATTAAAGGGGTATTCCCATCTCAGGAACCCCATTCCATTGTGCTACAAATGCGAAACTAAAGCATCACTAATGATCTCTGTTTCCAATATATGCCCTGTTTACTATTGCACATGCACTCCAGAGATCCCGGACACCCAGCAGATTGCTGTACACAGAGTTAGAAGTGTGCAAGCGTCAGCTATTTCTGCTCCATAGTAGAGGTGGTCGGATCCCCCAGCAACAAGTAGTAAAAAACTGCAAAGAAGACTCCAGCTTTTCAAGATAATGGGCATATTTAAAAAAGATGGTTCCCGAGAGGAGAATGAATACCCTTTGTAGGCAAACAAAAATGAGAACTTTAGTGTATGTGACAGTTAATACTTTGTGGTGCCCCCTTTTATTGCAATTGCAGTTGCAAGTCTCTTCAAATGTCCCCATTAGGTTATCATATCCAGACATTGGGATTTTTGCCCATTCTTCTAGGCAAAACTGCTCCAACACCTTCATGTTAGATGGTTGTGATGGTGTCCAACAGTCTTCAGGTTGTGGCACAGATTCTCAACTGGATTGACATCTGGGCTTTAATTAGAATATTCCAGTACATTTCCATCTCTTCCCTTAGACCCTTCCAGTATATCTTTAGCAGTGTATTTAAGGTCATTGTCTTGTTGGAAGGTTAACCTCTGTCCCAGTCTCAAATTTTTGGCATACTGAAATAGATTTTCCTCAAGAATTGTTCTGCATTTACTGCCATCTATCTTTCCTTCAATCCTAACCAGTTTTCCAGTCCCTGGCAATGAAAAGCCTCCCCATACCATGATGCTGCCAACATCACATTTCACTGAGAAAATAGTATTCGAGGGGTATTGGGAAGTGTCCGGTTTGCACCATACATAGTGTTTCCCATGGCGCCTAAAAACGTCAGTTTTAGTTTCATCTGACGACAGAACCTTATTCCGTGTGCCGGGGAATCTGCCACATGCTGTTGGATGAACTCCAAACATGTTTTCTTATGTTTTTCTTTAAACAATGGATTTTTTATGGCTCCTTTTCATAAAGCTCCACTCTGCGGAGTGTACAGCTCATAGTGGTCCAACAGACAGATTCTTCCATCTCTGCTTTGGATCTATGAAGCTCCTTCAGAGTTATCGTTGTCGTCTTTGTTGAGTCTCTGATTAATGTCCTCCTTGCCTGGCCTGCAAGTTTTGGGGAGCAGCCTCCTCTTGTCAGGTTTGTATCTGCCATATCCTTTCCATTGTATTAAAATGGATTTAAGCATTCTCCGGGGAATGTTAAATGTTTGGGATAGTTTTACATATCTCAAACTTGATCAATGCCTTTCCATAACGCTGTCTCTTACCTGTTGGAAGAGCTCTTTGGTCTTCATGTTGCTTGTTTATAGTGCTTTAACATGGCTTGAATCCTTGATTCGAGGGCCTGCATTTAATTTTCCTTTACATTGACCGAGAATCGGAGCTTGGGAACAAACAATCCCAATGGGAGATGTACTGCTGATCAGCAAGCATGTGTGAGCTGATGAGCCAATGAACGAGTGTTTGCTCCTTCATTGGCTGATCATTGGTCCCTCTACATAGCCCAATTCTCAGGCACATGAACATTCAGAAGAACACTCTGGCCCAATAATCAACCTGTCAAAGATCCTTGAGTGGTATCACAGACTAAGGGGCCTTTCAAAACAGGTGTACTTATTCGGACATCATGTGACACTTTGATTGCACACAGAGGGACCATATTTAACCAATTATGTGACTTCTTACGTTAATTGGTTGGATCCGACTTTATTTAGCGGCTTCTTAGAAAAACCACCCCTACTCTGTTTGTTTCAAACTTATTGTATATCACATGTAATTGTTGTATTGTCTGTGTTTCTCCCCTGCTTGAAAGCGCTGCAGAATAGGTTGGCGCTATACAAATAAAGATTATTATTATTAATGCCTGTAGGAATGCTGTCCGGCAAGGGGCCAATTACTACTGAGTCTGATGTGAAGGTTGCTATTACTACTGGGGACACTCTGGGGGTGATTGTTACTATTGGGGCCACAATTACTACTGGTACTACTGTGGTGGTCACTGTTACTACTAGGGCCACTATGAGGGTCATTGTTACTACTGGGGCCACTATTGGGGTCACAATGCGGGGTCACTCGTATTACTTACTACTGGGGTCACTATGGGGGGTCACTGTTACTACTGTGGCCGCTGTGGGGTTCCTATCACTACTGGGGTCACTTACTACTAGGGCCACTAAGGGGACCCTATTACTACTGGGGTCACTATTACTACTGTGGCCACTATGGGGGTCACTATTACTATACTGTCTTACAATTACAATCAGCCCTTTGAAGGCACCCATAAGGATAATGTGTCCCTCGGTGAAAATAAGTTTGATGCCCCTGCTCTATAACAATTTGGACTATGTTGTCAGGTACATTACATAAAATAAAAAAATGTATATCCATTCTAATTCTAGGCTATAATGCAACAAAACAGGGAAAGCACTAAGGAGATGCATATTCTTACAAGGCATTGTGTATTGTACATCAAGCTGCTCATCTCCTCTTGCTCTATAACATACCTCCTGTATCTATAACACACTTATGATAAATCAGAATGCATTGTGACAGATTCCCTTCCCAACAAGCCATGCCCTCTTTTTGAGAAAGTGGCAAGGATGGTGAAAAATAAAAAAAAATGCAAATTTTTGTTGCACGTGGGGCTTATGGCAAACTTTGCAACTTTTTACTGCCAGAGTTTTGGTATTCAAATTTCCCCTCTATGTATTCCAAGTCCCCCGTAAACATGCACAATCAGATTTGCTGAGTCTATGTTTATTTCAACAGGGAAATTAAGCTAAATAGTTTAATGTCCTGGAGGGTATGGCACAAGTCAACCTGTCCAATTGTTCTTTTCCTGATTAGAAACTTTACAGACAGCCAGACTTACATTTTTTGCTGATCCCTGATAAGTTAGTGGATTTGTAATATGATTTTCTTTAGATTTAGACTGTTTAGTGACTGTATTATTCTAGGCCTGGTATACCTATCTTGATGGGATTGTTTTATAGGGATGAAATGACTCCTTAAAGTTGCATTAGGCCTCGGTCACATGGGCGTATTTGGGTCCAATTTGCAGATCCGCTTGCGATCTGCAGATATATAGACCCAATGCATAGCAATGGGATCGGTCACATGTCCGCTTTTGATGCGGATGTGCCAATAATTATATGACACACCGATTCACAGAACGCATGTAACTGCGTTCTGCGCAAATTGGTGCTTGCATATGCGCTCAATGGGGCCGGCGGCAGCAGCGCGGACCTCATTGAGAACATATACTAAAGATTGTTCTCCTCTGCCACAGCTGTGCCACAACTGTGGCAGAGAAGAACAATGTTCTCCCATTGAATTCAATGGAGCCGGCAATACAGCCGGCTCCATTGAAAGCAATGGGCTGCCGGCAAGCGCTGTATGAATTTTCGGGGAAGGGCTTAAAATATAAGCCCTTCCCTGAAAACCATCCTGAAAACGTGTAAAAATAAAAAAAAAATGTATACTCACCTTGTCCCTGCAGCCGGAGTTCAGCCGTGGCCGGCCGGCAGTTCTCCTGAACTGCTTTGTGTAGTATTCAGCAGGTGGGGATTTAAAATCCCCGCCTGCTGAATGAGCTGCCTCTGATTGGTCACAGCCCTCACCAATCAGAGACAGTTCTCACTCACCCATTCATGAATTCATGAATGGGTGAGTGAGTGCTGCCTCTGATTGGCTGAGCGCGAAAAAACGCCCGTGTGACGGAGCCCTTATACTGTAGAGTGTGATTTTTCAGGAATTGCTTGGTGAGCACCTAATATTCTTCTATTAACTCTCTAACACGGATAATTCCAGATGTTATTCTCCAACATTGAGGACATTCTTATGGTACACAGAGACATTTTATCCCTCATTGAGGAATGTGTGCATCCAGAACCTAACGCCCATCAAGAAGTAGGAAACTGCTTTCTACGATTTGTAAGTTGGATTTTATTTTTATATCATGCTTAATTTTATTAGTGTGCATTAACCCTTATTAGGTCTAACGCTTTATTTCAATCAGTGTGAAAATATTACTCGGTGGTTAGAATGTCAGCATGCACCACTGGGGTTTGATTCCAACAGGGGTATCATCTTCATAGAATTTTAAAGCTTTCCTTATGGTCTTGTTAGTTTTTTTTTCCAGGTATGCTGGTTTTATAAATAAGGCTTGCTAAAAAAAACCGTTATATCCCCCATCCTTAATAAAAAAAATTACAAAAAGCCACTAGTTTCCTTCATGTGAAGAAACAATCAGACAAATTAGATAGTGAGCCCTAGTGGAAACAAGGACTGGTTTCATTAAATGCATTTTATCTATAGATGAGCAGAAATCATACAAGCCTATACTGTGCCAGTGGGTGTTATAGCTGCAGCTGGATACAATAGTGATGTTGCATAGTGAGATGTTTTATCACTAGATGGCAGAAACATTTTAAAGCTGACAGGATGTGTTATTGATACACCCAGTTTAGTATCGGCTAAACCTGTAATTCATATTTTTGTGAACCCCATTTAACCAAGTGCCTCATCCCAAGTGGCAGGGGTCCATCACTTCGAATCACCACTGATCAGCTGATCGTCTTGTCCATGGCCAGTGCAGATAGTGCTGTCTTTATGACAGCGCCCTGGTTTAGTACCGCAAGCTCAGCCCCCATTGAATTCGATAGAAGCTGTGCCTGGGGTACTAAACTGGGCCGCTGCACTGTAGACAGCACTATCTGCTTCCAAACACTGACAGCAGGCCTGGCAATCAGCTGATTAGTGGGGATCCTGAGTGGTGGACCACCACCGGTCAACTATTGATAACCGATCCTGAGACTAGGTCATCAATAGCAAAAGTTCTGGAAAGCCCCTTAAATGGCTTCTTCACTTCAGCATGAGCGGTTTCTGTTTTTCCTTTCCATTTGGGAAGCAGAAAAATGGTACCCCCCTCCCATTTCCAGTTGAACAGATCTGCCTTATGACTGAACCAAACAGTGCTGAATGGACTCCATTGACTACAACGGGGGTATGTTCAGTTTGTGGCCATCGCTATTTTGCCCTGGTTTTTTTTTTGCATAAATTAGCAACAATGGTTCTGAATGGAACCATCAATGCTGATAAGATTGAGCCATACGTCTCTATTGTATCAAGACCCCTATTTCACTGCTTATACCCCAAATTAAATTTGTTACTTCATCTGTAGAGACCTTCTTTAAAAAGTCTAAAGAAACAGCACCTTTAGTTGCCAGAGACCAAGATGTAAGAATGACTAGATGTGATAATCAGAACTTGAATAATTAATCCCCTTATGCTGAAAATATAATAAGAAGGGAGCGTTCACTGTTCAGATGACCATAGTTCATAAGCTGTAATCAAACGGGTAGATCCTGAGGTCCCAATTCATGCAGGTGAATGATGGCTGCAGAGCGGCTTGAGATGACCCCCAAACAATAAATTGATGGGGGAAACGTATGCAGTATAAAGAGAAAAAAGACAAAATTCTCAGCGCTCAAGAAGAGGGTACAGGTTAACTGCAAGATAAATATAGACCCTTAACTGGCCGAAACGCGTCTACCATCTTTGTAAGCCAATAAACTAGTGAAACGGATCGCCTTTGCCACAGGACTTTGTTATATGCTTTTTGGGATCGGAGGCGTCTACCCTACGGACGCCTCCGTACAGTAAGTCATTTACTATATTTATCTTGCAGTTAACCTGTACCCTCTTCTTGAGCGCTGAGAATTTTGTCTTTTTTCTCTTTATACTGCTTATGCTAAAAATGTTATGTGCCATAAGCTACTATGTCTGTAACCCGAATAACACCTCTGTGCTGCCCCATATTCTCTTTTTGTAATGAATCATACAATACACTGCGCCACAATTTTTTTCAGGGATCCGTATAAACTTGTGAAAAAAAACCTCTCTGTGCCTCTGTATGAAATCAGGACATAGGGATGTGCAGTGTAGATCTATAGATTTCTATGAGTGCCTTATGGATTTTGCCTTGTGGTTCTATAAAATGCTCTTGCCCTAACTAAGGAAAAATGCACCTGAGGCAGATACAATGCATAAGGTAATACCACGCAAAACTGATTTTTGTAGTATTTACATGATATCCACTGATGATTCTCTTGTTTCAAATAGTAAAAAGTATGTTTAACCCTTTCCAATCCAATTTCTATCCTGGTTTTCCTAGGGGGCTTACTCTTTTTCTGCCGTTAACAATGGTGCTATCTGCTGGCTAAAGCCAGTACTGCATGAGGTGACACATTGGATAGGCTCCAACAGCAGAGAGGCTGGCAATATGCAGTAAGAAACGGGCGTCTTCTTACATGGGAGCTGTACAGCCTTAAATCATAATAACTTTAAATGTCAGACAGTGGATTGGAAAGGGTTAATGCTTTCAACTATTTAAAGGTGAAAAGGTACAAAAAAGGCCAGAATTTTGGTGCAAACCACAGAATGGAAAGGTCTGCTCAGAAGTGGTGTGAAAAAAAAGCTTATTTTTGCCAGGACGTGACGCGTTTTGGGGCAAAACGGACTCTTTTTCAATAAAACAAGTGTGAATGATAACCAAAATAATAGTCAAAAGACAACATGAGAGGGTGATTGGAAAAAGCATAAAAAATAGAAATACAAATCAGAATCACCATGAGCAGCATTAAATTCTTGTTTCAGTATAATAATGGAGGCAAACGTCAATTCAGCATAAATTAAATATATCTCAGTGTGATCAAATCAGCCAATATGAGTACATACTGAAAAAGTTTCACATAGGTTGTGTTAGGCCTCTTTCATCCAGGTGACAGCAATTTTGGCAAAATTGCGCCTTTGTTCCTGCGACTTTTCAGCAATATTGCTGCTTTTTATTAGATAAAATAAAATCGTGAGCGTCAATAGGACTTTCTAATGTTAAAAACGCACGAAAATCGTAAGTTCGTGCTTTGCGATAAATAAGGAGGCTCCATAGGGAAGCATGGGTTACAAAAAAAAAAAACCGCAAATAGCGGCAAGATAGAGCATGCCGTGATTTTTTTTTCTCACAAGAAAGCATCAGAGAAAGCATTGCTAATGTGAAGGAAGCCATTGGAAAGCATGGGCTTCACATGCATGTGTTTTCTTGCGCTATCGCGGGCAAAATTGCATGATTTTGTCGTCCGTGTGAAAGCGGCCTCATCAAATAAATTGGTAAATTAAGTATTTTTCAATGCTTGCCTCCCTCCCGAACCGATACACTGTCAGGGGCTGAGTGCATCGGATGTATACTACTATACGTCACAACCCGATGCACCGAGCCCCTGACAGCACAATCAGCTCCGGCAGGGAGTGATCACTGGGAGGTGAGAAGCCGTCTGCAGAATAGAACGTCTTCTCCTTCACAGCTCCTGGGGATGGCGGCATATGAGCGGGACATGAGAGCAGTAAAACACACTGGGGTGGTGGGATACAGGGGACACAGAGCTATTAAAAATGAATGATGTATAATACAAACCCTTAATATTAAACTGTAATATGGGAGCAGAACAGTTTTGTCTGCAGCTGTTCTGTATGCAGCTAGGTGAAGACAGATTTCTCAGCCCCATCGTCACCTAACTGCATAGCAAAAGAAAAATGCAAAAATTAGCTAATTAAATGTACTGCAAAAATGCTTTGAATCGCCTATTCTGTAGATTAAAAAATAGTGTAGGTACTCTTTAACAACATTTCAAAGAATTACACTAAAACATTTATTTCCTCTTAAGTCCAAGCAGTATTTCTCCAGCAGCAGGGAAGGTCATCTAACAGCTTGAGAAGGGACACAGTCTGAAAGGTTGCTGATCTACGGCACTGGTTTACTCTGGGAAATGCTCTGCTAATGTCTATTGATGCTTGTATGCAGGACCAAATGAAAACTTTCAAGTGAAACAACATAGCACTCTGGTCAATACCACCATATGGCACTCATGTTGAAGCTTTTGAGACAGGACCACTGAATTTTAACTATAATGTCAAGTTAAAGTCTTTTTCTGTCATTAGTTGTCTTTACTTCTGAAATATAGAACTTTGTATCATTTTCAAAAGAAGTCATACATTTTCAAAGCAACAAACTTGCCAACTGTATTGCTATATTGTATTTTACCAAAGTAGGGAAACAGACCTAAAACAAGAGGAGGAGGTATTATGTTGTATGTTAGGAAAACAATCTCCACAGATATTCAAGCTCCAGAACATGGGGGTTCTGTAGAAACTGTTTGGGTAAGAATACAAGGAGAGAACAACAGAAAGGACAGCATTGTAGGCATTTACTATAGGTCACCTGGACAAGCAGAAGATATGGATGAACTCTTTCTACATCAGATGGCCAAGCTGTCCAAAAAGCATGACATAGTGATCATGGGAGATTTTACCCATCCAGACATTTGTTGGGAATCTCTCTAAGCTAAAAGTAATGGATCCAACAAATTCTTATTCGCTCTTGCTGACAACTTTATTTTCCAAAAAGTCAAAGAGAAAACAAGGGGATCTGCTATCTTGGACCTAAATCTTAAGCACTGCGGAATAAGTTGGCGCTATACAAATAAAGATTATTATTATTATATTATTATTACCAACAGGGAGGAAATAGTTGAGGAAGTACGGTGGCTGGGACCTTAGCAGGCAGTGATCATGCCATCCTTGAATTTTGGATAAAAAGGGGAAGAAGACCTGAGAAAACGCAGACCTCAAGGTTGGATTTTAGAAAGGCGGATTTCAATGAACTCAGAAAGAGGGTAGGAGAAATCCAATGGCTGGATGTTCTTAAGGACAGAAATGTCCAAGAAGGTTGGGAAATATGAGATTCTCAAAGCACAATCGTTAACAATCCCTAAAAGGAGGAAGAATGGGAAGCATTTAAAGAGACCAGGATGGATGAACACAGAACTTGCAAACGAAGAAAAATAAGTTTATCAAATGGAAAGAGGGGGGGATATCTAAGGAAGAATATAATGCGGTCTGCAGAAACTGTAGGGCAAGAGTCAAAAAAGCTAAAGCTGATAATGAATTGAGGCTTGTAACAGAGTCTTAAAGCAATAACAAAGGATTGGGAAAATGTCAAAAGCAAAAGAAAAGACAAAAATTCTATTGGATGCTTACAAGATGAAAATGGTGAATTGGTTAAGAATGACCTTACTAAAGCATTTGACAAAGTATCTCATATTATACTTATTGAAAAAATGATCAAATATGGGATTGACAATGGTAACTGTTGGGTGGATTCACAACTGGCTGAGTGATCGTACTTAAAGAGTGGTCATAAATGGCTGCACATCCAAGTGGATGAATGTGCCAAGTGGGGTACCACAAGGCTCTGTCCTAGGCCCAGTGTTCAACATTTTTATAAGAGATCTGGAGGAGGGAAGTGATAGAAAACCGATCAAATTTGCCGACAACACAAAGCTAGGAAGGATAGCTAACACTAGGGAAGAGAGAGAGAGAGTATTCAAAAAGATCTAGAAAAGCTTGAACAGTGGGCGGAGACTAACAGAATTGTATTTAACAAGGAGAAATGCAAAGTCCTACATCTGGGCAAGAAAAATGAAAAAAAGCACATACAGAATGGGAGGAATTGGTCTAAGCAGCAGCACATGTGAAAAAGACTTGGGTATACTAATAGATCATAGACTGAACATGAGTCAACAATGTGATGCAGCAGCCAAAAAGGCTAAAACAATTCTGGGATGCATTAAGAGAAGCATAGAGTCTAGATCACGTGAGGTAATTATCCCCCTCTACTCTTCTTTAGTCAGACCTCATCTCAAATACTGTTTCCAGTTCTGGGCACCCCACTTTAAAAAAGACATAGACAAACTGGAGCAAGTTCAGAGAAGAGTTACCAAAATAGTGAGCGGTCTACAAATCATGTCCTATGAAGAACGTTTAAAGGATCTGGGAATGTTTAGCTTGCAAAAAAGAAGGCCGAGAGGAGACTTCATAGCTGCCTACAAATATCTGAAGGGCTGTCACAGTGCAGAGGGATCAGCCCTATTCTTATCTGCACAAGGAAAGACTAGAAGCAATGTGATGAAGCTGATAGGGGGATACACAAATTAGATATTAGAAAAAACTTTCTGACAGTTAGAGTGATCAATGAGTGGAACAGGTTACCATGGGAGGTGGAGTTCTCCTTCGATGGAAGTATTCAAACAAAGGCTGGACAAATATCTGTCTAGGATGATTCAGTAAATCCTGCACTGAGCAGGGGGTTGGACCCGATGACCCTGGAGGTCCCTTCCAACTCTACCAGATTATGATTCTATGCTGAGAGTTAATATGACCCCCTTGGTAAAAGCTAAAATGCAGGGTCCCTTTGAACTTTCCAAAATTATATATTTACCTGATCCATGCCAATTCAGAGACAGTTGCTTTCCGTAAGCATTTCTTTGGAGTATCATGAAAGCCAGGAGCCTGAATATGAGTTAAGGCAGGCTGCATGAGCATCCTAGTGTTCCACCTGCTTTAATGGGTATCTGTTAGCTCCTATGAGCCCTATAAAGAGAAAGGGGACTTGTTATTTATATAGAGCCAACTTATTCTGCAGCGCTTTCAGGTCATTTATTTATTACCCCTCAGCAAGCCGGGTACTCATTTTACCGACCATGGAAGGATGGAAGGCTGAGTCAACCATGAACCGGCTACCTGAACCACGCGGGGATTGAACCTGCTACCAATACTGATCACAGCATCTAAAAAGCTGATCAGAGAGGGAGGCTCCCTCTGGTGTCCCAATGGTGCTCCCCACAACACTGTCGCAGGGTGTCAATAATGTGCCATGATAGTTTGGGGTCCCTTGAAGGTTCCCAGGTTTGCTATGTATATTGATCTAATAGTACTGGTAAAAGGACCATATACTGTGGTTTTGCATCATATTGCACAAGCAATAAGAAGATCACAAGTTCAAGTCCCCTATGGGGATTTAAAACATTTTTAAAAGTAAAAATAAGTTTACTAAATCTTTATAAAGTATTAAATATAAATAAATAAACATAATTGGTATACTTGCACCCATACATGTCCAAACCATCGCATTACCTATTCTGCATAGAAAATTTTTTTTTTCAATGCCAGAATTTTATTTTTTAAACACCCCTCACTGCCCTAAAAATCAATAAAAAAGTGCTAAAAAGTCATTAGTATCCCAAAATGGTACCAATAAAAACAACAGCTTACTCCACGAAAAACAAACCCTCACAGACCCCTGAACAAAAAAATGTAAAAAGTTATGGGTCTCAAAATATGGCACCAAAAAGGAAAAATTTTCTTATTTTTTAGAAGCAGTATCTTCGTAATTGTACTGACCTGCAAAATAAAGTGAGCATGTCCCTATTACGGTACAGTGAATGCTGTAAAAACAAAATCCCGCCCCCCCCCCCCCTATTGCTTTTTTTTTTTTTTATTTCAGCTCACTTAAACATTTTTTTTACGTGTTTTTAGTTATTTTATGGGACATTGAATGGTACTGTTAAAAAATGCAATTTATCCTGCAAAAAAATAATTCCTCATATGGCTGTAGATAGAAAAATGAAAAAAAGAAGCTTTGGAACTTCAAAAGTGGCAATAAGAAAAGGAAAACAAAATGTGAGGTCTTCCACAAGTTAGTAGTTGTCTTCTCTCTGGGAAAAAGTTGGATTTCCATTCCTTGCCTGGCAGTTAACTTTAATGGCAATACCGGTTCTTACTGTAGTTGGACCCTACATTAGGGTCTTCAATGAGGCTTTACTTTCTGAATTCCACCTTGTATTATTTGTAAATAAATGTAAAACATACAAAATGTAAAATAAAATAGTTCAAGAATATATTCAGGATGTGATATAAGGCACATTCTTTGTGACTAAAATACATCTACCTTGTCTTCCCAAAAAATAAGACCTACCCCATAAATAAGCTCTAGTCTAATTTTGGGGGGAGCTTGAAATATAAACTCTACCCCAAAAATAAGCCCTAGTTACGTTACATAAAAAAAGAATACATTACCTAATAGGCTAGATCTAGGTCACTCCCACTGCTCTCTAAAGGTTGAATATTGTTGTATTTGATTCTTTGACCGCTGCTCAGCCAAACAACGCAGCATGGGATGAACCAATGCAATAACTGTGATTGACCGTGGCTCAGCCAGTTCTTAAACCCTGCCTCCACAACGGGATGGCTGTTGATTGGTTCTTCCACTACTGCTCAGCCAATCAATGCAGTGCTGGATAAACCAATCACAGCCATCTCATTGGTTCTTCCAGTGCTGCATTGATTGGCTAAGCAGCGGTTCGAAGAACAAATCACAGCATTTCTTTCCGGTGGGATCCTGTAATCAGGAAGTGATGTTGTATGAATAGCCGAGGAATGCAGGAAGCATGTTGGAGCTGTGGAGAGCAGCAGGAGGGACTTGGACTAAGCCTGCTAGGCAAGTATAATAAGACCTAGTGCCTCATTTGGGGCAAAAATGAATATAAGACAGTGTCTTATTTTCGGGAAACTTGGTGTATATCATATGTAGAAGGGCTGCACTTGACAATAATCGTCAGATTTCTGAGGCTCATCTATATTTTATGACAAACACTTAGAAACTGCCGAGCTTCCATTAGTTTAGGGAAGGTTTTATTGGCGGTGTGTGTTCTCTAATTACTTGTTCTGGAAGTATTTCCATGTTTCATGACAACAATCTGCACATTTACTGGAATATGCTCTTACTCTACTTTGTGGGATTGGCAGTAAGGTTGTGGCATTCACTTTCTATCTACGGACAGATTTCACCAAGCGTTCTGGAAAGCTCAGCATCGTGGCAGGTGTACAGAGATGAATGAAGAGGCGGCATTGTAATCTTACAAAAAGTCTTCCTAACCTAAACTAAGAAAATGGACCATAATATAGACTTCTTTGATTTTGAAGAATTTGAAGGTGCAAGTAAAGAAATCTAAACCCTAGAAGTAAAATACAAAGCAGGCATTTGCCTATAATTTAATTTTCTACGAATCCCCTAAAAAAGAACAAACTGTCTTCTAGAAATCTGGAAGCAGAGTCCTTTTTCTCTTCTAGGTTTTATCTATTTTGCCTGAAGTGATTTAAAAAAGAGAAGCTTAAATGAAGGATCAGGACAAAGCTGTGCTTGGAGCTAAAAGGAAGTTATCTCCTATATTTTTCACTAAACCGGGTAGATAAAAATATTCAATTTTTCCAATCTGTTTTTATTTTCTAATTGTAGAGTTTTTAAGTCTATTGTCTGTACATGACTATGGGGTGATCATGTTGCCTGAGCTGCATTTAAGAGCATTTAGAGATATACTTTACAGCAGCTTCATGGGTCAGTCAAACAATGGACAGGAGCTGACTAGAGATGAGCGAGCCTCGCTCTTCTCGAGTAACTGCATTCTTGTCCGAGAGTGCTTGGGGGGGAAGGGGGGCGGCAGGGGATAGCGAGGGGGTAGCGGCGGAGAGAGTAAGAGAGATATCTACCCCCTGCCGCCCCCCCCCCCCCCCCCCCCCCCAAGCACGCTCGGACAAGTATGCAGTTACTCGAGAAGAGCGAGGCTCGCTCGAGTAACTGGCTCATCCGAGCGTGCTTGCACATCTCTAGAGCTGACCCATTGACTTCTTTGGGAGACTGTTCATGCTCTGTGGGCTTGTGCAGACGTCTTTGTGCAGGGAGTGGGAGTTGATAGTCACGGCTTATGACTAGAGATGAGCGAACGTACTTGGTTCGGGTGTTTTTGCACTCGAGCACCGCTTTTTCCGAGTAACTGACTTCTCGGACGAAAAGATTCGGGGGGCGGCGTGGTGGAGCGGGGGGTAGCAGTGGGGAACAGGGGGGAGCTCTCTCTCTCCCCCCCACTCCCCTCTGCAACCCCCGCTCACCCCCGGCGCCCCCCGAATCTTTTCGTCCGAGTAGTCAGTTACTCGGAAAAAGCGGTGCTCGAGTGCAAAAACACCCGAAAAGAGTGCGTTCGCTCATCTCTACTTATGACCTATTGTGAATGGTGCATCCTATGCTAGCATAAGTGTAACCTTTCATTGTAATTCAACCAGTGATGATAATGAGACAACTGCTGAAAGTTTTTCTCTACAGATTCGGAAATAGAACACAAAGTGTCAGTCTATTATTAGGTGTTGCAGATCGCGTGAAAAATGCAGGATATTAGGATTTCATAAAAATATAAGTTGTAACCGAAAAGGTTTTAAACAGTCATCAAAAATTCTTTAAAAAAATATGCTTCACATTAAAACTTGATTTATACAAGAGGTTATTTTCTGCTGACACTTTCCATTTAGTGGCAGTCAGAGCTGCAGAGGGTGACTTCTATTACCTCCCCGGTTGATAAAGATCAGTCTAGAAACACGGCCACTTTTCCGCAATCTATTATATTGGGGTCCTATCCCAGGTGGGGGAGACACAGGGGAAAGTGAAGGGTCTTTTGAAATATGTAGTAGAAAAAAAGTCTTTTTTTTTGCTCTTTAGATTGTAAATTGAAATAGTATCAAGGGAAGGGAGAATATTAGTGCAGATTTTTTTATCTATATATTTTGAAAAGGATTTCACAATCTTAAGAAATTGCGTCAAATGGTTTAAATGCAGTATGATTAATCCTTTACTAATGTATTGTCTGTACCAGACCCGGATGCAGTTACATAACCATGCTCCTGGTCCCAGTTATTGTTACGAGGCTTGTATAAAGAATCTAACATTAGCTTGAAGGAATACTGCCTTCCATTAGGTGGCGCTGCAGAGGTTTTGTTCCATTTCCCTTATTTGCCTGATATCTATCTCCTGGTTGTGTGACCTCCGGTCTCTGAATACCTTGTTATATTCTCTATACCCATCCGTGACATACAAGACATCTTTTGCTCTTCTCAGCCTTCACTTCGCTCTAGCTCTCTAGAAGAGGGTTGTGTTCTACATTCTGGACACCAGGCAGTAGATCTGCAAAGTCTAAGTGGCAGAGGAATGTTTTAATATGTTTCCTGTGAAGACAGTGAATAATTATACTTTATGGCCTGCAAGCAGAGACAATGTCTGTGAGAGGGAGAAGTAATGGTGGGAACTGTAATATACGAGTATAAGATTGTTACAGGGGTTCTGACATTAAAAAAAATTTACTCACCTTTCCTGGCCAGGACCGATCGCCAGGCTGAACTCCGAGATTCTGCGCATGCGCAGTGGAGACGCGGCCCGTCCTGACTCCTGTCAGAGGGCACCTCTCCACTGCGCATGCGCGCGATCCCGGAGCAGGGCGGCTCGTGGAGGAAGAAGAGGAAGAACAGTGCCTGCTGGGAGATGACCCCACTGATGACAACAACAACAGAAGACAAGGTAAGTATCATGTTTTTATGCTTTAACAGCCATTAAATCATGGGTTCCTTGTGTCCATTAGCAGACCAGGGAACAATGGCTGCTAAAGCATAAAAACATTATTCATGTCAGAACCCCTTTAAATGCACCTGCAGAAAGCTCAGGCAGCATGAAAACAACTGTGCTACAATGTAAGAAACACTTACTCTGAATTGTGGTGGCATCACCCGGTGAGCATTCAGACACACAAGGATATATGTTCCTATTTTTTTAACTACCTCCGAACCCCCCTCTAAGATCTTGATTACTTGGTCAGTATAAATTAACATCAATGGTCGGGAACATAGAACAAGACACAAACAAGACCAAGACCTAGGCAAGATAATTATCCTGCCAATATAAGTTCTGCTAAGCAACGTTTTAAGATGAACAGGTTTTTTTCATCTATGCTTTTCCAGCTCTTCTAAAGAAAGTAGGTCAAGGACAAGACCTACAGTGCTTAGCTCTGGAATGCATTAGAGAACTGGTGCTTCACACTGGCATTACTTCCAAACTAGAAAAAGTCCAGAGTGTCAATCAGTTCAGAAATCATAGTCACCGCTGGGCTTATACGCTGTGCAATAATTGGCTACAGCTATCAAAAGTGGAGGCAGAGAGGTTCTATACAGGTCTGGGCCTCCATTTCTATAGAGTTGGTGATTTAGTCAAAATGAATAGAATCCTTCATATTGATAAACAGATTTTCATCCATGTCATCCTATCAAGGAGTCTTGATTGGTCCAAGCTGTATTCTGCAACAAGACAGGGACCTTGACTACATAGATGACACTGACTGTTGAAAAGGTGTTTTGCAAAGAAGGCAATCTTTGTTCATATGTGGTTTTAGGACACTTCGGATCTTTCTCTTTGACCTGGAATGGAGTGACTCCCATTGGGATATGACTTTCCTCCATGATCAGGAAAGTTTGGGGCGACTTTATGCCATGCTTGTACTACAGCATGGCCATTTAGTCGACTATGCTTTTCAAAAATGGCCAAGATATACTCAAAGTATACAGATCGAATGTAGGCCAAAAGGACATTCTTGAGCACTTGTTTGCGTAATAATAACTTATGAATTCATTAGATGTATACATAGGGAGAATTGCCCAGCATATACCCCAAATATAGAGCTGAAGCATAAGGGGAGCTATACCAAATTTTCCGGCTGACCATTTTTGAGTAAATGCAAACTATCAAACCTAAAGGACAGCTATGCAAGCATAATAAAGCATCATGTACCAAAGTTGGATTCAAACCCATTTATTTTCCAACCTCCACAAAGACATCCAGTAATGTGTGAGAGTTGTGTAGCTGCTTGTTACTATGTAAAATGTATCAGGTACAAACACAGAGCGCTTTGGCTCACTTTAACATCAAATCTGCCTCCATCATAGAAGCAGATAGTAGCAATTAGAGATGAGCGAGCATACTCGCTAAGGGCAATTGCTCGATCGAGCATTGCCCTTAGCGAGTACCTGCCCGCTCGGGAGCAAAGATTCGGCTGCCGGCGGCGGGCGGGGAGCGGCGGGGGAGAGTAGGGAGGAACGGAGGGGAGATCTCTCTCTCCCTCTCCCCCCTGCTCATGGCCGCAACTCACCACTCACCCGCGCCGGCAGCCGAACCTCTTCTTCCGAGCGGGAAGATACTCGCTAAGGGCAATGCTCGATCGAGCAATTGTCCTTAGCGAGTATGCTCGCTCATCTCTAGTAGCAATGCTTTGTTTTCTGGACACAATGTTATATCTATTGATGCTGTTCTAATCTGCTCATTATATCCTTGTAGAAAGACCGGTTTGCCATTTATGATGAATACTGCAGCAACCATGAAAAGGCGCAAAAACTTTTGCTAGAACTTAACAAGATAAGAACAGTGCGGACCTTTCTGCTGGTAAGGCGTTCTGATCCTTGTACATAGTTATAGACTGATCTTCCATCCAGGTGATTTCACGTCATTTTGTTGAATACATTTGTGGTATCTCCAGTTTCAAGAGCTTATGGGCTGAAAGTAGGTGACCCTCTGAGTCTGGGGATGTGTTATACTTACCCTCCCTGTCATTTCGCTAGTGTTGGCGCTGGAAGCAGGTACTCAATGCATTCAGCATTGCGATAAGCAGTCCACCCATTGTAAAATTAGAAAATAATGCATTGAGTAGCGGCTTCCAGCGCTGACACCAGAGTTAAAACGGGACTCATCCGGTCCCCTACTTTCAGCCCATAAGCTTATCCGAATAGCCAAATGTTTTTGTCATTTCTTTTACATCCACTCTGGCTTTGTATCAGGCAAGGAAAGGGACTTGTTGTTCGTATAGCGCCAACTTATTCCGCAGCGCTTTCAGGTAATTTATTTATGACCCCCCACCAAGCTGGGTACTCATTTTACCAATCTCAGAAAGATGGAAGGCTGAGTCAACCTTGAGCCGGCTACCTGAACCGAGCGGGGTTAGGTACCCACAACCTTCAGGTCGTGAGCGAGAGCTTAGGACTGCATACTGCTGCCCTAACACTGCGCCACACGAGGCCCATACAAAATGACAATCTCAACTCTTCTCCTTTCTTTTGCATCCTCTTTGGTGCTGTTACCAAAAAAGTAGTAAAAGGAAGGACTTAAACACTTTTATCATGTTAGATTTACTGGATTTCCAACATTAAGGTTGCTTTCAGATGGGAGGAATTTTTCCTCAAGACGCACCGAAACACACTGAAAATTCTACACTAATTCCAAATGTCGACATGCAGGTACTGGAGTGGAATCCTGCAGCTGCATATTAAGCTGCATCTATCAATGCATCTTGCGGATATATTCCGCTGATCTAAAAGCTCCCTCAGGGACCTTTGACATTGGCCGAATTTGGTCGCAGGATGCACCGCAGTACGTAGCTGCAGCTATAGAAATCCATACAAAAATCTGCACAGTTACATGCAGATTTGGATGCAGAATTGCCAGCAGGACTAAGCATTTTGAATTCTGCATCGAAATCTGCATGGAGGCGTGCGGAATTCTCTGCGTGTTGCAGTGCATTCTGCAGCAATATTCTGTCCAAGTGAAAAGTCCCCTCCTGTTTTACTTCTTACCACACCTTACAGGCGGTGTGCAGTCTTTATTGCTCTAAGGTCAGCATTAGAGATAAGCGAACGTGCTCGTTTAGGACAATTACTCGATCGAGCATCGCTTTTTTCGAGTAACTGCCTACTCGGGCAAAAAGATTCGGCGGGCAGTGTGCAGCGGGGTGGAGCGGGGGTAGCAGGGGGGAACAGGGGGGAGCTCTCTCTTCCCCCACCCCTTACTTCCCACCACAACCCCCCGCTCACCCCTGGCGCCCCCCGAATCTTTTCGCCGGATTAGGCAGTTACTCGAAAAAAACGATGCTCGATCGAGTAATTGCTCTAAACGAGCACATTCGCTCATCTCTAGTCAGCATATTACGGGTGCCTGTAATGCAGATGGGTGTCGTGGCTCAACTGAGGGTCTACTGATTCAACAGCATCATAGGAATCTATATCACCCTGCATTTGGGTCTGTAGACCTGCAGTTGGGACAGGACACTTGTGAGTATTACGGGCACATGACTGCACCTGCTCATGTGTGGTTTTATATGGGTATAAAAAATGAAGCTACTTTGCAAACAGTCTTGATAAAAATGAACTTGCTTCTTTGTGTATAGAGCAGGTATTGTAGATGCATAATGTTGTAGAGCGACGCAAAATTCAGGACACAATGCAACAAATGGAGTTACGAAAGTTCACAACATTTATGTATAAACACAAGAATACAAATGAGCAATGATAATATGGCAATAATGTTTGAGCAAATAAACTTCTACCTTGTTGGTAACCTTCGCTAACTCAATCCTACGAATGATGCTACTTTGTGCACAATGCAAAATAGCGTTGGACGCAGTGTCAATAAGCAGTAAGGTCAGTCCTGTAGAACGAAAAGGCAAATCATGTAACAGACAGTTCTCATTAAAGGGTTATCGCTCTACTAGTATCAGAACCGTATACTGGAAACACAGTGTTCGAATTCAAGTCTATTATATAGGCTCACGACCCTGTAACATTGTCTCAGTCTGTAACCATGAGCAATGGCAATTTGCTAAATAGCCAAAGTCCGTTAGCATGGCACTTCAGTATACAACAGGCCTGTTTGACTATTCATGTTCCTAATGGTGTGCTCATCTATTGTTATGTTGAGACCGGCCCCACTTACAGTTTTACTGTACAAGAACCACCACTACGTCTGACTCAGGCTTGTGTCAAGTCAGAAGTGCAACTCTACTGCACTCTTCCCCTTGGTTCCTTGTCAGCTGTTCCCCAACAGATTGTGGCTGTAACATGACTACTTTTTCTGTCCTTGCAGCAAGCCGTTTCTGGTTCCTCTAGTCAACGTTGTGGGTCCTCTCTAAACAGCCATCTCACCCAGGCTGTGCTCCTGTTGCTCTTCTTCTGTTTCACCAGCAGCTCCTCTGCAGTCTATTGCGCCTCCCTTGACAGATCCCTAGCAGCACCTCAGCTCACTGGCATAGTCCCTGCGCTTTCTCCTGTGGCGCAGCAAAAATTACCGGAAAGTTCCAAGTGTGGATGCTCAGGCCTTCTGTGCCAAAATTTGACTAAAATTTTAGCTTGCACAGAGATTGTGCGATTTTCAGTGCATTTTACATTCATTCACCATAGTAACATAGTATCCTTCACTGTAGGACCCTTTACGGTGAATCCCTTGCACATGTATCTCCATGCATCATAAAACCTGAGACGTCTGATCATACAGTTATGACTACATACAATTATGACTACATATTCGGACCACAAAAGGATATGTTTGATATCTCTAACCACTGAGACACAAAAGTCTGCATGTCGGCTATATAAGCAAAACAACAGGATATTGTAAAGAAGGACCAAAGTTATAGCTATGGTCTCCTTTACCAAAGATGAATATTTCGTTTGTGCCCTAGCCCTAAAACTAAATACCCAAACCAAGGCAGAGTGGCATGTTGGGGCCCCATTGGGACCTAGCATACAGGGGGCATGTCCCACCAGCCTATTCTAGCTATGACCCCTATCAGGACTGTTTGCAAAGTTGCTTCACCTTTTATTTAATATGCATTAGAAGAATTAAAACTGTATTGCAAATATGGACATATGCTTTAAATTAAAGTGTATACATCTATACAGATCAGTGTGCAATGACTAAATGCTGGAAATGACAACTGTCTAGCGCAAATACATTTATTTGGACTGCAACAAATAAAACATCTGGCTGCATTTGATGCATAGCAATGCTATAAGTGAGTTATTGCACTATGCAAATCACTGCTTCGCCTTGATAGTGGCCATATATCTTGGTTCCCAGCTCCTAGGTCTACAGCATGTCTGTTCATCATCGGGAAATGTTAGACCTAAATGGATTACTTTTCTCCATTAGGACCCAGGAGCCTCGAGTATGTTCTTCTATATAGGCCTCAGTGATTACTATATCCATCGATTAGTCATGTGATACTCTTTCTGTAAAAGACTCAAGAAACATTATGGCACTATTGGACTATTTTGCTACATTTATAAGGAGAAATTTGTGCTAGATGTATGCGCTGCGAGACGCACAAATCTCGCACTAATATGAGCCCAATTTTTTTAAATGAGATCTAAGATATATGAGCGATTCCCCCCCCCCCCCCCCCTGCATCGCACCATGTTGTGATGCAGGAAACAAATTGCGGTATGTTCTATCTGTGGGCGTTTCCTCGCATCGCCCATTGTTTTCAATGGGGCCAGTGGAAGCATCACACCACATGCTAAGAGGACTCACAAATGTACATGTCGATAGGCCCGTAAAAAAGCTTTGTTCGTAGCACAAATACGTTGTGCCGGGGCATGTGGGAAAACCCATACGCCCATGTGAAGAACCCATAGGGTGCATCTATTCAGCCATGCATATATTAACACACACACCTGCTTTATCTTTGTGCATCGAGGGTCCCCATAGAAATCATTGCGCATGAAAATGCGTAATCCGCTGTCCAATTCTGTCAAAAAAAGAACACATCTGGGTTTGATTAGGATGAATAGCCATTTAAATTGGGGAGGGGTAGTGTCCCGTGCACAAAAATAGAGTACAATGCGCACACACATGCAAATATACATCATTCATAGAGCAAATATATTGCGCTGAAGCTTGCGCAATTGCGCATACGCCTGTGTGAAGCAGTCCTAAAGGTGGATTTTTCCACCATGTGTTAATGGGGTATGTAACAGTATGTAAGGCTGAAAAAAGACAATGATCATCTAGCTCAGCCTGTTTCCACCCCTCCTGTTGATCCAGAGGAAGGCATAAAAAACCCCAATGAGACAGAAGCCAATTTAGCCCATTTGAAGGGAAAAATTTCTTCCTGACGTCATAATAGCAGTCAGAATAATGTCTGGATCAATGTTCAAAAGTTCTTAAAACCCAATTTACTTGCATTGTAGGGTACATTGCTGTGGGTTTTGCAGTATGTGGCTATCTATATGTTCACCCTGCTTTATTTTCATATATTGGTGGGGATCTATTGCCTGAACCCCTTCAATGAGCTATTTACACTTGTGCACTCAGCAGTTTTCTGCAGTAAGCAAACAGCTCGATTCCCACAATAGTGGCCAGGCTTGTTATTACAGGCAAAGTTCTCATTTACTCCATTGTCTGAAATACTAGTACTGTCCACTGCAGTGGGAACGGAGCTATCTGCTTCTTGCATACATCTGCTCAGTGCATGGGTACTGTTGTATCTTGTCTCCACCACAAGAATGGGTGGAGACAAACAGTAAGCCCATAAACAACGCCCACAACTTGAATGGTTGGCCAGGAGAATGGGTGGAGGCAGAGTATATGCCCCCAACTGTTGATTAGCTGTCCCGTATCCCCCTGGCACTGCACTGACTGACATGTCAGCTCCCAGCTCCGGTGTCCCTGCTACTATCAGGGGCACTCACTGGCTATGCAAACTCCCAGCGTCAGGCTCCACTGCTCTCACCTGTCACACAGTCCCTGCCGCTCTGCCTTCGCCCATCACTGCTCCGCCACTGTCCGGTGCCCACTGTCAGTCTTGGCAGCTAACATCAGCACTGCCCGTTCTGCTTGTGTGCTCCGGTGTCCCTGCTGTTGATATCGGCGCCTAGCGGCCCTTCGCTCAGCGGCTATGTAAGCTCCCAGGTCTGGTGCTGCAATATGTCTGGCACTGTCAGGCTTCGCTGCTGTCACGTGTCAGACTCTCCCCGGGGCTTTGCATTCTCCCCTCACTGCTCCGCCGCTGGCTCGGTCCCCACTGTTAGTCTCCCCAGATACCTCACCAGCGCTGGCCGATCTGCTTCTGTGCTGCTGCCCCTGTTCTCTGTGTGACCGTCAGAGCCGTTTGCTGGTGGGTGTTACATAGGCGTTCCCTGTCACTGTGGCCAGCACACCCTTGTCTCCACCCATACATCCGGTGGAGACAAGATACAACAGTACTCAGTGTATGAGCGCATTGGCTTGGCGAACAGCTGATCATTGGAAGTCCCAGCCGATGGACCCTCGCTGATCTGCTAAATAGATTGTCAGTAGTTTATAACCCTTAAATACTCATGCTAGATTTCCTTGACAACTACTAATTACAATGTCACTATCCATAGAGGTCCCCCCTCTCACTAGTCCTAGCATGCCTGGTGCTACAGGTCTCTTCCGTAAGATTGTATGGGATTGCAATGAAATCTATTGGGTACAAACTGCAATAACTCTTCAATGTGGTTATATATACTTATACATTCACTGCAGAACCGATTTGAATTTGCTATAATTGTATCTTGTGTTTACAAATATGCACGTTTAGTAAACTTGTAGATAATAAACACATTCCTTTTAGCATTTGTTAGCAAATAGTTGCTATTTGACCAGTAAACCACATATAAACATGAAAGCATCCTGCAAGCACACATTGCAGACACCCACGGTTTAATATCACAGCATGGAAAAAATGAAGATTTGCCTGAAAACCAAAATGTGTTTGTGCTTTCAGAACTGCATGCTTCTCGGTGGACGGAAAAACACAGATGTCCCACTGGAAGGATACTTAGTTGCACCAATACAGAGAATATGCAAGTATCCACTTCTTTTGAGAGTAAGTAGGCATTGTTGCTAGGGGATGCTAGTAGACGCCTGAAGCATGCGGCTGACTATATTTAAATCTCTTTCATGCAATCACTTCCCTTCTTTTAACAAGTTTTGTATTATGCAGAGCAGAACTTGGCACAAAGAGTTACCATCTAGCGGTGACCATTGTGGTGCCGACTCATCAATGCCAAGCACAGCTCAGATCCAGTCGCCATATAGCCCTAGCCCCAAGAATAAATGCTTTCAGACTTTTCTTACCGTAGACAGTTATGGCAAATCAACAGGATATGCTATAAATGTCTGATAAAGGGGAGGTTCGATCAGCCGGCATCCAGATTCAGGTAGAGGATGAAAGGACAATCTTAATCTGCTATTTTATAAATGGCCATAGACTCCAATGAGGAGAGCCGGGCACATGCATGAGCACCCGTGCAGTCAGTCATGCTTGGATGTGCAGCACCTATAGCTGGTGCCTGCAGGGGTCAGGCAATTTCCATTCCCTAAAAAGGTGGAGGTTCTAGAAGTAATCATGCATTATTTTACATGTCTCTATGATATATATATATATATATATATATATATATATATATATATATATATATTGAATGACAGCTGAGAGCTGCCTCATGAATGGGTGAGAGAGAGCTGCCTCTGATTGGCTGAGGGCTGTGACCAATCAGAGGCAGCTCATTCAGCAGGCGGGGATTTTAAATCCCCACCTGCTGAATACTACACAGAGCAGTTCAGGAGAACTGCTGGCCGGACGTGGCTGATCTCCGGCTGCAGGAAAAGGGTGAGTATGCATTTTTATTTATTTTTTAACACATTTTCAGGATGGTTTTCAGGGAAGAGCTTATATTTTAAGCCCTTCCCCGAAAATTCGTACAGCGCTTGCCGGCAGCTCATTGCTTTCAATGGAGCCGGCTGTATTGCCGGCTCCATTCTATTTAATGGGCAAACATCGTTCTCCTCTGCCACAGCTGTGGCAGAGCATAGCGGGCAGCGCTCGGCCCTTTCGCTGAAAACGCTGCTAGGTGCAGATTTTTCAGCGAATCGTCGGCCCCGGTCACGCGATTTGCGGATGTGCATCCGTTTTGCGATCCGCAAATTGCGCAGAAAAACGTCCATGTGACTGAGCCCTTAGTGTGCACAGTATTCAGCTTTTAATGAGGTTTCAATAGGTTTTGCTCAGAAAATCCCTTCAACATCTCATTTTGACTCATCCACCTAGGTATTTTACAGTATCACATATCTGATAATCCAAGGCTTATCTTTCCTTGTTGCTGTTGGATTAAAGAATTTTCAACCATACATGAAACACATAGAATAAAATCTACAGTCTGTCATACGATAGTCTGGGTATGAAGATACGGTAGTTGGAGGGGTTAGGAGAGTTTCTTTGCTGAATAATTTAATGTTGTATGTCATATTATATATGATATATATCGTATATATTGCAGGACATTTTCCAATCTTACGCTAGTTATTCAATTGGGAATGGGAATTCCGGAGTACAAGATTATTATGCAGTTAAAGGAGCAGCTACAAATGTAGAAGATGTAATATTCTTTTTAATTTCCCAACAGGAGTTACTGAAGAGGACTCCAAAGAGACACAGTGATTACATGTCTGTAGCGGAGGCTCTACAGGTAATGAAAGCTGTGTGCTCCAACATTAATGAGGCCAAGAGGCAGATGGAAAAATTAGAAGTGCTGGAGGAATGGCAAAGCCATATAGAGGGATGGGAGGTGAGTCACACGTTGATAGCATTACCAGCATCTGACTCTTTAAAGTCATCAGCCCCGGTTTTAGACAAAGTGTGGCCCTGAGCAAAAATAAATGTGGGGCCCCAAGTTCTGAAACATCTTCTGAAAACTGCAGGCCTTCAATTACCCACGGTAGTGCGCTGAGCATGTCTGTGCAGGATGACTTGGTTTCCTGCCCAGGCACATGATCTTGGAGGAGATCCCAGGACAGGGTGGCTGTGCAGGATGGGGGGCTTTTAGAAGGTGAGTATTGCTTTTTTTTTAATTACACACAATTTCCTCCCCATAAGAATTTTTTTCTTTAGGAAAACCACATTAGGTGAACCATTGATCCAGCATTGGCAGTCAGCAGTGTTGCTAATGTATTAAAACATCAGGGGCAAAAGCCACCTCAGACGTATATTCTGCCTCTCCTTCCCAAAAAATACACTTTGGAGGGCTTCACACGAACACTGAAGCGCTTAGCCAATCACAATCAGAGCTACCAGCAGGCGGGGATTTTAAATCCCCAGGTGCTGATAGCTCAGAACTACAGAGCCGGGGACAGCGCCAGAAGTCGCGGCTGAGCCCTGGCAGCTGAAGGCAGGTGAGTATGCATTTTTTGTTTTGGTTTTTTTTACACTGTTTTAAATGGATTGTCATGGAAGGGCTTATGAAGCCCTTCCCTGAAATCCATTGACGGCTGCCGGGGCTCAGCGTCGACTTCTGCCGCTGTCCCCGGCTCTGTACCTCTGAGCTATCAGCAGCCGGGGATTTTAAATCACCGCCTGCTGCTAGCTCTGATTGTGATTGGCTGAAGTGCTCAGCCAATCACAATCAGAGCTACCAGCAGGTGGGAATTTTAAATCCCCGGCTGCTGATAGCTCAGAGCTACAGCACAAAAACACGCTCATGTGAAGCCATCCATAATGTAAAAAAAATCCAGCACCTAGAGGGAGTTGTCGGAATCGAATTAAATTTTATATGTGTGAATGTAACATTGCTATAAGTAAGTGATTATAATAATTTATAATTCATTGCGGAAAAACTGACCGCCAATAGCTTGGATACAAGATGTGATATGGGCGGGCATGGAGGCTCTAGTACACAGTTGTACCACCTCTAGCTTGGGTACAAGATGTGATACAGAGGGCATGGAGGCTCTAGTACACAGTTGTACCACCTCTAGCTTGGATACAAGATGTGATATGGGTGGGCATGGAGGCTCTAGTACACAGTTGTACCACCTCTAGCTTGGATACAAGATGTGATATGGGTGGGCATGGAGGCTCTAGTACCCTGTTGTACCACCTCTAGCTTGGATACAGGATGTCATATGGGTGGGCATGTAGGCTCTAGTACCCTGTTGTACTGCCTCTAGCTTGGATACAAGATGTGATATGGGTGGGCATGGAGGCTCTAGTACCCAGTTGTACCACCTCTAGCTTGGATACAAGATGTGATATGGGTGGGCATGAAGGCTCTAGTACCCTGTTGTACCGCCTCTAGCTTGGATACAAGATGTGATATGGGTGGGCATGGAGGCTCTAGTACCTAGTTGTTCCACCTCTAGCTTGGATACAAGATGTGATATGGGTGGGCATGAAGGCTCTAGTACCCTGTTGTACCACCTCTAGCTTGGATACAAGATGTGATATGGGTGTGCATGGAGGCTCTAGTACCTAGTTGTTCCACCTCTAGCTTGGACATAAGATGTCATATGGGTGGGCATGTAGGCTCTAGTACCCTGTTGTACTGCCCATAGCTGGGATTCCATGTGTAATACAGGGCAGGCATGGAGGCTCTAGTATCCTGTTGTACTGCCAATAGCTTAGATGTAAGATGTGATATGGATGGGCATGGAGGCATACACGTTCTGTATGGTATCCTGCAGCATATCGGTTCACATTTGCTATAACTGAGCCTCTAGATTGTGCAAACTCTTATGCTGCCTGTGGGTAACACATGAAACACTTTCCATAGGATAACTATGGAAAGCGCAGCCTGTTGTACATGAGCGGAAATCCTCCTCGATTAAAAATACCACGATTTTCGGCGATGAGCCTATCATAATGATAGGTTCATTGCGGAAAATCACTTTAACTTTAGTGTTCTCATTCGGCGGCGAAAATCCGCTGCGGTAAAACGCAATGCTGTGGACAGGCGGTCTTATCTGCCCCATTGTGCGTTGAATAAGTAAATAAATGTAATAACTTTAAATAAACAAAAAAGGGACTAAATACAAGTGCCATTCACATTGTAGCAGCATGAAGCAGACTGCACATCGGTCCTCACTCGGAATTGGTCTACTTATTATTAATTTCTATGTTTGCATGATGCAATTCCTGGACCTTTCATGTCACACATATGAGTGCAATCATCTTTGAGACCATTTACTGAATGACCCCTCACCATTGTATCCCATTAGGCTCCATTCAGTAAACATCTGTTATCAGTTGTGCTTCAGAAAGTGGTATGAAGAAACAAAGTGATTTCCTACCAGAAGGAAGCGTTTAACAGGGGGCATGGCTCTACAAGGAATAGACCTGATGTTTAGACTCAGTGAGGATCAAAGCCTGGCTTAAATTGCCCTTGCTAACAATAAGCCGAGCTGGCCTATGAGCTTAAGCATCCTGGCAATAAGTGACCATCTGCTGAAATCTGACCTTCCCTTTCCAGAATGGTCCCAGAGGGCTGACCCACAGCTCCATGACAGTCCATGAGATATCCTACCTGCTTATGGTGAAATATACCTTTCTGCAGCATTAGGCTAGTCGCACACTTGCATTATAAAAATCATCCATTTTAATGTCTGCAAAAAGCGGAAATTTTGACATCTCTGTTCAGCTCCGTGTGGCTTCTGTATTTGGTCCGTATTCGCTCTGTGTATCTGTTTTTTTTTAAATTTAGTATGCCATCCGTTTTTTATGTCCACAAAAAAAAAACTTGAGACAAGCCCAGTTCTATTTTTCTGCATCTTTTTTTTTTTTTTAATGAACAGCTCGTAGTGCTGTCCAGTTTTTTTACTCTATCCCTATTGGCTTTAACCCTTTGCAGTCCAATTTTGGATTCAGGGTTTACTAGGCAGTTTTCTCTTTCTGCCATTATACAATGGTGCCATCTGCTGGCTAGAGCCAGTACTGCAGAATGGGACATGCTGGAGAGGCCCCCGACAACCGAGCGGCCAGTAATTTAGTAAGAATACCCTGCCGGACGTCTTCCGACATCAGAGCTGTACAGCCGTCAATCAGAATGTCTTTAGACGTCAGACAGTGGATTGGAAAGGGTTAATGTGTGAGTCTCATCCGTAAAACAGATCAGAATGGTCCATGCAAAAATTTCACGCATTTTTTTCAGTTCATACAGTACATTTTTGTGTTAAAAAAACTTGCTAGTGCGTGTTGCCAAATAGAATAATATGGATCCATATTGATCCGGGTCTGGGAATCTGGTAGGAAATTTCGAATGTTCATCCAGGCTGCCTCTTTGCAGTTTTTTTTCCCCTTCCTCTGGATCAACAAGGGGGGTGGAAACAGGCTGAACTAGATCGATATTGTCTCTCTTCAGCCTAACATACTATGTTACTATGTTATATGCTATAAGTATGTAGTCCGTTTTTTAAATGTGGACCCAACTGCTAACCACTGAACCACATTGAAGACAAAGGAGGAATTTTAGTTGGTTTGGCCAAGGGGAATCACCCAATGTTTTGTTTAGCGTTGAACCGAACTTTTAGCAAACTTCAACCTGAAATAAGGTTCAACTGTTTTTGTTCGCTCAGTACTACCTGAGACCAGCTTATCATCAGGGTACCCGACACTTAGCTCCGCCCCTGTCCCACATCTCCTCATTGCAAATAGTGGAGATGGGCGGAGATGGGGTGGAGAGGAGGCAGGAGCTCAGAGCACTGCTCCCGGCTCTTCCAGCCTCCTCCCCCTGCAGAGAGAGACGCCGTATATCGGCCGGCGTGAATACCCGGCCAATATACGGTCGCCTGAAATAGCCTTAAGGAAAACAGATTGTCTGAAACAAGCAACACCTTTACATTTCTGGAGTAATACCATCAGCTATTTTCTCTTTTTGCATGAAAGTGACATCCCATATATAAAAAAAAAATAATACAAAAGGATTATGGTCGGAATGGATGAAATTAATTTCTGCGATTATGCTAATTTTTACATAGTAACCCCGGGACCATACTCTATTTGTTCCATGTTGTTACCCTTTATTAGCTATTGTTTTGTATTATATTATTATTATCATTGCAGCTTTTATTATTCAAATCAAGCATTGTCAGCTGCTTTTGAGTATGCAAAAAGATAACGAAGTAATGAGCGGCATTCTGAGAGCGCCGCTGCCTATGAAAGCTTTTATTTTTCTGTTTAGTTCTGCTGATTACTTCGATAAAAATACAATTTTTCTGATACAACAATGGTGTTTCTATTCAGCGGCTGATATGTTTTCTCTCTTTTTGTCTGCTTTGTTAGGGGTCCAGCATCACAGATACTTGCACTGAAATGCTGATGCAGGGAGTCCTTTTAAAAATCTCCTCTGGGAATATCCAGGAGCGGATTTTCTTTCTCTTTGATAACCTTTTAGTGTACTGCAAGAGGAAACATCGGTAAGTCTTAGCAAACAGCATGAAAGGCTGAGCAGATCCAAACGTTTAATATACATTTTGTATGGCATTAAATGCACCTTTAACTCTGTTTTTGTAGTTTATTATGCATTTGCTAATGTAGATGAACAGTTTTGAAAGTTTTTATCAATGTCATCCCTTTTAAACAAAAAACAGTACAACAAAGTTAAGGAGCACATAGACCTGCTGTTACGTGTGCTGCTGGGATCTGTAGTTCTAAGCTTCCTAGCAGCACTGCCCTCACAGGGTTAATTGATTAACCCTGTGAGGGCTGTGCTGCTAGGAAGCTTAGAACTACAGATCCCAGCAGCACACGTTACACCTGCTAAAGAAAAGGTAAAACTGATATTCGGGTTATTCCTGGTCCATGAAGGAGGTACTAGGTTTAACTCCAGACATGCATGATGTCTGGCATGCAGCGCCTGCCTTTCCCCTTCCCACAAGGCTCTGCACTAAGTAAACCCTTGTGTATCAGTTCTTTGGATTGTTTCTTTAATTATGGAGTTCATTTGACAGATTGCATAAGGCCTGCCTCACACAGCCATTTTTTCCCATGATTAGCGCGGCATTTTCAGCAGTATAAGGGCTTAGTCACACGGGCGCATCGGCACCCGTACATGAGCGCCGATGCGCCCGTGTGATTGAGCCCTTACTGCAGGAAGAAGACGGCCGTACTTCAAGACGGACGACTCCCCACAGCGCCGAAGAAAGAACACCTGACCAACAATGAAGCCGGTCACATGTTCTTTCTCCGGGCGCTGCAAATAGACGTCCGTCTGGAAGTACGGCCGTCTTCTTCCTGCAGTAACACTGGCGCCGATGCGCCCGTGTGACTAAACCCTAATGCTCCCATTGTTTTCAATGGAGCCTCTCAATCAGCTGCTTGATTGTGGCACTTTCTAGTGCGGCGATTTTCAAGCGGGATCTGTTCTATTTGGGATGTTTAGTGCACCTTAGCAATGATGAGGTATGCGAAATCCCGCTGTTGGCTGCGTCCGAAAGTGAAAGGGCAAAGCGCTGGGATTTAAATCTTGTAACATTTATAGAAACTAGTAGAACATAGTACATTCTTAGGTGTGAGCAGATATCCAGTGGAAGACCTGCGCATGGTTGTTTATGCATGTGATTTTCCACGTGGATGTACATTTAAGGACAGCTTATTGTCCGCATGGAAGACAGATCGCAAGCAGGGAATAACATCAGAAAGTTGCCCAACCCCCTGGAAACCCCCTTTGCAACACTGTTACCTAATTTAAAGGAACACTCCAGCTGATTGCCTATCACACTCTGGACATCTCCTATGCACTTTGCAGTTACTTCCATGTGGCAAAGCCTCTGATGTCTATTAGGCACCATCTTGAGGCTTGTCCATGCTTTATTCTTTTTCATTCAATTTTCTTTCACTACTCTGTACTTTCAATCCCATGATGCAACAGCACAGCATCACATGATCAGCTAGAGCCCGTACCATCTCTGCCTGCTGAGAGGACACTGTAATTATCATTACCTTCTGTATTCACCTAAAGTAACTACAGACCATGATTATATAGTCAGGAGTATGAGCTGTGATCTCTTTCATTATAACAGTGTGACAGGAGCCTCCGATCATCATTAGTAAATGTGAAAGAAGTTTCTGTGGCTCGCTCTAAAGAGCTGGTGTGGTAGGGTCCATCACACAGGAATTATGCTGACTGAAATACTGACTGTTACGTCTGACCTGGACTGCCCACGGAAACCTGAGGTCACTCGGTACAGAGGCAGCCAGAACGGACATGTAAGCTTGACATGTGGCTAGACACAGGATGAACAGAAAATGAGAGGGAATGAAAAGAGCGGGGCACTCTGAACCCCTCAGACTGAACCCACAGCGCAGAGAAGCACCTGCCCTGAAAGGGACGACCCTACTTCTTCCATGAGCACAGGTCGGTGGTCTGAGGGGAACCAGAGTACAGACAACTAAGGAACAAACAGTAACTGAAAATAACTAAAAGATAAGAACAACAGAATACCAGACAAACAGATACAACAGAGAACAAGCCGGAATACAGAAGCTAGACACACCAGAGCTCTGAGCAAGCTGCCTGCGCAGGAAATACTGAAACAACAGGTAAACTGCGAACAGGACTTACGGACAGACAAAACATGGACTGAACAAACACAAGACAGTCACCAAAGAACAGGAAACAAACTGCGTCTAATGCAATTTTATTTGGCCAATGATTATGTTACGTCCATCCTGGACTGCCAACAGGACTTTGGGATCGGATAGTACTAATGCAGTCAGGACGGATGTGTCAGCTTGGTTTACGAGTGGCTAGGCACAAGCACAGCCAGACAAACAAGGCCCTAGCATCCACCTACCAACGGACACGTAGGGAATGCAATAAGTCTCGGGCATCCGCCGACCAAGGTACGGGTAAGACAAACAAGAACTGTGCATCCAACAACCAGCTGACTAGTGGATTAGACATAGGACAGAATACAGACATAAAGCAGCGACTGACAAATTACCCAAAACACTCACCAAGCATCCCGCACACATAAACAGATAGAGGTATGAGGTATTGGTTCGTGGATTGGCTAAGTCACTTAAGCCTGCAAGCCCACTTCAAAGGTCCAGGTTGTCTCAGGGATCCCTACTCTAACGAGACAATTAACACCCATGAATCCTGCCCGCATGTAAGGTGATCGTCCCGATAGGCATGGCCCCACACTGGAACCTAAGGACCTAACTCATCCTAGATGGTAAATGACTCAAGCAGCACAGGACTGTTCACACGACATGCACAGACACACAGGACTTCTAGCATCTCACCCCCACAGAACACCAAGCATGAAAGCAAACACAAGGGGCAATGAGGCTGGTATTTAAAGGGGTTGTCCCGCGCCGAAACGGGTTTTTTTTTTTTTCAACCCCCCCCCCGTTCGGCGCGAGACAACCCCGATGCAGGGAGGTAAAGAAAGCTCACCGGAGCGCTTACCTGAATCCCCGCGCTCCGGTGACTTCTCTACTCACCGCTGAAGATGGCCTCTTCCTCCGTGGACCGCAGCTCTTCTGTGCGGTCCACTGCCGATTCCAGCCTCCTGATTGGCTGGAATCGGCACGTGACGGGGCGGAGCTACACGGAGCTACACGGAGCCCCATAGAAGACTGCAGAAGACCCGGACTGCGCAAGCGCGGCTAATTTGGCCATCGGAGGGCGAAAATTAGTCGGCACCATGGAGACGAGGACGCCAGCAACGGAGCAGGTAAGTATAAAACTTTTTATAACTTCTGCATGGCTCATAATTAATGCACAATGTACATTACAAAGTGCATTATTATGGCCATGCAGAAGTGTACAGACCCACTTGCTGCCTCGGGACAACCCCTTTAAGTGCAGCAGACCAGAGGTGATTGGCCGGCTGGAGAACACCACACCGAGCCAGCACAATTATCCCACACCTGTGAAAATATGCTCTTGGAAACCCATAGTACTAAAGGTCCCAGAACCACAACCTAACACTGACTAATTTGAAGATGCATAAACCTAAGTAACTTTCAGCCAGTCAAAATGAGATCACATTACTCACCTAAGGGGAACTTCAGGAAGTTTCAGATAAAAAGGAATTCCTAAACAAGGCAATACTATCCGGCTTATATATATACTGGGAGGCTCGTTACATAATTAATGAAGAAAAACTTCACTGGGGTGACTGTTTTATTGCGATTGGGTGGTCTGCTACCATTTTCTTGTGATAGATATTAAAGGGAATATTAAGTGCATAGCTACAGTACATGTCGGTGTAAATATTAATGCTGTACATGAAAATCCCAAATAATAACCTACTATTTCTTAGATTACCAGTAGTTTACCAAGAATGACCTCAATCCAGTTTACACCTGTTCCATTCAAAATAAAGAAATTACTGCTTGAGGATATAATTCTATGCATCATATACTGCTAACATTGTAAACAATTAGAGAGGTTGTCCCATCAGGACAAAACTAGTTCATAGTAAGGATGTCATAGAAGATTTTCCATCCCTTGTGTCCCTCTCCTTGAGCCAAAGTGGAAAGTTACTATAAAGAATGTCCCAGCTCAGGAGGACTGGGCTGGATTGGAGTTTATACTGCAAATTCCCTGCAGGAAATACTGTGTTTCCCTGAAAATAAGACAGTATCTTATATTAATTTTTGTTCAAAAAGGTTAAACTTTTTTACATGTATAGCTGCCTGGACACTATTTAAATTGAATTTTTTAATTAACTGTTAGCAGGGCTTAATTTTGGAGTAGGGCTTTCAAGCATCCTCAAAAATTCTGGAAAATCTGGAAAATCATGATATGTCTTATTTTCAGGGGATGTCTTATTTTCAGGGAAACTGGGTAGGTGACTGCCAGCAACTTCCAGTGGCAATAACTACTGAGTGTTTTAGCGGCTGGACCCATACCCATCTGTATTTAGAGAAGGGGTTTTCATGATAAGACATCCCGAGCTTCAAAAGTCTCCATGTTGACTATGGACAAAATGTTATTCTCCAAAGAGCTGTTGCATGGTAGATGTTGCACGGGGCATAGAGGAACCAGCTAGTGTATGCTTTAAGATTGCACAAAAGTGGATAAAACCTTCAAACAGAATGGACAATGCACCAAGAATATTGGGTAAAGATTTTTAAAAAATTTTCATTTAAACCATTAAATAGTTCTAAAACCATGAATGAGATGATGCCTCAGAACCGTTTCTAATTAATTAGATGTAGTTAGCTGGTTGCATCTACAATTCCAAATATAGTACTCCGAAGACTGTGCCATTAAGGAAGTCGTGTGGAAGTCTCGAGAGTTATGTAAATTGTTTGCATTTGTGCATTCGACCCTCCACTTCTCTTTAAATAAATAATCTACATTCCTGTGTTTCCTTGGGGAAATGAGAGATATTGATAGCAAGTAAAGCTGCTGACAGTTGTAGTCAAACAGTATTACATATACTCTCCTCTCTCCAGTTATGTATATAAGTTACACTGACAAAGTCAAGATGGTGAAAAAACGTAGCAATTCTGCAAGATTAGAATGTAACTACATTAAGAAAAGTTGGCCAAAAATTGCTTTTGGGTAAAAAGATTCAATATATATCCTGCTTTGCAAGGGGCATTTAAAGTGTATCTAAGTTTTTAAAACATTTTCAAAAGCAACCCGAGTCTTCATTGGCCGCTGCTTTGCTGCCCTTTGCATCTAATTTGAGCTTCGGCAATTCCGTTTTCCATGTAGATTTCCCTTTGTTACTGCTGCCCTGCTGTTTGCAATTACTTGCAGATGGGGGCTGTGTCCTAAACCAGTCACTCTCCCATACCTCCCATGCTGTATTGCATAGCCCTGCTCCAATCAGCTGCAAAGGCAGCATCTGAATATCCATCCCTGGGTTGCATATTGTGGTAACTGCAATTAGGTAGTATGTCAAATCTATCACACTTTACAGGAGAGACAACCCCCTTTTTCATTTTGCCTCCATCATCTTGAGTTGTCTTAAAGAAAGAAAGGGAATTTGCTGGTTTCTTATTGGTCTGTTGACATACGACATATTGCAGTTGGTGTGGTCCACTAGATTGGCTACCAGCGTAAGTAGAGGCTCAGGGGCCCTGATGCAAAAGGTGAGCTGCCCCCCCCCCCCTCTATCTGTACCCGTACCCATACCTAAACCATGCTGCACAGAGGCATAACTTGAAGCTCTTGGGCCCAATGCAAAACCTGTAACAGGGTCCCCAACTATAATGCTTTACTCATAGTACTGGCCTCCCTATATGGAAAGAAAGGCCTTCTGGGCCCCCTAAGGCTCCTGGGCCCGGGTGCAACCGCATCCCCTGCACCCTCTATAGTTACGCCCCTGGCTACCAGGGTGCAATAAACAAAATTAGATTTTTTTTTACATATGACCTATTTCACTTACCACCACAATATGGTAAGTAGCAGTGTCTCCATATTCCTGGGCGATCTTCTCACTGATTGACAACTATTCATGTATGCAAACTGATGGAGGAAAGGCTGTCAATCGCTGATAGGACCGCCCACTGGACCACTAAGCTCAGAATGACCAGCCATGTAAATGAACACGATACAACGTTCACATTCCATATTCATATTTAGTGCATTTTCAATTCAGAAGGCTTGTTCTCAAATCTTAAGTGTAGAGCTGAAAACTGTGAGTGAAATCTTTGTTCTTACCTCTATGGCTCCGTAGGTAGCATTAAATGGAGATGCATGAACTATTATCTCTCACAGCAATTAACGTAACATTTATTTCATTTGAAGACGTTTGAAGAACAGCAAAGCATCCACAGATGGGCTCCGCTATCTCTTCCGAGGCAGGATTAACACTGAAGTGATGGAGGTTGAAAACGTTGATGATGGAACAGGTGTGTTTATATACAATCCCAGCAACAGTATTGTCAGTACTAACAAACCAAAGACTTCCCATTGTGCAAGCTGGAAGGTGTATGAAGTTATCACACACAGTCCGAGAATCTCCATGTACAGAGATGGTTCTATGTCTAAATCAGTTCTCTTCATACACAGTTATGGCTCTCAAATCACATATTTATTAATATCCATGTGCATAGATAAAAAAGTTAGATAGAGAGATATGAGATACAAAGATAGATAGATATATAGGATAGATATATGTGGGATACATAGATAGATAGATAGATATGGGATAGATAGATAGATATGAGATAGATAGATATGAGATAGATAGATAGATATGAGGTAGATAGATAGATATGAGATAGATACTAGATGAGATGGATAGATAGATAGATAGATATGAGGTAGATAGATAGATATGAGATAGATACTAGATGAGATGGATAGATAGATAGATATTAGAGATCTATCTATCTAATATCTATCTATCTATCTCAATCTATCTATCTATCTAATATCTATCTATCTCATATCTATCTATCTATCTATCTATCTATCTCAATCTATCTATCTATCTCATATCTATCTATCTATCTGTCTCATATCTATCTATCTATCTATCTCATATCGATCTCCTATCTATCTCAATCTATCTATCTATCTCATATCTATCTATCTATCTGTCTCATATCTATCTATCTATCTAATATCTATCTAATCTGAGATAGATAGATTGAGAGATAGATAGATATTAGATAGATAGATATTAGATAGATAGAGAGATAGATAGATAGATATGAGATAGATAGATAGATAGATAGATTGAGATAGATAGATAGATAGATATGGGATAGATAGATAGATAGATAGATAGATAGATAGATAGATAGATAGATAGATAGATAGATATGAGATGGATAGATAGATATGAGATAGATAGATAGATAGATAGATAGATAGATAGATAGATAGATAGATAGATATGGGATAGATAGATAGATAGATAGATAGATAGATAGATAGATAGATAGATAGATAGATAGATAGATAGATAGATAGATTCTGCACTATAATGGAGCATGCTGTGATTTGTATTCTGCATGTGGTATCCGGAAAACAAATTTGCATGTGTAAATTGAAGTGCGGACGCCCATACTTCCCTATGAGCGACTTGAACTGCGGATCTTCCAAGCGGGTGCCCGTGGATTCTGCTAATCCAATCCGCCCGTGGACATTGGGCCTAAAACTGATGTGAATGTATTGTTTTCCTCAACATAAATGCATTGCCAATAAACAGGCTTGCTTCACCTCTACAAATCAACTACAACAAAGTATCTAGTTTAATAAACAGACGATTAATTGCTGTACTTACGGCCCACAATTTATATCACTTTGTGCAGCTGCTGTAAAGTCACGTACGTATTGATGTATTAATAATTGGATATATGACTTTGCTGTTACTTTATTCACTTTCCGTTGCTCTGGAAGCCCCATCTGTAATACAAATTGCATATTGATACTTTTAAATGAGCAAATAAATAGTAGCACTTGCTGTACAAAGGATTACCGCAGCTTTGATAGAAACGGTACAAATGGTCCTGATCTCTGACATGCGGTCACTTTCTCCATACAAGCCTTTCATCTTCACAACTTCATTTCCGATTATTAAACATGTGGCAGTCAGGGCACAGAAGGGATAAAACAATATTAGCAGTAATGCTGCAGATATCATGTTGTAACACAGCGTGCGGAAATCAATTCTAATATTTATCTTTCTCATAGACTTCGCTCGCTCTTTGTCCCGGGATTATTGATCGTCTGCTGCCGGTTTTCAGTTCTGGATTCTTTGCAGTTAGTGAAGGAAATAAAATACAGTGAATAACAGAGAATGCAAACAATATGTTGTGCGGGGTATATTACAGTTTTCCTCGTATACAGAGTTAGTACACATTTTGTCTGTAGCTTGTGTCTGACATTGCAAGTCACCCTAATTTAAAGGGACACTACATTTTCACACAACTTCAGACTCATTGACATGAGCATATAAGTTGCACAAGTTTGGCTCAAAGTATGAGAGCAGCCTCACACGGGCGTAAGCACATATACACTTGCTTTCACTCAAAATGTGCGTAGCAAAAAAAAAAAAATACGTGTGAAGGAACCCTTTAAAGTTAATGGGTTCTATTTGCTGCCGATTGTGGGCGCAGATTTTGGGGCCACAAGTGTGCCCCTGTGAGGCCACCCTGAGTCCTCATTCACATGGATGTGACAATTGCGCAGGAGTTAGCTGAGAGAGAGATTGATCCCCATCGGGGATTCCCTTCATCTCCCTAGGGATTCCCTTCATCCCCACGGGGACACACTGCTTTTATCTATGGACACTCCTGTGTTTTTCCCTCAAAAGACGTTTATTTTTGCGCAGCAGGGAATTTCAGTCGCTGAGGTCCGTCGCTAATGTCCTATTTTTTTTAGGCGTGATTTTTTTCTTTGCATGCCTAAAATTCGTTCTATCAGTTAACGTTTTTTTTTTTTAAACGTCTATTTGAACAAGGCCCGAAACGTGCAGTTTTGGCATTTGACATCAATCTTGTAATATACTTGCATTAACCCTTTGCAATCCAATTTTGGATTCAGGGTTTCCTAGGGGGCTTTTTCTTTCTGCCATTATAAAATGGTGCCATCTTCTGGCTAGAACCAGTACTGCGGTATGTGACATGCTGGAGAGGCCCCCGACAACAGAGATGCCAGTAATATACAGAAAGAATACTCTGCCGGACGTCTTCCAACATCTGAGCTGTACAGCCTTTAATCAGAAAGTCTTTAGACATCAGACAGTGGATTGGAAAGGGTTAAACTTTTTCTTGCTTTATCACTGAAAATCAAGTTTTAGGGCTGCAGCTAGGGGTCTCCTTTTCAGCAGCTTTCAATCCACTGCCTATTGTTAGGTATTTGGCTTCTCTAGTATCAGGGGCATGAGGACACTGCTAGTTACTACATGCAACGGAAGGGGCTGGGATTCAGATGGTGCCTTGCCACTGGTTACACAGGGCTATGCAAGGCAGGGAGAGAAAGTCCTGGCCAGTACAGTTTCGGCAGAATGACCCCCCCACCTGTAAGTGGATTGCAAAAACAGCAGCGGAGCAGAAAAATAGGAAAATCTACATGAAAAATTGAATTCGTAGAGCTCAAACTGGGCACAAAGCAGTGGGCAGGGAAGACCAGGGCTGCTTTTGAAACTTTTTGAAAACTCAGAAACACTTTAAGTAATTGAGATTACATGGGAGAAAGCCGTCCCAGAGATGATAGTTTCTGTGCTTTTACACATGACCGATCATTGCTCAGTGACTAGAAGCAGCGCAGACCGGAGATCGTTCCGTCCCGCTCACCTTCACTCACAGTAAACAGGCCATTGTTCATAGATGAATGACGGCCTGTTTACACGGAGCGGCAGACCAACGATGACTTTTTGATCTGCATGCAAGATCCAATCAGTGATTTATGGCTGATCATTCTTTCACTGCATGTGTTCACACTGCAGAATTATTGTGCAAACCGCTTGATCCAATGAGCCGTTTGCACGATAATCATGTTTTGTAAAAGGGGCTTAAGCTGCAATACCAAACACACCCCATGGACAAGAGTGGCACTGTTCTTGCTAAAGAAAAAAATTGCATACATTCCTTTTAAGTCCACTGGCGTAACTCTAGGGGATGCAATTGCACCCGGGCCCAGGAGCCTTAGGGGGCCATAAGGACTCTCTTCTTCATTTATGGAGCTCAGTACTGTAAATAAAGCATTATAGTTGAGGCCCTGTAACAGGTTTTGCATTGTGGCCCAGGAGCTTCAAGTTACACCTCTGCTTTAAGGAGTTAAGAGAAGTTGGAGGGCCCCAAGATAAACTTTTGCACCCAGGCCCATGAGACTTTAGCTACACCCCTGCCTTTAACAATATGGTTATACCATCTTAAAGCAAGGGCATTTTGCTTTAAGATGATATAACGATATTGTTATAGCATCTTAAACATAAGTGTAAGTTGTGTCTAAGAAACTCGGTCGCAACTCCCACTGGACAGCACACAGACACAGTGCATCAATATGCTTTGGCATGTCTTACTTCTTGTCCATAAAATGGACAGGAATAGGACACGCCATTGGTTTTTTCATACAAACCATTGGTCCATGTGAAAAATTGTCCTTATGTATAGCGCCATAGGCTATAATGGGGCCATGTGCTGTCTATGGAATTACATGGACAGCACACAATCCCAAGATACACTAGTGGGCCAATGGCCTTATGCAAAAAAAGTCCACAAGCCAAAGACCAATAACAGCAAGGCAATTCATTGATAAAGTATGACCCCCTGCAGACAGCACAGCAGTTATAGTAGTTGTGTTGCCAGATTGGAGTCAGGAAGAATTTTTTTTCCTTAAATGGGGAAAATTGGCTTCTACCTCAGAGTTTGTTTCCTTCCCCTGGATCAACATTGGGGGTAATAGGCTGAACTGGAAGGACATTTGTCTTTTTTTGGCCTTACATACCATGCTACTATGTTATAAGCAAGTGTTTTAAGTTTTGTTAATGGTGGATACTTGAATGACTCCATCACACAGGATTCTAGGTGTAGGAGGCACCAATTGCACAATTGTCAGATGCCATACAACTGTCTTAGCTTATACAACCATACAATTCTTTATCTACGTACATTTCGAGGAGGATAATCCATCAGATGACTACTGTAAACCACATTAGTCAATAGGTTACAAATATCTATTCCAAGATTCGGTATAAGCCGATCAACTAGAAATATGGATCTCTGGACCTCTCTGTAGACATCATGCATCTGACCACCGGTGATCAGTGTTGCAAGCTGCTGGACTTTTGCAATTGTTTTAAATTTCCTTCAACCTTACCGGATATTCTTAGGTGATCCCGACAGTTGAAGAATGTCATTCCAATAATCATGTTATATTACAATATGGACTATGCAACACTGGCAGACTATGTGCTTATACAGCACTTCTTGGAAAGTACTGATTCTCCTTCTGGAGATCCAGCTGAGTTATTTGTCATTTGATGCATGATGTATCTATATGTCTTTATTGTTCTAGCCGCACTGCCCACCCCCAGATAGCGTAATCCTCTATGCTGCTTTCTTGCTTGATACAAATTGTGATTACACTGCTGACAGCTTGATGTATATATTTTCCTTCTAACAGTATAGGCTGTGCATGGCCTTTGTAGATCTGGTATAAAGTGCTAATGTAACTCCTGCCCCGATGGCAGATAATGTGCCTTTGAGTTCTGGAATGTGGCTGCACAATAGGGCAGGCAATTGTTCATTTTTCTCCTTGGAAACATACAAACACACTTCTGCTGGGAACAGGAGGACGGCAAGGCGATGGAATATTTAGTCATCCACTTCCTGATAGACTTGCTAATAAATTCTACAAGAAGCTGACGTTTCCCAGCTTGAGCATACAATATGTGACTACATTCTGGCTTCTCCAAGAGAACATGGTTAGCTTTCATTGCTCTGTCAGAAAACCAAGTCCAAAATCTTCGTATCCATGTTTTAAAGTTAAAGACTTTACTTATGAATGCTGATCTTAGAGGCCGTTCGTATAGAGGCGCTGACATTTGACATAAGCATGTCCATATAGACATTTCCATCTGCATAATATATGCATATATCTCTCATTGAAGGGGCTATAAAATATAACTGCATTGCATACTACTGTACTTTTACTCCAAGGCATAACCTTAGGGGGTGCAGAGGAAGCGGTCACACCCAAGCCCCAGGCCTAAGGGAACCCAAAGATCCTTTTTCTGCTACTTAAAGGGGTTAGGCCAATTTATCCAATATATACAGGATAGGGGATAACTTTATGATCAGTGGGAGTCTTAGCCCACTCATCCTTAGAACAGGAGTTTGGTTGGCCCTCAAGTGAATAGAGTTGAGTTTGTGCAGGCGCACCACTCCTCCATTCACGTCAATGACGGAGAAGTGATGGAATCTCCAGTGGCGGAGATTGCTGAAGCGCCTTTTGCACCGGAGTTTGCCAGTGCTCCATTCACTCGGGGACCGACCAGACACCTGTTCTCGGGATTGGTGGGGATCCCAGTGATCGGACTCCACTGATCATAAAGTTGTCCTCTATCCTGTGTATAAGGCATAACTTTATAACTGCCACAACCACCTTTACGACAGCAGTATTATTAATTATACATGGTTGGTAAAAATCCAGATTTCGTATTGGGACTCGGGAGCCTGTGCTTTGGCTCTTTAAAGGGAACCTGTGCACAGGGTTCATGCTACCCGAACAATGAACGGCATGAACCCTGGGACAGGTATGCTAATTCGCCCATGTATGTCTTATTCTGAAACGCTGCGATGCTTAGCAATTAGCACACTTTTACAATTGACTTGGAATGGGCTCTTGAGTCAAAAAGGTGGCCCCTGCTGGCATCTCCCCGCCTTTGGTGTATTAGGGAGAGGAGCTGTCAGTCAACATTGTGTGGGCGGGGAGATGCCTCTTTGACTTGGAGCTCTGTTCTGAGTCAAAATTAAAAAGGTACTTATTTCTAAATGCTGCAGCATTTCCGAATAAGACATACAAGGGACAATAGGCATACCTGTCCCAGGTTCATGCTGCCCTTTAACCCTTTCCAATCCACTGTCTGTCGCCTTCCTACATTCTGATTGAAGCCTGTGCAGCTCCAATGTCGGAAGATGTCCAGCAGGGTTTTCTTACTATATGTCACATATATATGCATGTCACATACTGCAGTACTGGCTCTTGCCAGCAGATGACGCCAATGTATAATGGCAGAAAGAGAAAGCCCCCTAGGAAACCTTGAATTCAAAGAGTTAAGGTTGTAAGTCAACTAGAACTATCCAGACACATCACAGAGAGCTCAGCTATCCTCCAATGTCCAAACTACACAGCAATCTGACTCCTTGTAGACCAATACCAATTTTCCCATTTAACATAATATTATTGATTGCTTTGTACGTAACTTGTCCTGATTTTTCACATTTTCTGCAGCTCATCTGCAAGGTCCAAGAAAATCCTCCTCAGGTTTCATACAATGTTTCCTGTCGTTTTTTTTTCTCGATCTTACTATTTTCTCAAGGATCAGCTAATAAGTATGTCTGGTAAATAACGGAAAACACTATGTGCAAAAACTCTGGCTTTAATGTCGGATTGTTACTACCGACCATTTTAATTAGCACGTCCTCCTTGTTTCTCTGGGAGCTTGCTGTTCTTTACAGATCTATTGAAATCCGAGAAACCTTCATCCTTTCATTCGTTTGAGTACATCTTAAGAGAAACTCCAGTAACCCCAGATAACCCTGCAGTTGAAATCTACATGCTGCCATGCAATACCTTCTCTCTATGAATAATAGAGTCTACCAAAATATTCTACTTTATAATCTGGAGCTCTTCGGGTGGGATTTTTTTTCTCCGCAGCTTCTCTTTTAGGAAGTCCTTGCTTTTGTTGCCTAATGTTGCACAAAATGATAGCAGCATAACTCATCACAAAGAAGACAGATAGGCAGTACTAGTTGCCTTAAGTTCCCGACACGCTAGTATATATGGGGCCGTGTGCTGTACGTGTTAATGTACAGATGGCCACATTATCAGTCTATGAGAATAGGCACATGAGCAAACTGTGACATCGCTTGCTTGCTCAGGCAAATGATTATCGCTAAGGCCTCTGTCCCGCGGCCATTCTGCATTCATCATTGGAGAATGACACAACTCCCGTGACCATCACCATAGCGACGGCGCAGCATCCTCTGTACTGCGCATGTGCTCCAACACGCCGGACGCATATCTGTAGCAGAGAAGAGAAGACAGTGGAGAGGTAAGCTGGGGTCACCAACCGGGCACCGGATCGAACTCCGCTGCGGGAATCCCACATGCGGGGTCCGACTCACCTGTATGCAGGAGGCTTAAGTGTAAAAATACTTTTAAACAGGTGTCAGATAGATATCAGACCAGAGTCAGACAATTATCAATGGAGACATCAGACATCAAGTCAGACCAACTGAGGCAGGAGTATAACCAGTGCCTCCTAAGAGGAGGGGACAGAATAATTAACATATAATCAATCTAAACAAAACATCCCATCATAACAAAACAAAATCAGGTTTGTAGAAATGTTGAAATTTGGAATTTGTATACATTTACGGCAGTACAACCCTTGATATGCTGTAACCAAGTACTTATAATGTTATACCTAAATAATGTTATATATGTGTATCACCCCACATCCTACTGGAATATTGAATATACTATTGCCTTCATTGGAATATCATATTTTGTCTTTTGCAGCCGATTTCCATAGCAGTGGTAATCCTGTAGTCAATGGCTGGAAGATCCATAACACAGCAAAGAACAAGTGGTTTGTCTGCATGGCCAAGACCCCAGAGGAGAAACAGGAGTGGCTGGAAGCAATCCTGAAAGAGAGGGAGAGGAGAAAAAGTGAGTACTTCATATATCCCAATATGCCGAAGTGATGCATTTCAGTGCATGCCTTCCACAGGTGAAGCTCCAACGCTGATGAGACAAGAAACATCCACAAAACATTTATGAAATATCCTCTTTAGGCCTCTTTCACACCGGCGACAGCAATATCGCCGCGAGAAAATCACATCAGTGTTCTGTGCGATATTGCTGCATTTTCTCATGGCGATATCATAACTTTGTGTCGCTACTAAGTCACACCTGGCGCTACAATGTCGCACGACTCTGTGGCACTCTTTTACTGGGATTTTCGGGGGGGGGGGGGGGGGGAGGGGGTTAAAAATATAAGCCAAGCCACGAAAATAAGCCATATCTGCCTTAAAAAAACAAACAAAAAATTCATCCCCTATCAGGTGCTGAGCGCTCCGGCACATGTCTTCTCCACAGGTCCCCGGCATTTGTCTATAGTCTTCTGCCAGTGCTTCCTAGTGATAGGGTTCAAAATCCCCGCCTCAAGGAAGCATTGGCTCTAACAGGTTCTCTAGCGCTGCGGCTCAGCCAATCACAGCAGTGCTCAATGAACCAATCACAGCCATTACATTGAATGGATTTTTTACTGTAAAAGTTGCATCGCACCGCATGAAGACCGCCTTTTCGTGCGATGCAATGCAACAGAAAGGAAGGCTCTATAAGGAATCATGGGCTACAAAACACAGCAAGTCATGGCAATATTAAGCATGCCGTGATTTTTTTCTCTCGCCTACAAAACATCGCCAATGTGAAGCAACCCATTGGAAAGCATGGGCTTCACATACATGTGATTTATAGGACTATCGTTTCGCGTGAAAATAGCGCAGTTTTGCCTAGAGTACTTGGATAATATGTGCCCCTTGCTGGGTCAGTTACTTGCAGCAATCCCATGGCAAATGGGATAGCTTGGAGGTTTTGTTTTGGTGCACTTTTTTGTATACATTGTGTTTCTGTCCCGCATTTACATCCAAAAGCTGTAAAGCCATGGTGCACTGAAAAAAAAATCCAACCATGGATATAGCTTAAAAAATAAATCATTATTTGCTGCATAGGTAATAAAGCTAGATCACTGCAGGTCCAAACTATGGGACCCCACTGATTGCACTAAGGCTGCCTGTCCACTGGTGTCGCGGTATCTCACGGCGGATCTCCGCCGCGGGAGCAGGAGCCTGCAGATGGATCTCCGCAGTCAGACTATTGGACAGATGGGCTGACCGGGGAGAATCGTGGCAATTCGCAGTATGTCGGCCGCGAGCGGAGAATCTCTATGGTGGCCATTTGGATAATTTATTATGTGGCCCAACAGATTTGTAATATGGCACCCATAAATACTGTTCTTTCATTTTTCTCCAATTTCATAAATAAAAAATGTACATAAAAAAGTGGTGATTGTTTGCCAGTTTCAGCCAATGCCCTTCTTTAGGCCCATGGCAAACTTTTTGCAAAGTTTAACCTTTTGAAATGATGATTCGAGATGCTCTAAACTGTCCATCTTTCATCTATTTTGTATGGCCACCATCAAACGTGAGAGCTATTCGGTTAGTCTGTTTGTAGCCCCTGGATATAAGCAATAACATAACTTTAATTTTAGTGGAACAGCTTAGTTGTCACATGCAAAAAATAGCATATGCAGTAATTCATTTTGAATGCGAGTTTCCTGATATAAAGAATATGGCGCTAAATAGAAAGTCCAGACCCAGACTTGCTCGGTTTTACATGTTTCTTCGGTATTCCTGTAATCCTTATTTAAGGGCTGTTATTAAGTATGTGCTTCAGTCAGCACAGGATGCAACATGAGTCATTGCTAAAAAATAGCCTCTTGTAAATAGCATAACAGTCGTAAACAGCGGCCCTAAATTAGGTATGTCTTATGCAACATCAGCTTCGTCTACCTACTGGATTTACATTCCATTGCATGCAGTGGTCAATAAACAATGTCCATGACAACCTAGACAATGGCGATCATATTCTGTAAAATTCCACTAAGATCTAGACGCATCCTGCAGCCATATCCGATCTAAATCATGCTGTTGGCTTAAAGCCGTAGAGATGCTTTATATGCAAATTTACTTCTTTCTCTTATCCTAAAACTGTGAAAACGTCTAAGCAATTATTTACACTTGTACTTGACTAGCCAATTTTTGAAAACTGGAACGAATCCAAGAAACGTGGAGTGGAAGAACTTTTCCTTCAGGAATGTTTTTCTCTTCCTCCTGTGAATTTTGTTTCCCATTACCGCGAAGAAAAAAAACAGATGACAGATAAAGTTATCAGACGCTATGCATAAAAAACTTCCATCCCATATTTTCTCATAGACATAAGTGTCTGTTGAATAAGTAGCTACAATTATGGTGCTACTTGTCCTAGAGGAAAATAACAAGATCTGGCAGATTGAAACCCAGCATGTCTGATCCATGTTTATGCCAGTGATTAGATAGGAGATTGTTGAAGAAATAACCTTGACAAAAATGTTATGGATATGACCAAGTTTGTAGTATCCACCATAAAGGTATACGGTAATAGATGATCCATGCATTCGACATTGATTACTGAGACATTTAAAGAGGAGCGTAACTATAGAGGGTGCAGGGGATGCGGTTGCACCCGGCCCAGGAGCCTTAGGGGGCCCATAAGGCCTCTCTTCTCCATATACTGAACCCAGTACTATGAGTAAAGCATAATAGTTGGGGGCCCTGTTAGAATTTTGGAACGGGCCCGGGAGCTTCAAGTTACGCCTCTGCATTTAAAGACTATCTATTAGAGATGAGCAAGCGTACTCGCTAAGGGAAACTACTCGAGTGAGTAGTGCCTTATGCGAGTACCTGCCCGCTCGTCTCAAAAGATTCAGGTGCCGGCGGGGGAGAGCGGTGAGTTGCGGGAGTGAACAGGGGGGAGTGGGGGGGAGAGAGTGAGAGAGAGATCTCCCCCCATCGTTCCTCCCCGCTCTCCCCCGCCACTCCAGGTTTTGTGTTCACAACTTTACCATATTTTAAAGCAAGATGGTTATTATGGTAAAGTAGAATCCTAGAATGGTAGAGTTGGAAGGGACCTCCAGGGTCATCGGGTCCAACCCCTGCTCAGTGCAGGATCACTAAATCATCCCAGGCAGATATTTGTCCAGCCTTTGTTTGAACACTTCCATTGAAGGAGAACTCACCACCTCCCGTGGCAACCTGTTCCACTCATTGATCACCCTCACTGTAGACAGTAGTTACCTGTTTTTCAAAGTTGTTGATTATCACCACAGGTCTGACGCTAGGTATGGAACAGGATACCTGGATGATGATATCAGAACAAGGAGAAAAACTTTATAAGATGATGTGTAAGCAAGGAAATCTAATCAAAGACCGAAAAAAGAAACTGACGACAATCCCAAAGTGTTTTCTTGGCAGGTAAATATGCAGCCGCTGTATGCATCATAATCTACTATATCGTCATGTAGTCTGTACATTTTTATATTGGATGTTTCCATTCTCCATTCAAGTTTTTCCTGGATCATAGTAAGATAAATAACATCTTAACACTTTCCCCAAATGTGTTTTCAGGCAGCTCTGTTTGTTTGACTTGTTCCTGAACATAATGCCAAGAAAATAGTATGATGTAATTGTATTCATTTGACCAAAACCTGAAGAGGATTTCCACTGTAATGTAAAAAATGGGCATATATTAGTAAGTCTGAAGTTAAAGTGTAACTCATTTACATTTTTTAATGTACAGGATAAATGATTCTACACATTTTTGCAATATGTTTTATCAGGCTATTCCGTACATTTTCCTTCAAAACCCCTCTTCAGCTATGTAGCAAGGTGAAGTTGTTGCTAAGGTTATCCATAATCACCTAAAGGCATTGTAAAAGAGGGAGCTCCAGCTGTGCCTGCATTGTTATCCCTAGTGCAGGCACAGCTGTTCCCGTATAACGCTGTATTAATAAAGGTTTGTTTTATATTTTGTTAATTTTTAACCCTACTTTGTCCCACTGTGGCCCACTGCCATGTACCTCTGCGCTGGTGTTATTCCTCTTGGGTCTCGGAGGCTCTGTTCCCCGGCACTATGAAGGAGAAGCTGTTCTGTGCTACAACAGCTTCTCTCCTTCACAGTACCCCGCCAGACTTGATGCACCGTCAGGGTCTCATAGCAATGGGTGGTGACATACAGTACTGTACACCTGATGCACTGAGAGCCCTGTCAGTGGGGAGTAGGCATGCTGTGAATGTGAGAAGCCATCTGCAGCAAAGAACAGTAGTTCCTTTACTTCCTGTCCCCATTCATTGGTGTAGCTCCTCTTTTACCCACATTCCTTACAACCATGCTAATAAAACAGATTGATTGCATGGGACTTTTCAACAAAGACAGTTATGAGAAATTTTAAAAAAAAAGTATTTTTCATCTCCTCTCATTTCTCATGTTAATGTTCGTTTATACCTTAACAATTAATAACCGGTGTAGATGCAGGAAAAAAAATGTTACCATTTATCCTTGATCTTCAGTCTCTAATTGCTGCTCCATAAAATTTAGTGTCATTGGTGAGGTAATCTGTTAATGTTCGTGATGCTCATGTTGACATTTACCTTCATGCTAGGCAACAACAATGTTCTTCATTAGAGAAGTGAAGAACATCTAAATGGAAAAGTCTATTAGATCCATGGCCACATGTTTTCCCATTCTATTCGACTCACTTTATTTAGAAGATCAGGAGCAAGGTTGCCAATCTGATGACTTCTTCTCATGGACAATTTATCAAAGAATTTCTAAGAATAGTTAAAATTTTTTATGGCCAAATTAAAAAACTATTAGAAATTATAAACACAATAGATATTTGCAGAGGCTCGAGTGCTGATAGGAACACGTTAGCATTAGAGATGAGCGAACGTACTCGTCCGAGCTTGATATTCGTGCGAATATTAGGGTGTTCGGGATGCTCGTTACTCTTAACGAGTACCACGCGGTGTTCCGGTTACTTTCAGTTTCCTCTCTGAGACGTTAGCGCGCTTTTCTGGCCAATTGAAAGACAGGGAAGGCATTACAACTTCCCCCTGTGACGTTCAAGCCCTATACCACCCCCCTGCTGTGAGTGGCTGGGGCGATCAGATGTCACCCGAGTATAAAAATCGGCCCCTCCCGCGGCTCGCCACACATGCCTTGTGAGTTAGCTGAGGGAAAGTACTATCGTGCTGGTGCTGCTGTAGGGAGAGCGTTAGGAGTCAGTGTAGGCTTCAAGAACCCCAAAGGTCCTTCTTAGGGCCACATCTACCTGTGTGCAGGCTGCTGCTAGCAGTGTTTTTTTTTTTTTCTCAAAATCGGCAGTGCAGAGCATTGCACCCGGTATTAGGGACAGAAGTGGTGCATAGGCAGGGAGAGTGTTAGGAGTGAGTGTAGCCTTCAAGAACCTCAACGGTCCTTTCTAGGGCCAAATTTAACCGTGTGCAGTACTGTGCTGGCTGCTGTTAGCAGTGTTGCATTTTTTTTTTTTTCTAAAAATCGTCTGTGCAGAGCATTGCACCCTCCATTGATACTACAGGGACAGAATTGTGTAGGCAGGGCCACAACACAGTTATTGTTCATTGAATATACGCAGTGGGTCCTTCCCTTTGCAAAAAAGGAAAAGAAATTATATTTGGCCTGCCTGTGTCAGTCCTAAGGTCTCCGTGTACGTGTGTGCTGCATGGACAACGTACAAAAATCAGACGCAACCAGCTACGGTTTACTGCAGGCTTGCGCCATTGTCGTTCCTGACTGGCAAATACCTGCTCTGCTAGAGTTAATAACTCTGCTGCACTATAGTTGTGTGACACTTTTTGAGGGCCACACCACAGATATTAAACTTCTTGTTCATTGAATATCCGCAGTGGGGCCCTCCCTTTGCAAAAAAGCGAATTCAATTAATTATATTTGGCCTGCCTGTGTCAGTCCTAAGGTCTCCGTGTACGCGTGTGCTGCGTGGAGAACGTACAAAAATCAGACGCAACCAGCTACGGTTTACTGCAGGCTTGCGCCATTGTCTTTCCTGACTGGCAAATACCTGCTCTGCTAGAGTTAATAACTCTGCTACACTATAGTTGTGTGACACTTTTTGAGGGCCACACCACAGATATTAAACTTCTTGTTCATTGAATATCCGCAGTGGGGCCCTCCCTTTGCAAAAAAGCGAATTCAATTAATTATATTTGGCCTGCCTGTGTCAGTCCTAAGGTCTCCATGTACGTGTGTGCTGCGTGGAGAACGTACAAAAATCAGACGCAACCAGCTACGGTTTACTGCAGGCTTGCGCCATTGTCTTTCCTGACTGGCAAATACCTGCTCTGCTAGAGTTAATAACTCTGCTACACTATAGTTGTGTGACACTTTTTGAGGGCCACACCACAGATATTAAACTTCTTGTTCATTGAATATACGCAGTGGGGTCTTCCCTTTGCTAAAAAGGACAAAAAATTATATTTGGCCTGCCTGTGTCAGTCCTAAGGTCTCCGTGTACGTGTGTGCTGCGTGGACAACGTACAAAAATCAGACGCAACCAGCTACGGTTTACTGCAGGCTTGCGCCATTGTCTTTCCTGACTGGCAAATACCTGCTCTGCTAGAGTTAATAACTCTGCTACACTATAGTTGTGTGACACTTTTTGAGGGCCACACCACAGATATTAAACTTCTTGTTCATTGAATATACGCAGTGGGGCCCTCCCTTTGCAAAAAAGCGAATTCAATTAATTATATTTGGCCTGCCTGTGTAAGTCCTAAGGTCTCCGTGTACGTGTGTGCTGCGTGGAGAACGTACAAAAATCAGACGCAACCAGCTACGGTTGAGTGCAGCCTTGCGCCAATTTCTTTCCTGCCTGGGAAATCAAATCACTGGTAATACAGCATGCTGAGGCGTAGGGGTAGGCCTAGAGGATGTGGACGCGGCCGAGGACGCGGAGGGCCAAGTGAGGGTGTGGGCACAGGCCGAGCCAGTGCGGTGGCCAGGGGTAGAGGCAGGGCCAGACCGAATAATCCACCAACTGTTTCCCAAAGCGCCCCCTCGCGCCATGCCACCCTGCACAGGTCAAGGTGCTCTACGGTGTGGCAGTTTTTCACAGAGACGCCTGACGACCGACGAACAGTGGTGTGCAACCTTTGTCGCGCCAAGATCAGCTGGGGAGGCACCACCAACAGCATGCGCAGGCATATGATGGCCAAGCACCCCACAAGGTGGGACGATGCCCGTTCACCGCCTCCGGTTTGCACCACTGCCTCTCCCCCTGTGCCCCAACCTGCCACTGAGATCCAACCCCCCTCTGAGGACACAGGCACTACCGTCTCCTGGCCTGCACCCACACCATCACCTCCGCTGTCCTCGGCCCCATCCAGCAATGTCTGTCAGCGCAGCGTCCAGACGTCGCTAGTGCCACAGTTTGAGCGCAAGCGCAAGTACGACGCCACGCACCCGCACGCTCAAGCGTTAAACGTACACATTGCAAAATTGATCAGCCTAGAGATGCTGCCGTATAGGCTTGTGGAAACGGAGGCTTTCAAAAGCATGATGGCGGCGGCTGCCCCGCGCTACTCGGTTCCCAGTCGCCACTACTTTTCCCGATGTGCCGTCCCAGCCCTGCACGACCACGTCTCCCGCAACATTGTACGCGCCCTCACCAACGCGGTTACTGCCAAGGTCCACTTAACAACAGACACGTGGACAAGCACAGGCGGGCAGTGCCACTATATCTCCCTGACGGCACATTGGGTGAATTTAGTGGAGGCTGGGACAGAGTCAGAGCCTGGGACCGCTCACGTCCTACCCACCCCCAGAATTGCGGGCCACAGCTCGGTGGTGGTATCTGCGGCGGTGTATGCTTCCTCCACTAAAGCACCTTCCTCCTCCTCCTCCTCCAACGCAACCTCTGTCTCGCAATCAAGATGTGTCAGCAGTACGTCGCCAGCAGTCGGTGTCACGCGGCGTGGCAGCACAGCGGTGGGCAAGCGTCAGCAGGCCGTGCTGAAACTACTCAGCTTAGGAGAGAAGAGGCACACGGCCCACGAACTGCTGCAGGGTCTGACAGAGCAGACCGACCGCTGGCTTGCGCCGCTGAGCCTCCAACCGGGCATGGTCGTGTGTGACAACGGCCGTAAGCTGGTGGCGGCTCTGCAGCTCAGCAGCCTCACGCACGTGCCATGCCTGGCCCATGTCTTTAATTTGGTGGTTCAGCGCTTTCTGAAAAGCTACCCCCACTTGTCATACCTGCTCGGAAAGGTGCGCCAGCTCTGCGCACATTTCCGCAAATCCCACACGCACGCTGCCACCCTGCGGACACTGCAACATAGGTTTAATCTGCCAGTGCACCGACTGCTGTGCGACGTGCCCACACAGTGGAACTCTACGCTCCACATGTTGGCCAGACTCTATGAGCAGCGTAGAGCTATAGTGGAATACCAACTCCAACTTGCGCGGCGCAGTGGGAGTCAGCCTCCTCAATTATTTACAGAAGAGTGGCCCTGGTTGGCAGCCATCTGTCAGGTCCTTGGAACATTTGAGGAGTCTACCCAGATGGTGAGCGGCGATGCTGCAATCATTAGCGTCACCATTCCTCTGCTATGCATCTTGAGAAGTTCCCTGCAAAGCATAAAGGCAGACGCTTTGCGCTCAGAAACAGAGCCGGGGGAAGACAGTATGTCGCTGGATAGTCAGAGCACCCGCCTGTCTATATCTCAGCGCGTTGAGGAGGAGGAGGAGGAGCATGAGGAGGATGAGGAGGAGGGGGAAGAGACAGCTTGGCCCACTGCTGAGGGTACAGATGCTGCTGGGCTGTCATCCTTTCAGCGTGTATGGCCTGAGGAGGAGGAAGAGGAGGAGGAGGAGGATCCTGAAAGTGATCTTCCTAGTGAGGACAGCCATGTGTTGCGTACAGGTACTCTGGCACACATGGCGGACTTCATGTTAGGATGCCTTTCTCGTGACCCTCGCGTTACACGCATTCTGGCCACTACAGATTACTGGGTGTACACATTGCTCGACCCACGGTATAAGGAGAACTTTTCCACTCTGATTCCCGAAGAGGAAAGGGGTTCGAGAGTGATGCTATACCACAGGGCGCTGGTGGACAAACTGATGGTAAACTTCCCATCCGACAGCACTAGTGGCAGAAGGCGCAGTTCAGAGGGCCAGGTAGCAGGGGAGGCGCAGAGATCAGGCAGCATGTACAGCGCAGGCAGGGGAACATTCTCCAAGGCCTTTGCCAGCATTATGGCTCCCCAGCAAGACTGTGTCACCGCTCCCCAGTCAAGGCTGAGTCGGCGGGAGCACTGTAAAAGGATGGTGAGGGAGTACGTAGCCGATCGCACGACCGTCCTCCGTGACGCCTCTGCCCCCTACAACTACTGGGTGTCGAAGCTGGACACGTGGCCTGAACTCGCGCTGTATGCCCTGGAGGTGCTTGCTTGTCCTGCGGCTAGCGTCTTGTCAGAGAGTGTGTTTAGTGTGGCTGGGGGAATCATCACGGATAAGCGTACCCACCTGTCAACCGACAGTGCCGACAGGCTAACACTCATCAAGATGAACAAAGCCTGGATGTCCCCAGACTTCTCTTCTCCACCAGCGGACAGCAGCGATACGTAAGCAATATGTAGGCTGCACCCGCGGATGGAAGCTACGTTCTCTCTCACCATCCAAAACGGGGACATTTCTGCTTCATCAATCTGTGTCTAATATTCCTCCTCCTCCTCCTGCTCCTCCTCCTGAAACCTCACGTAATCACGCTGAACGGGCAATTTTTCTTAGGGCCACAAGGCTCACTCATATAATTTTTCTAAACAATTTTGATATGTTTCAATGCTCTTAAAAGCGTTGAAACTTTAACTTGAACCAATTTTTCGTTAAACTGGGCTGCCTCCAGGCCTAGTTACCACTTAAGCCACATTAACCAAAGCGATTAATGGGTTTCACCTGCCCTCTTGGTTGGCCATGGCCAATTTTTTGGATGTACATTAGTACTGTTGATACAGCAATTTTTGTGGGCCCTCGCCTACAGTGTAATCAAATGAATTTTTAGCCCACCTGCATTACAGCTGATGTTACATCCGCTGTGTTGGGCAATGCAATGGGATATTTTTATGTACCGCCGGTGGGTTCCAGGGAGCCACCCATGCTGTAGGTGCACACGGAGTTTAACCTACATGTGTCCACTTGTAAAGAACTCCAGTCTGACTGGGGCATGCAGTGTGGGCCGAAGCCCACCTGCATTAAACATGACATTACTACCTCAGCTGTGATGGGCACTGCAATGGGATATTTTTATGTACCGCCGGTGGGTTCCAGGGAGCCACCCATGCTGTAGGTGCACACGGAGTTTAACCTACATGTGTCCACTTGTAAAGAACCCCAGTCTGACTGGGGCATGCAGTGTGGGCCGAAGCCCACCTGCATTAAGCACGACATTACTACCTCAGCTGTGTTGGGCAATGCAATGGGATATTTCTATGTACCACCGGTGGCTTCCTGGCACCCACCCATGCTGTGGGTCCACAGGGAATTAAAAAATGCATCTGTTTCCACTTGTAAAGAACCCCAGTCTGACTGGGGCATGCAGTGTGGGCCGAAGCCCACCTGCATTAAACATGACATTACTACCTCAGCTGTGATGGGCAATGCAATGGGATATTTTTATGTTCCGCCGGTGGGTTCCAGGGAGCCACCCATGCTGTCGGTCCACAGGGACTTCACAATAGGGAGTTGTACGTGCCTGTGTCTATGAATTAAAAACCGCGGTCTGACTGGGGCATGCAGACACCTTGACAGAATGAATAGTGTGTGGCACATAGGTTCCCCATTGCTATGCCCACGTGTGCAGCTCCTGATGGCGGTGGCACAGGATTCTATTTCTCATTGCTTCTGTACAGCATTGTGGGCTATTGCCCCGCCCCTTTTAAAGAGGGTCGCTGCCTAGCCGTGCCAACCCTCTGCAGTGTGTGCCTGCGGTTCCTCCTCATGGCAGACGCACTTCTAAATAGACATGAGTGTGGCGTGGCATGAGGGCAGCTGAAGGCTGCGCAGGGACACTTTGGTGTGCGCTGTGGGGGGGAGGGGGGGCGGTTGGGCAGCATGTAAGCCAGGAGAAGTGGCAGTGGAGTGTCATGCAGGCAGTGATTGTGCTTTGTTGGAGGTAGTGTGGTGCTTAGCTAAGGTATGCATTGCTAATGAGGGCTTTTCAGAAGTAAAAGTTTTTGGGAGGGGGGGGGCCCACTCTTGCCGCTATTGTGGCTTAATAGTGGGACCTGTGAACTTGAGATGCAGCCCAACATGTAGCCCCTCGCCTGCCCTGTCCATTGCTGTGTCGTTCCCATCACTTTCTTGAATTGCCCAGATTTTCACACAAGGAAACCTTAGCGAGCATCGGCGAAATACAAAAATGCTCGGGTCGCCCATTGACTTCAATGGGGTTCGTTATTCGAAACGAACCCTCGAGCATCGCGAAAAGTTCGTTCCGAGTAACGAGCACCCGAGCATTTTGGTGCTCGCTCATCTCTAGTTAGCATCAACTATAAAATGGCAATAATTAAAGTCATAATTATCCTTACATTTAGAAGGAACTTGGGGTAGATACAGGATCTAAAGTATGTTTGTTTAATGTCCCCTAGGTTGGCAGGAACCAGGTGGGAATTAGCTATGGGTGCAGGAGGGCTCATTGCAGGTACAGCTTGGAGTCTTACCCCCATCTTGACAGGCCGAAACCACCTCAAACACCAGTCTACCATAAATCCGGTACATGGTGGAGTCCTGTTGTGATTGTTCACAGACACTCTGGAATGGCACCCAGTGGTAGGAACCACTCGTATGTTGTGTGTTCACTTAACTTTTATTCCCCAGTGTGGTCTGTACATGCTCCTCGAGCCTTTTTTTAAATGGACTTTGGGGGGAAAAACCCTATTATTATGGACGGTCCAGGATATATGGATGGGTGACTAAATTCTAAAAATAACAATTTCTGGAATCGCTTTTTTATTTGTTTTTGGTTTGTTACAGTGAATTTGTGGAATGGCTGTTGGAAATTGGAGAAATTCACAAACCAGAAGAAGGCGTTAACCTTGGTCAAGCTTTACTGGAGAATGGAATAATTCATCATGGTAAAATTTTCATTCTTAGACAAAAATCTGATATAAATTACATAAATTAAAGTTCAAGGTACAACAAAAATAAATAATCATGAAAGGAATTGTTGTTATGAAAAAATTCAGTTTCATTGAGATAATTTATTACCTGTTATATACAGTAAAAGTCTTTAAAAAGTTTTCCTATGATAACCCCCCAGCAGTTTAGGATATGCTCTGTTCCTTCTGCAGGAAAGGACATTAGTTTAAGATGAACAGAGCTGGTTATACTTAAAATGCGTGTAGCCTCTGCTCTATCAGGACTACCAACAGCCTTTTTTGTCGTTCTAAAGATAAAATTTGTAGCCCTTACAGAACTGGAGTCACAGCCATTTGAAATAGAGTCAGGAATACTGAGTTTACAGCTGTCATTTTTTTAGTGTGTGTAGAGGAAGGGGGAGGGAAGACCAACAGAGAAGATCTGTGATTATTCTGTATATTTCCCTGTACCAGGGGAGGGGTGACATGAATCTTTGTCCATGTTATCACTCCCACCATCAATCAGAAAGCATATTTGCTCTCTGATTGTCACATATATAGGTTTTTTTTTCTCAGAAAGGGAATGAGGAGTTCCTTATCTAATCACTCTTCTACACCTTTTAACACCACAGATAGCTTTAGCCTACTCATTATTAAGATTCTACATCTACCTCTTGTCTTTGAAGCACGATTGAAATTACAGCTGCCAATAACAAATGTAAGAACCACATATTCCTATAGATCAATAGCAAGAAGCCCTTCTGGGCCAATCAAGATGATGACTTCTAGGTCATCTCCTTGCCATAGATCTCATTGTCATTCTATAAATTGGTTATATTCTGCTGTGCTTCTTCCATTGGAAAAGATGGCCATATTTATCCCAGTCATTTGTATGAGGCCTTTCAGCCTGGTTCAGTATGGCAAGAATTAGTGATTAATGAACTTTTGAAAAGTTCTGTTCCGCTGGTTTGGGACGAATTATCTTGAACTGAACTGGAAGTTCACCAAAACCCCTAAAACTGGTGAATAACACAGTATAAGAGCCATAAAAGCCATATATAAGAACTTTATGACTCTTAGATATTGTTATATACCAGTGTTCAGGACTAGTGTTGAGTGAACTTAACCAGTAAAACCCTATTTTGGGTGAAACTTTGCTAAAAGCTCGGTTCAAGTTTGCACTTGAAGCAAAGTTTGACCTGAAACATGGTTCAACTGGCTTGGTTCACTCAACGCCAGTGCTGATGCCAAAAAGTCTGTGGACATATGAATGTGCAGATGAATAAATCAATGACAACATGGAGGGCAGAACTACCTACTGTGTAAATACTTTCACCATATAAATTGCATCGAAGCAATGCGCACAGATGTTATAGACTTTTCACAAAATAGCTGTTCAACATTTTAATAGCTTACGGCGTACAAAAAAACAATGATGTAATTCTAGAAAGACGTGCATGTTTTTATGAGCTGTCTCGATAAGAGCCTCGCTGGTTTACAGTCTAATGCATTCACTCTGTTAGTAGAGCTTTCTTTTCAGCTTGGCTGATGTTTTAATGAACGTTGTACACAAATATATTGAAATGTAATTGCTTTTATCTAGAGGTTGGTGCACTCTACTGAACTGAAGCTAATCACAGTTTTGTTTCATCGCTGCGATCTTAATTAATGCTGTCTTTGTTAGGTGTGACTACTTTTATAATTTGGTTTCCTAATACACCACGCAGCGGTTACAGATGACAGAACTGAAGGCATATACTGTGATTTATGCACCCACAATGCTTTTTGCTTCACTTGAATAATGGATCTATTAAATAACCGTTCCTCAAATAATTTTAGTATCACAACAATTTTGACGACACATTTAGGTCCTTTCTTGAAAAATTGATGTAGTGTTTTATTATGTACTAGAAAAAAAGGCCTTCTAAAAGCAGAAGGTATTTCCATGCATATGTGTAAGTATCAGGGTAGCAGGCATGGTAGCTGCTCTCGGGCCCAATAACTGAGGGGGCCCATTTTCACCTTGGCATAATAAGCAATTATAGATTACTTTGGGCGGGTGTAAACGTCAATGCGACCTTGTACGTTATCTCTTCTCTGTGATATTACTTTTTGCATTGTTCATGTGCTATCACTTTGGAACATTATCTATGTGATTCTTCCCAGCAAGAGAAACCAAGTAAACCAACTATATATATAGTCTAATAGTGCTATTTAGTTGTTTGCATATGCTCAACACAGAACTTTTTCCTATGAGTCACACCCTTTTTCTTGTTCTACATTGTAAAGTGCATGTGCCTAGTATTGCAGCTCCATGCCTATCACTTCCTTATTTGCATATTTCCCAGAGGATCATAGAGGGCCTTACACGTCTCCTCACTCACCTTCGCCTTAAGGAGTGACGATACCCTTGCTGATCCACATCACAGGCCTCTCACTAAGTAAGCCTATGCTCCTACTCCACACTGATGAGGGGCAAAAACCTGTGAAACTGCAGTCTGTGTATGTATACTGGCTTAGTTTTCAATTCTCAGACTCTTTATACAAGTCTTATAACAATGACTAACATTGACTTGCAGGAATGCTGCCTTCCTATAGGTGATGCTTCAGAGATTTTGTTCCATCTTCCTTATTTGCATATTTCCCAGAAGAGCATCCATTGCCTTATAAGTCTCCTCACTCCCCTTCTAAGTGCTTTCCCTAAGGTGAAACGATACCTTCCCAAATCACTTGAATAGGACTTCTGTTCTCAGCCCATTTGACCACTGAATCTATTGCCATCTGAGAAGAAGCCACAGCATTCACTCAGGTGCCACAGCCTCTTTAATCAGCTGCTGGACGGGGATCCCGAGTAGCGGATTCCTGACCATCAACTATTGATGGCCTATAGGTCATCCATAGTGTGGCCTTAGAAAACCTCTTTGAGCAAATATAAATTTGTGTACCTAAATGTTTATCTAGAAAGCCTTAAACCATGTGTTACATACAGAAATGACATCCTTAAGTCAAGTTGCAATCAAGTAAATGACCTCTTACGTCTTGGACTGGCCAGGCATTAATGTATTTAATATATAATATAATTTGCATACAATGCAAGAGGAGGACTTATATGTCTCATACCTAATGAGCAAAGGTAATGTATCAGATTAGAAGAACTCAAGATTAGTTAGCTTATATTACTTATTTGCTATTTCCTATGTCCATCCAACACTGTTCACTGTGTAATACACAATCTACCTTCCCCATATCAAATGCATACACCATGGAATATTTCATAGACAGGCAGTTAACAAGTGGCTGCAGATCTCTTGCTGTGCAAATAAAATTCTTGAAAGAAATCAAAATGAACCATCTTTTTCTTATTTGGATATCCTGGTACACAGTAGTAATATTATGCCACACTCCTCAAGAGCGAAATGCGTTGATAGGATTCCTAACAGTCTAGTTTTCAGCAAGTCGTTCTTTTTTAATGTGGTAAGACTTGTTTTGGTGAATGCTTTACTACATGACATGCTGTTAACAGCTGGAAGAAATAACTGCCAGCGATCAAAGGATTTCATTGTGAATGTAGGTCAGCATGTTGTCAGCAGTTTTGTTTTTTTATATCATTGTTGCTGCTTGGGAGCTTCGGAGAAGGCAGGAGGCGGAGCAGCTTAATGACCCGCGGAAGGGGGTGGAGCTGGTGTGGGTGCGCTGAGGTAGTGTGCCAGTAAGCCCAGGAGGGTGAAGAAAGAGGATGCAAGGCATGCTGCTGCGGTATTTACCTCGGAGTAGTGAATGCTATGAAGAGTCTCAGGAAAATGGAGCAGGTGGTGGTGGGTTTTTACAGTCGCAGAGGGGGCTGTCCATCTTACCATTCTCATCTGCCAGATTGCCTCAGTCCAATCCCAGTGAGAAGAAGGAGAGGCCATGTGTTACGTCTGCAAAAGCCGTGCTGGACAAGCACCTGCAAACGTGCACAATACTTGCTCACAGTGCACTGGCCAAAACAAACTAACAAATAATAAAAGGGAAGTCTTTCCCTAAATATGTAACAAACGAGGGAGAGGGCCCTGCCTAACACGGCAGATTGAACGCGTTGATAGATGCTGGCCTGCACTCGTTACTGGGACCTAAGTAACCCTACTTGGCCAAACTGATAAAGGACAAAACAAAATAAAACCCAGCACTTAGCTTTATTAGAATAAGCCACAGCACACAGAGATGTGTGGAGTAAGGAACAATGGACACCACGCTTACCATGAGAGCCAGTAACTGCCAGCTCAGCCAGCGAGAAAAAGACAATTACAGCACCTTAGCTTCCTATCCATCCCAGCCAAATAGCCAGCTAATCACCCACAGATGTGAGCACATTATGTCACACCTACTAAGCAAGAAGGTGCAGAACCATGTCTAAAACCCGCACCGGACTCCATCAACCCGACAGCGATTCCAGCACTCCTGCAACACCACAAAGGACAAGTGCTGTAGGTGGGAAGGCCTGGAAAGATGCAGGCCAAGCTGTCTAGCATTGGTGACGAGGGAAAGGATGCTGAATAGAGACGGAGGAACAAAGCAAGCAAGTGTGGTGCAGCATGAAAGTGGTCTGGTTGAGGAGCTTTGTATACCAGAGAAGGAAGAAGATCAGTGGGCGACCGAGGAAGTTGTGGGTTTGCCTGCAATGTGTTTGAGTGTCATTGCTGCTGATGTTTGTTATCAACCCTTAAGTTTTGACACGGACCAATCCACAGCCAGAAGGAAGCATGAGACCCCTGTGGTGAGAGACATAAGTAATCTGTCATCTCAAAGGCCTGAAGACTGGAGGAGATCCAGGTCAAGGACCTTGAGTCATGAGAGAGAGCCTAGTAGAAAGGCATTGTCAGGAACAGCAAGGAGAAGAAGCAGCGACGCTCATTTGAGGGTCAGTTCAAGGACCCAGGAAGATGTTCATGAAGTGCCAAGGGAGTGCCAAAGATACCCTTTCGTATCCAATTTTAATGATCCAATGAAGGCTTCCATTTAAGCTTCTGTCTCGAATTGTGATGTGAATGCCCTTCATGACAGGCAGAAAAAAGGAGATACAGTTTTACAGCAGTTAATGGGACAACAAGGGAAGGATAGTGGGGTGGAGAGAGTATGGTAATAGTCAGTATTCAGCATAATAGTCAGGAATGGTGTTGCATAGTGAATCAATATTGGGTCCTTCAGTTTCTCCAGAAAAGGGGGAATTGCGTGATAGTAATGACTCCAGGTTAAAAGTGTCTGATTTGGACAAGATGGGATCATATGTAGTCTTTTCAGGTCCATTGGGGACACACTTAAAGGATGAAGGTCCGAGAATGTCTCAATTCTTGTTTGCTTGAGCGAAACAAGCTGGTGATGTCATCACCAGCTCGTCTGCGCTTGGGACAATTGTTTAGACTGCACAATTCTTGTTGAGAATCGTGCAGTTCTCGTTCACTAATCGTTCAGTGTTTCACATTCCCATGTGAAACACTAAATGATTGGTGTTTAAATTGCCCAAGTGCACGAGCCAGCGCCGATTTTTATGCTGGCTGAAACAGAACAACGAGCAAGAAGCTCATGATTCTTGTTCGTCATTCAGTCATTTGCTAAAATTAAACTGAGCGATCATCGTTCAGTTTCGCTCGTCTGAAGAATTTTCTGAATGATAATCGTTCAGTCTAAATGCAGCATCTTTGTTGCCATTGGTTGACTTTCCAGAGACTAGGGAATCGGATTCCGCGGAGAAACAAAAGAACGGGAAATAAGACAAGAAACGTAGGTATAGGAAGATTCCTAAAATATTCGGTAACTGGTTTGCATCTATTTGGGGGGGCTACGATCTGAGGGGGTGTACGTCAATTTTTTCTTATATCAATAATATGTGGAAAGCTTGTCATACATATAATGAGGAGGGGTGCCTGATGGTGGTATGACAAGCATTTTCAGCAAAGGCTGGTGGTGCATAGTAGCATGGGCTGGGGTCAAAAGAATTTTCTATTGTGGTTAGGTCTCATGTTGTTGCAGCGAGTGACTGCCTTTCAGGGCAGGGCTAGTGGTTCTGTGGGACCACTGGCCTGTGAGACATATGTCTTTTGTTGGCAATATAACAGCGGGGAATGCTGCATGGTCAGCTGCAAATTCCATCAAGAATATTTAGGTTGTGGCAGACTGCTCTCACTTTCACAATATTTGAAGTGTAACGTCAGGAGATCTGGTGATCGGGTTGCAAAAAAGAAAGTCTCTGGGGAGGTTAAAAGAAATGTAGCCCTGGCTAAGACATTACGGCGATCGGGAACACAAGTTATTGTTGTTAGAGGGTTTAGTATTTGGTTTTATAATCCCTAATGTAGGGGGTGTTTTCGATTGGAGTTTTTTTTTTTTAATTTCAAGATGGTTGACAAATATCCAGAAGTGGTGGGAGAGGAGCATGTGAGGTTAATTTGCATTGGGGCGCATAGCAGGTCCGTTTAATTCCCCCCATTGTCAAATTAAAGGTTCCACCATTGGCTGTTGTCCCACAGAAAGAGTCTGGTAAATTCCAGTTCATATATCGCTTGTCATTTTCTTGTGGAAAGTCAGTGAATGATGGGATCAAAAACAGTTTGTCATCAGTATCTTATACATCATTCGATAGGGCAATTGATTGGGTTTGGGAAGTGGAACCTGGGACGCTCATGTGAAGGCAGATGTAGAATTGGCTTTCTATCTCTTCCCAATTCACCTGGAGAGACATTTTCTACTGGGTTGCTGTTTTACGGGGCAATTTGACATAGATTTATGTCTGTCCTGGGGTTGCTTGGTGTCATGCGCATTTTTGGAAGCCTATAATACTTTTGTTGAATGGGTAGTAGAATAATACATTACTTGGATGACTTTTTATGTGTTGTACCAGGCCATGATCAGTTGTGCAGGTTACTGCTAACTACGTTTTGGAAGTAGCAAACCTTTTTAGGATTCTGATGGCAACTGAGAAAACAGTCGGTGTGATGTCCAGGATTATTTTTTTGAGATTACAGCTGGATTCAGTGGAGGGGATCATGAGACTGGTTATAGATAAAGTTTAAGATTTATTGCACTCAGTAAGATCAGTGGCTAGTAGTAAATAGGTGACACTCAAGGAGTTGCAGTCGATGTTAGGCAAGCTTAACTTTGCCTGCCACGTTATTCCTGTAGAAATGATTTTTAATCGTAGACTGGCTTGGGCCACGTTGGGTATTAGTCACTGGGTTCACATTACTCGGGATTTGAAGGAAGATTTGGTTATATAGGAGAAATTTTTGTTGGAGTTTTAATGGGGTGGAGATGTTTCAAGATATGTCTGAATTCTGTAGGGTTGGGGCTGCAAATGGATGCAGCAGCTTCTGTTGGTTTTGGAGCCATACTAGGAGAAAAATGAAATGCAGAGAGATGGGCGTCTAATTGGTTGGGTAGCTCAATTTTAAAATGTCTAATGTGACTGGAACTGTTCCCGTTGATGGTAGCAGCAGGTCTGATTCATGGCCAGTGTTGACTCTGTTAAGGAAGCTAGTACTTTATCTTCAATTGAATTTACAATTTAGAGCTAGACATGTGCCAAGAAAGCTCAATGTTGCGGCTAATGAGATGATGGATAAATGGCAAAATAAATAAAGCAGCACCCTCTAGTAAGAGGTATTTATGTCTGGCAGACCGGTGGTGATTGGCTAACTGGAGCAATACACACCCAGCCAGCTCAATCATCCCACACCTGTATGCTCCTGGAAAGCAATAGACCTACAGGTCCCAGGAGCACAACCTGACACTTTGAGCCCATGAACTTACCTAATAGGGCTCTAAGTAGCTCCCAAATCCTTTTCAAAAGGTGAGCTGTGTTTTTCTTTTTGTACATTTATCTGCCCTCTGGCCAATTCTAAAAAATCTCAGACAACCCAATTAAGCATCTATATGATGGTGGCACCATTCAAAAGCTCCATAATCCAATACCCATCTATTTATTATACAATCTCGCAATAAAGGAAACTTTTCATTAACTTTCCCAACACTCAAAGACTTTCAGCTGTGTATTTCCGACAATGGAGTACCATATATGCCTCAGGGATAAACCTAGCCATTGACATTGAATCCTAGACTGTCATGTTTTGATGGCAAACAGCAACAAACATAAGCACAAATTTCCATTTTGAACCAGAGTTTTTAGTGTTGCACCCCCCACACCTCCTCTGCCCCACCATGAGCAATATTGATGTTTGGATTTCTTGGAATAGTCAAACAAACCAGAGTAGAAGAACCTGATGCATGGTTACTATAGGATTATGGATGGATGCTGGACTGTTTCAATTTAATTTCTTGAGTATCAGGGGCAACAAATACCCCCAGAATTCCATAGTATAAGTGCAAAACCTACTAATATAAAAATGTCCTTTTTTTAGTCACAGACAAGCACCAGTTTAAGTCCGAGCAGATGTTGTACAGATTCCGTTACGATGATGGCACCTACTATCCAAGAAATGAAATGCAGGATGTGATATCAAAGGTAATTACTGCTAATTGCTAAATATTCTGAAATAATTGTGACGAGAGATGAGTGAGCATACTCGCTAAGGACAATTACTCGAGCGAGCATTGTCTTTAGCGAGTACCTGCCCGCTCGGCAGAAAAGATCGGGTTCCGGGGCTGGTGAGCGGTGAGTTGCGGGAGTGAGCGGGGGGGGGGAGAGAGGGAGAGAGAGAGATCTCCCCTCCGTTCCCACCCAATCACCCTGCCACTCCCCGCCCCCCCGCCGGCACCCGAATCTTTTCTTCCGAGCGGGCAGGTACTCGCTAAGGACAATGCTCGCTCGAGTAATTGCCCTTAACGAGTATGCTCCCTCATCTCTAATTGCGACCTATTTCGTAAAATTATTTATTATTCATGCATCTACACTATCCCACCCAAAGTAATTGGACACCTGAGCAAGAATCAAAAGTAGTATTTTGGGTACTCAGTTTGTAACATCCAAAGTCATGTGATGGTCACTGCCAAAGCCTTTCATTAAGGCTGCACAATACACTATCTTACCAAAAGTAATTGGACATCTAAGCAAGAATCAAAAGTAGCATTTATTTACACATGTTAATTAGTGGGGCTTCCTTTGGTCATAATGACATTGGATATTCTCTGTCTCATACGTTCTACTAAAGTCTGATACACTTCAGGTGGAATTTTCCCCCATTCAGCTGCAAACAACTGGTGAGTTATCTCAAAGATGATGGATGCTGTTCGTATTTCCTAACCTGATGTTCCAGTTCACCCAAAGATGTTCTATAAGGTTCAGGTCGGGACTCTGTGCAGCCGGTCGAATTGTAGAACATCCATACCCTCAAACCAATGTAAAACAGCGTTGGATTTGTGATGACATGTGTTGTCTTGTTGGAAGTATGGCTGACCATTCCCAGAGTATTGCCTCATTGTTGGCAGCACATTATTGTCTAGAATGTCACGGTATACCTCCGTGTCCATGGTTCTTGTCAGTACAACCAATGGACCGAGACTATGATACGTAAAGCATTCCCAGACCGTAACAGGACCGCCACTGTACTTATCTCCAGGCATCCTCCAAACCCAGGTACCTCATCTGATGTGAAGACGGGTGGTGTGATTTGTCATTCCATAGAATGTCCTTCTATTGCTGAACTGTCCAATAGCGATGCTCATTGCACCTTTGTAGACAGGCTGACACATTGCACTTTCTGACGGACGGCTTGTGTGCAGTTCGCATCACATGCTATGGCTGACACCTTCAAGGGTCTGCATCTTATGGTTAAGGGCACGTGACATCATAATAAGACACGAGCCATTCTACTGATAGAGGTGTTGAAGCGCCGCTAAGGTGGTGTAACTCAGATAGACTGTCATGGAGAATACATACTCTAATTACTATCTCCTCCTTCTTTGTCTTTTTCTTTTAACATTGTTGGCTCCTGTCAGCCACTTTGGTTGCCACAAGGGAGGTCAGAGGACCCCCATTGTGTTACATTTATGATGCTCTTTGCACCATTATATGATCGGATGCATTGCAATTCATGACGGATGGCTTGTACACAGCGGTAGAACCCATCTATCCAATAGTGTTCAGCTCCCGTCACAAACTATGGCTGACACCTCCAAGGGTCTACAACTTATGTATCATGATTAGAGATGAGCGAGCATACTCGTCCGAGCTTGATGCTCGTTCGAGTATTAGGGTGCTCGAGATGCTCGTTACTCGAGACGAGCACCACGCGGTACTCGTCTTGATTAAACGAGCACTGACCATTGAATTCAATGGAGCCGGCAATACAGCCGGCTCTATTGAAAGCAATGGGCTGCTGGCGTACGCGGGATGAATTGTCGGGAAGAGCTTAAATATATAAGCCCTTCCCTGCAATTCATCCAGAAATGTGTAAAAATAAAAAATATATATATACTTACCTGGTCCCGGCAGACGGAGTTCAGCGCGGCAGGCTGCAGTTCTCCTGAACTGCTCTAAACAGCTGTGAGTAGTATTCAGCAGCTCTCAGCTGTCCCTGCGCTGAGCCAATCAGAGGCAGCCCTCACTCACCCATTCATGAATTCATGAATGGGTGTGAGTGAGGGATGCCTCTGATTGGTCAGGCTGTGACCAATCAGAGGCATCTCATTCAGCAGGCGGGGATTTTAAATCCCCGGCTGCTGAACACTACTCACAGCTGTTCAGAGCAGTTCAGGAGAACTGCAGCCTGCCGCGCTGAACTCCGTCTGCCGGGACCAGGTAAGTATATATATATTTTTTATTTTTACACATTTCTGGATGAATTGCAGGGAAGGGCTAATATATTTAACCCCTTCCCGACAATTCATCCCGCGTACGCCGGCAACCCATTGCTTTCAATAGAGCCGGCTGTATTGCCGGCTCCATTGAATTCAATGGGCTAACATCGTTCTGCCGGGACCAGGTAAGTATATATATATTTTTTATTTTTACACATTTCTGGATGAATTGTAGGGAAGGGCTTATATATTTAAGCCCTTCCCGACAATTCATCCCGCGATCGCCAGCAACCCATTGCTTTCAATAGAGCCGGCTGTATTGCCGGCTCCATTGAATTCAATGGGCTAACATCGTTCTTCTCTGTTTGTGGCTTAATAGTGGGACCTGGGAACTTGAGATGCAGCCCAAAATGTAGCTCCTCGCCTGCCCTATTCGTTTCTGTGTCGTTTCCATCACTTTCTTGTGTTTTGCAGATTTTCACAAATGAAAACCTTAGCGAGCATCGGCGATATACAAAAATGCTCCAGTCACCCATTGACTTCAATGGGGTTCGTTACTCGAAACGAACTCTCGAGCATCACTGAAAGTTCGACTCGAGTAACGAGCACCCGAGCATTTTGGTGCTCGCTCATCTCTAATCATGATTTAGGACTCGTGACATGCTAATAAAACACGGTCCATTCTACTGATAGGAGTGTCCAAATACTTTTGGTAAGACAGTGTATATCTAGAAATGAGAACAGCCAAATAGGCAACACCGAAGTTAAGCACTGCGCAGAAAAGTCAATGACTTATATGTGACATTTTATAAGACAACTGTAGATCCGCATGAGGCTTATTTAGGACTGGAGAAATCCATTCTACATTCTGCATGTTTTCTTTTTATTTACCACAGCAGAATCGGGTTACAAATGTCAATTCATACAGATACTGCAAGTTGCCAAGCCATGAGTTAGTACATCCATAAAGAAGTACTGTATCATTGAGCCTTCTCGCCGGGAATACGCAGAGCTTAGAATGAGACAATCTAAGACTATAGGATATCATTTATGTAATTCACTAAAACCCTGTTTCCCTGAAAATAAGACATACCCCGAAAATAAGACATAGCATGATTTTCCAGAATTTTTGAGGATGCAAAATGATTTTTCAGGCTTTTTAAGGATGCTTGAAATATAAGCCCTACTCCAAAATTAAGCCCTGCTAACAGTTAATTAAAAAAGTTAATTTAAATAGTGTCCAGGCAGCTATACATGTTAAAAAGTTAAACCTTTTTGAACAAAAATTAATATAAGACACTGTCTTATTTTCAGGGAAACAGGGGTATTGAATTTGAAGACTCAGTGAGGCATTAAAGAGACTGAATGTAGCCAGTGAGTAACGGTCCAGTGCTTTACAGATCGTGGTACAAAATACACTTGCAATAAACTGTTTTATAGTATGTGCGCAAATCATAGACCAAAGGTAAAGCCATAAATAGGGGCATTCCGCTCACACCTGCTTTTCTGCACTTCAGCATCTTTACATTGAAAAACTTTCCGGAGGGGCGATGTGTTAGCATCTGGTGGATTACGATCCGTCATAAAAACTGCGAGCACAAGCAGGTGTCTATAGTTTAGGCAAGTCTGCCGGCGGTATTCTGAGCCCAGCAAGGAGAATTCCTATACATTGTATTAACTTAGATTTGCTTTATATTCCCTGGAACAGGTTTCTGTAATTTTTAGAATGTTTTATTATTTATACTGGGTTTACTTTACATAAAACGATTCATATACCCAGGGAGGTAAGTAAAGGCTCAGGGGCCCTGATGCAAAAGGTGAGCTGGGCCCCCCCCCCCTCTATCTGTATCTGTGCCCGTACCCATACCTAAACCATGCTACACAGAGACATAACTTAAAGCTTCAGGGCCCCAATGCAAAACCTGTAACAGGGTCCCAACTCTAATGCTTTATTCATAGTATTGGGCTCCCTATATGATGAAGAGAGGCCTTATGGGCCCCTTAAGGCTCCTGGGCCCGGGTGCAACCGAACCCCGGCACCCTCTATAGTTACGCCCCTGCATAAACCGTAGTTTTCGCTCTATAGGATGCACCCCGCTTTAGAGCGGGAAAATAGGGGAAAAATATTTGAACTCCCCCAGGGACAGAGCAGGGGATAGTGCCGGGCGACGGAGCATAAAAAGCAGCAGAGCTCTTAAAAAAACAGAGCTCCGTGCCACAGCGACGCTTGTGTGTGGCAGGAGGTAGGGAATATGACGTTCGGTGGAGGTGGGGAGCAGCAGCAGTTCCTGCCGGCGCTCACCGCCAATCAGCGGTCCGTATGGGTGGCAGTGGGGAGGAGAGAAAACTGCTAACCGATCGCACATTTGTTTCGTGTGATCACGTGTTTAACGTTCAATTGCGCTAACTAAATCACACAAAAATGTCGATCGCGATGAATTTCGGCACATTCGCCCTATAAGACACAGCAACTTTTTTGCCTCGCTTTGGAGGGAGAAAAAGGGCGTCCTACAGAGCGAAAAATACGGTATATATTTACCTTGTGTGCTTTGCAAATGACAATAAATATGATGAGACTTGTTTAATTAGTAAAAGCAATGACAGGCGGATCAGGTGGTACGGAATGATGTTTTCTCATTTTTATCTTCGAGATTTCTCTCGTTTTAGGGCTTAAAGGGGTTGTCCCGCGAAACAAAGTTGGGGTTCAGCACTTCTGTATGGCCATATTAATGCACTTTGTAATATACATCGTGCATTAACTATGAGCCATACAGAAGTTATTCACTTACCTGTTCCGTTGCTAGCGTCCCCGTCTCCATGGTGCCGTCTAATCTTCAGCGTCTAATCGCCCGATTAGACGCGCTTGCGCAGTCCGGTCTTCTCCTTTGCTGAATGGGGCCGCTCGTGCCGGAGAGCGGCTCCTCGTAGCTCCGCCCCGTCACGTGTGCCGATTCCAGCCAATCAGGAGGCTGGAATCGGCAATGGATCGCACAGAAGCCCTGCGGTCCACCGAGGGTGAAGATCCCAGTGTCCATCTTCACAAGGTAAGAATGAAGACGCCGGACTGCGGGGATTCGGGTAAGTACTATCTGTTTTGTTTTTTTTTATCCCTGCATCGGGTTTGTCTCGTGCCGAACGGGGGGGCTATTGAAAAAAAAAAAACCCGTTTCGGCGCGGGACAACCCCTTAAGCACACAGGCGTGTATTTGTCCCGTTATGCCCCCATGATAATCACAGCCGCATAACAGAATAACGAAACCATTGATTTCAGTGATTACGTTTCCACTATTGGGATTCTCATCCGTTCACTGTACGGGCGGGAAGAGATTGGGCTTGCCCTATCTTCCCTCTGTTTTTTTTACACTCTTACATTATGGTGCAGAGTTTGAACGGCCCAAGAAGGGGAACAAAAAGCCTCTTTCATGTGCAGCTATGCACCGTAGTGGTGAGTGTAGTCGCGCCTACCGTCGTCTGTTTTTGCCCTTATTGTGAGGCATTGTACTAACATGCTTACTGTTACTACTCTCACCCAAGAAGTGGATCCTGTAAGTTGTAATCAGCTTCACAGTGGTTAGTTCGGGGGGCAGGGGCGTAACTATAGAGGACGCAGGGGATGCGGTCGCACCCAGGCCCAGGATCCTTAGGGGGCCCATAAGGCCTCTCTTCTCCATATAGGGAACCCAGTACTATGAGTAAAGCATTATAGTTGGGGGCCCTGTTACAAGTTTTGCATTGGGGCCCCAGGAACTTCAAGTTACGCCTCTGCCGGGGGGTAAAGTTCCCATAGAGTTGGCTGTACTTTATGAGTTACAGTAAAATGTTCTCCTTCCTTTTCAGGGTGTCAGACTCTACTGTCGGCTGCACAGTCTCTTTACACCAGTCATTAGGTAAGTATTAGAGAACGATGGTTGGGTGTCTCATTTGTCGTTTTTTCCGAGGTTCATGTGTTTCAACTTTGTTGCATATTTTTTGCAGAGTTTTATGAAATTACAGCAAAGCCATAGTGTTGTTGCCAAGATTTTGGAATATAACTGCAAAACCTGCACCACGACCACAATGCGTAATCCCAGCCATGCAATGATATATGCGTTTATCCTAATAATGAAGTCATGAGCAAAACCTCAGTAGAGATCGAATGTTGGTTAAATTGCTGCCATGTTTTTTTTTTTCTCCAGTGGTGTTTAATGGAGAAAAAGCTTAAATCGTCACAATCTATCCAAACAACTTATGCTTATGTGATAAGAAGCAAAAGTGCAAACCATGTTAATTACCTAAAATGACTTCCTGCACACTTTCTGATGTCAAGTAAGATCCATTTCTAGTAACAGAGAAAGCAGGATGGAAAATGCTAGTTTGAGGAGGGTGATGACTATTACTAAAAGTCTATGAAGAAGAAAGGGGAGAGAGGAGCTGCTGGAGGGAGACATAGGTAGAATCACACAGCTATACCTGGTGGTAACAATAAGTGATTTACAGCTGCTTAGATCACATCTGCACTGCTCAGTACTACTGCATAATCTCTATTCAAAATGATGTTATTTCTTTGTGTATGCCACAGACAGTTAGGGAGCAGAATCTGCAGTTTTCTCTGTGTATGATTGGCAACATAACAGCTTTTCTTCTCCCACCAGCTCAGAGACAAATGAGATTTACAAATACAGACTGCAGAGGGGAAAACTGGTCAAGCCTGCCATATGCAAGTTATATAATAGCCAGAAATATTGTTATTCCTTTTATGTTCACACAGAGCAGCTTATTCTGAATAGCTTAATAGAATAGCATAGCACCATCTTCCATATAAATACTTTATTAAATATTATTCATAAAGAAGAATTTCAAACAAATGGTGCCCCAATAAAACACACTAGTAGTGTTATATATAATTATATTTGTGAAGGTCTATACACAAACTTCACTAGTAGATGGAAACCACACATCTCAAAGTATAACAGTCACTATGCAGTGGTACCACTTTGTATGAACCCCCTATATTATTACTGATGTTACTTTGTAATATATACAGCACAGTGATTGTTGTACATTGAGATGTTTGGTTTCTATATACAAGTGACGTTTGTACATAGGCAGTAACAGTAACACATATAATTATATGTATAAGGGCTCCTGGCCACAGACGGGTTGGACCCCACATGCAGGATTCCAGCAGCGAAGTTCGACCTGGTGCCTGGCCGGTGACCCTAGCTTGCCTGTCTGACGTCTCTTCTCTGTGCTGCGGCACAAGTCCAGGATGCTATCCCATTGCTTTCAATAGGGTCAGTGCTGCTGCAACCTCATTGAAAGCAGTGGGTTGCAGGCAACCCCTGCAGCAGGGGCGTAACTATAGAGGATGCCCATACAGCCTCTTTTCTCCATATAGGGAGCCCAGTACTATGAATAAAGCATTATAGTTGGGGGCCCTGTAACAGGTTTTGCATTGGAGCTTCAAGTTACGCCTTTGCCCCGCAGTGATGATTTTCGGCATAGGCTTGAAATATAAGCCCTTCCCTGAAAATCATCCCTAGCTGGTGGAAAAAAAATGATATACTCACATCTCCGCCACTCAGCACGTCCTCCGGCTGGCTCCCCGGCACTGCTGTTAAGCTCTTTCAGCAGGCGGAGATTCAAAAAACCCCGCCTCCTGAAGGGGCTGTGCTGATTGGCTAAGCACTCAGCCAATCACAGGCAGCGCTCAGCCATCCATTGATGATTTTCAGGGATGGATTTATATTTCAAACCCTTCCCCGAAAATCATCACTGCCTGCAACCCACTACATTCAATGGGGCCGCAGCAGCACCGACCCCATTGAAAGCAATGGCATAGCATCCTGGACTTCTGCTACAGCTGTGACAGCTGTAGCAGAGGTTCTTTCATCCCCACCTTCCCCGCCTGCTGAAAGAGCTTCACAGTAGTGCCGGGGAGCCAGCCGGAGGACGCGCCTAAGCAATGGAGAGGTGAGTATATAGTTTTTTTGTTTTTTTTCACCAGCTAGGGATGATTTTCGGGGAAGGGCATATATTTCAAGCTCTTCCCTGAAAATAATTGCTTCGGGGGTTGCCTACAACCCACTGCTTTCATTGGGACTGCAGCAGCACCGACCCCATTGAAAACAATGGGATAGCATCCTGGACTTCCGCCACAGCTGTCACAGCTGTGGCAGAGGATTCCTTCATCACCGCGGTCTCCGTTGTGATGAAGGAAACCCCTGCCACAGCTGTCACAGAAGTCCGTAAAGTACTCCCTATTTTTTTAATGGGGCTAGCGCTGCTGCCGCTGGCCCAATTAAAGACATTAAGCGATATCACAGATTCTTTCTCTGTGATGCGAGGCTGCAGTGAAAAAAACGCAAATGAGTATAAAACCATTGAAAATCATTGGTTTCATAATCATCGCTCTCGCATCGGTGATAGTGCTTGTATTATACGAGTCATAGTGCCCCCATAGTAATAAACATAGGAATTCAGCAAACAACTGGCCGCTAACATGTATATTCTTTTTATGGATCTTCGTTACCGGCGATCAAAACGGGACAATGATGTAATCTGTCCTTACATTAGATATATATTCCTACCTAAGGCAACCTATTGTCGAAATAGTCATATAGAGAAAGGAGTGGCTGAAGGAGAAAGATAAGACAAAGCGATGAATAATAGGTCATTTCCCAACACTCAGATTACATTATGCCAATATGGTCTGTAGCTACTTTTAAGACCGACTAGGACACATCATTCTTGATAATCCCATAATGTATGAGATATGGCTAATCGGCACGGCCACTAGCTGGCTCAATGTAAGCCAGGATTCATTTATTAAATATTGCCCTTGGCTCTTTGTCAGTGATAATGATATGAGCTATACATAGAATAATGAGGCGAGGAAGCATCGTGAGCTTACTGTCTAAGCAAAGCAACAGCGAGTGGGTTTTTCTGAACTTTGCTGATACTCCATATAATTCATTAGAGTTGTACCAGACAATGGCACGTCCATGAGAGCAGTTTGCTGTCTGCACACATTTTCTACTATTCACTTACACAGCAGTCATTTTGCTTTGACCCAATTCAAAAGTCGCAATTTGTCTTTTTCGAGAAAATCAGCTCTTAATGTCAAACATCCACATTATTCAGGCGCAGTGAGAAGAATTCATATAAAAGCCCTCTGCTGCAGAGCTCAGGAGTTCTATTCAAAATGGATTAAATGAATGTATAGAATTTTTTTAAAAATCATTAGCATAGTTTTTTATTGGCTCACATGATTTACAGTATGCATTTACTTATGCAGTTACTTCTTTGTAATACCTGCCATAGAAAACGGTAGTTAGAAATCGGATGTAAAAGTTTGTTGTACTTAAAGGGTTTTTCCCGTCTGTTCTCAGGATAGGTCACGTCTGGTACCTCGCCCATGCAGCGGATTTGACGTTGGCATCAGGGTTGGAGGCTGAAGCGTCATAGAGGGCTTCACTCACTCCCGATGGGAGCTGAAGCCTACTATCACACTTCAACATTTGACCCCGATGTCAGCGCTGGAAGTGTCAGAAGTATAATGGGAGGAAGATTGATTTCAATGGCAGTGAAGCCTCTATCATGCTTCTGCCTCTGATCCTGATAAAGATGTCTAACCCTGCTATACATTTCAGTGGGCCAAATAATTCAGCTGATCACCGGGGATCCCAAGCAGTAGGTCTCCGACGATCAACTCTTCATGTTGTAACCTAAGTTGCTGGCTTGGCTAGGTGAGAAGCCTATGGAGTGGGTCAGGAAGAGTATAGTTTCTCCTTAGGTGCTGTTCTTCTAGATGCTCTTCCTAAAAAGAAACTTCCTGAGCCAGGGGCGTAGCTAAAGGCTCATGGACCCGGGTGCAAAAGTTTATCTTGGGGGCCCTCCAACTTCTCTTAACCCCTTAACACACAGAAATAACTTGAAGCTTCTGGGCCCCAATGCAAAACTTGTAACAGGACCCTCAACTATAATGCTTTATTCAGAGTACTAGGCTTACTATATAGAGAACAGAGGTCTTATGGGCCCCCTAAGGCTCCTGGTCCTGGGTGCAACCATATCCCCTATGGTTATGCCAGTGTCCTGACCCACATCATGGAGATCTCACCCAGCTAAGCCTGCAACCTACTGCACACTGAAGAGGAGCAAAAACTCCGAAACAGTCTGCCTGTACATGGTTAACTTTCCCTTCTGTAGAAGACTCTGGCTTTGGCTTATTATTCCCAGTCATTTTTACAAGGCTTGTTAAAAGGTCTAACACTGACTTGCAGGAATGCTGCCTACTAATAGGCATTGTTCCATCTTCCCATTTGCACGGTACCTATTGAAATCAATAAACTAACCATCTAAAGCATGCATGTACTAATAGATGAGGATCGTGAACAGGGACAACCCTTCAAAGTCAACTTTCAAATCAACTTATGTTGCACAGGAAAGCAGAAGAGCAATAGCCTGGCACCTAGGAAAATGAATTGTTTCTGGTACCCCCTTGGAAGTTTTATACAGTAGGTTCAACTTAAATATTAAACGTCTTTAAAAGTACCGTATATACTCGAATATTAGCTGACCCGAGTATAAGCCGAGACAATAAGCTTCACCACAAAAAACTAGGAAAACGTATTGACTCGCGTATAAGCCAAGCTATACTCAAGTATATAGTAGGTAAAAAAAAACTTCCATACTCACCTCCCAGCCAGCGTCTGTGTGACAAGCTGCTTGAATTCTCCCCGCTGTCATCCACCGCCGTCCTCTCTGCTTGGTTCTGTGAGTGTTGTGTAAGTAAGCGCTTTGATTGGATTGAGCGCCAGCCAATCACAGCGCTTACTTACACAGCACTGACAACAGAGGATTTGAAAGCCGAGCAGGGAGATGACAGCAGGGAGAATTCTAAAGCAGCTTGATTGGCTGTGAATGATCGAGTACCGGCTGTGATTGGCTGACGCTCGATCCAATCACAGCTCTTGCTTACACAGCGCTGACGGCGGAGGATGACAGAGCCGAGTAAAGAGGACGCCGGGGATGACAGCGGAAAGAATTCAAGCAGCTTGCCACACCGCCGCCGGAGACACAGACGCCGACTGGGAGGTGAGTATGGAGGGGGGGGGGGGTGTTTAAGCAGCCTTCCCTGACTCGAGTATAAGCCAAGGGGGGCTTTTGCAGTACAAAAAATGTGCTGAAAAACTAGGCTTATACTCAAGTATATACAGTACATTGCTTGCTTACAACGAAATGAGAGGTGCAAGCCATAACATGATGTGGCTGTAAACTCTATGAGGTTTTCATTACCACGTTCTGCCTTGAGGCTCCATAACTGAAGTGCCTAGAGCATGCCTTAGATAGAGCATGTTTATTAGGTTGTATATAATTTGCATGAATGCATAAAGTGCTGGAAATTAAAATACGTGAAAGAGTAAAAAGTAACGTTAGCGGTATAAATGGCTCATATACCTAGTGGGGAAGAATGAGCGATCTGCTGTCTTATGCAGAAAGCAATAAGGATCTCTTCTGCTTCCCTCCAAGCTGAAGTCTATTGCCAGACATTATGTCAAGTCAGTGTAATGTCAAGCGGATAAAGAAATGTAATAGCGCTATCCTTCGTGTCCTGGTATTCCTGTAAGCACGCGGCTTGCAATTACACATTGTACAAATAGAGTAGTTTAGCAGTTCGGCTGCATGTAATCGTCCGCTCCACCCGTGCCTGAATTACTGAGCTTTCTGGAAATAATGTTGTGTTCCCGTAGTCATTCAGTGCGAAAGAATAAAAGGTAACAAAGATTAATTCCTTGTTTTGTTATGTGAATACATTTTCTCGTTCCTACGAGGCTTCAGCCAAAGACTAGAGACAAGCAGCAGGGCAGAAGCCTGAATGGCTGCGCACATTATGCAGAAGTAATAATTAATTTAGAGCTGAGGAGACTAATATGGAAGGCTTCCTTCCTCACCGTGTTCCCTGACTAGTGGAGTCACATTATGAGGATATAATGAACTGTGAAATAACAATACTTCTGCAATATTTCTGTACTCATAAGTGTAAAAAGTAATTGGAGGCAGGGATTATCCATGAACAGAGGGGATCAGGAGAGGCTTGCATTTAGCTTACCTCTAATATGGTTTATAAAAGCTAAAGGTAGATTTCACATATACATGAGGACCGTTGGGAAATTGCAATTGTTATAAAACACACCCAAAATTATATATATATATATATATATATATATATATATATATATATATATATATATATATATATATATATACTAGCTGATATACCCGGCTTCGCCCGAGTTAATTTGGTACTGGTGTTTATCTTTTGTTCACACGGAAAATCTTATGAAGTCGTGGTTACTTTAGAGATACTGAGGAAAAACATATGTTCACCATTTTGCATAGTTCTCTGCGTTACCCAGGAAACACCACGGAAAGTAACCATGCGACGTTTCCTTCATATAAAATGACATCAGGAAGTGAGAGAATTAGATTACGTACATAAAATTTGGACACTAATTCTTTTGCGCTTAGAATTGAATAATCGAGTTGGGACCCATTAACTTTTCATATTTATGACACAATCAATGCTTGTGCCAAATTTCATGTTTCTATGACATTGGGAAGTGAGAGATTTGGATTATGTACGTAAAATTTGGACGCTAATTCTTTTGCGCATAGAATTGAATAATGGAGTTGGGACCCATTCGCTTTTCCTATTTATGACATAATCAATGCTCGTGCCTAATTTCCCGTTTCTATGACACCGGAAAGTGAGAAAATTGCATTCCGCACGTAAAATTTGGACGCTAATTCTTTTGCGCATAGAATTGAATAATCGAGTTGGGACCTATTAACTTTTCCTATTTATGACATAATCAATGCTCCTGCCAAATTTCACGTTTCTATGACATTGGGAAGTGAGTGATTTAGATTATGTACGTTAAATTTCGACGCCAATTCTTTTGCGCTAGAATTGAATAATCGAGTTGGGACCCAATTTATTTTCCTATTTTGGAGATAATCTATGCTTGCGCCAAATTTCATGTTTCTACAACATCGGGAAGTTGGAGAACTTTTGGCGAGTCAGTCAGTCAGTCAGTCAGTGAGTGAATGAGTCAGTGAGTCAGTGAGTGAGTGAGTCAGTGAGGGCTTTCAGCTTTATATATATATATATATATATATATATATATATATATATATATATATATATATTTACAGTATATTCATCAGTCATAAAAATTGAGTCTTAATAGTAACATAGTTCGTAAGGCTGAATGAAGACAATGTCCATATAGTCCAGCCTGTCTATCTTCCTGTGTTGTTGATCCAGAGGAAGGCAAAAAACCCCAAGAGGCAGGAGCCAATTAGCCCTTTTGGGGGAAAAATTCCTTCCCGACTCCCTAATGGCAATCAGACTAATCCCTGGATCAACCCCTAATAGTTCCTACCTGCTGTATACCTGGATTAACAATTAACCTAAGATTTATATCCTGTAATATCCTTCAGCTCTAGAAAGACATCAAGTCCCCTTTTAAACTCCTCTATGGGTTTTGCCGTCAAAATGATAAACTACTTCAAGTTTTATTATACACGCTGAGAACACATTTTTTGCTTTAAGGGAAGGGACTTGTTATTTGTATAGCGCCAACTTTTTCCATAGTGCTTTCAGGTAATTTATTTATTACCCCCAGCAAGCTAGGTACTCATTTTACCGACCTCAGAAGGATGAGTTAACCTTCAGATGGCTATCCGTGTAGGGATTGAACCTGCAACCTTCAGATCGTGAGCAAGAGCTTAGGACTGCATACTGCTGCCTTAACACTCTGCCCTGGACAGTTTGGTTTAACCTTTCATGACCAAGGTTCATTTATGCTCTTGTGTCCAGGTCCCATTCAGCAGTTCTGGGATTCCCATTTCTAAAAAAAATCATAACTTTTTAAAATTTTCTGTCAATGGAGCTATTTGAGGACTCCTTTTTTGCTTAGCCACCTGTAGTTTTTATTGGCAACATTTTAGGATGCATAGAACTTTTTTAAAATCACTTTTTGTTAATTTTTTTCTTGGATAAGGGTTGACCAAAAAAAGCTCAATGCTGGCATTGCATTTTTTTTTCTAATGGCATTTACCATGCAGAATTAATCAAGTTAAATGTGAAAAAATGGGACCTTTACGGATGCTGCGATACCAATTTTTACATTTACTGTATTTTTTACATTTTTTTATTTTTGATGCCGCAACTGTGAAAAGTTTTTTAATAAGCTCTTTAAATATTTTTTCTAACAAATAAAAAGTATTCTATTTTAGTTATTTTCACCTTTTATTTTTTAGTCCCCATAGGGGACTTGAACTTGCGATTGTTTAATCACTTATATAGTACAATGCAATACAATGGTATTGTATTATAGGTTGCCTATTAAAGACATGCCACAGGCAAACAATCTTGACAGCCCTGTGGTCCTTCAGAAAACCCCAGACTGCTATAACCCCTGGACAGCAATCCTGTAATTGTATCGCAGCGGGGCAGTTTGGAACATTTAAATGCCACCATCAGAATTAGCAGCAGCATTTAAGGGATTAACAGCTGTAATCGGAGTTATCTCTGATCTGAGTTGCTACAGGTGGGTGTTAGCTGTCCATACCCATGTATGAAGTAGGCTCGCCTCCTGAGCCCGCTGCATACACAATAGGTGCTGTTGACATGGGGTATGTGAAGTTAGGATGTATATAGACATACGTATGTCGCAAAGAGTTTAAAGAAGGTATCCAGCTTTTCAAAATCAATGGCCTAGCCTCAGGATAAGCTATCAATATCTTAGGTGGAAGCCTATAGGCTGGGACCCCACTAATCAGCTTATTGGGGGGGGCCTCATCCCTCGTGTGAGCACTGTGGCCTCTTCAATATTTACATTGGTCCGGCAAGCTGCTCCTACTTGGAACTCTGAACTTTTTGTAGCAGCCCTTCTGAGTATTGCAGCCTTTTTTCCTTCACTTCAGTGGCACAAGGCTTCAGGACTCAGGCTGCTACAAAAAAGTACAGTGTTCTGAATAGGAGCAGCTTGCCAGACCAATGTTAACATTGGGGAGACCGCAGCGATCACATAAGTGCCGTGACCTCTTCAGCCGTCTGATTGTGAAGGTACCAGACGGTGGGCTCCCACCCATTAGATATTGATGGATGGTTTGTCCTGAGGATATGTCATGAAAACCAGCTAACCCCTTTAACTTTGTGCAAAGGTCTTCTGCACCACAACACATTGCTTTTCCTTGTCCAGAATTCACTAGCCCCAATTTCCAGGTCAGAGGCCTGGCATCATTGATATTCAACATCAATTAGATGCCATATTCCAATAAAAACATAGGGGAATTGGAAGGAATTTAGCAATCAATTTGCACCACTTTTGTGGCATTAAAAAGATGCAAATTTTCAAGTTTGCCCCAAAATGTGTGTATTTTGCCTTTTTTGCTTCTCTTTTCAAACATTATGAAATAAGTGTGCAGGATTCAGCAGCCCAACAGATTTACTATAACAAGCCATTTCTGGTGCACCCACAGCAAAATATGTGCCAAATTTGTTAGGGGGCACCATAAAAAAACTGGCAAATTTTACTCCAACAGACTTCTTATGAACTTAGCACAAGTGTATCTAAATGCGCAGGCAACTACATGAGCAAATATGTTGGAGCTGTTTAGGTAATGCTTAATAAGAACCATACAAGGATCCAAACATGCACAAAGCCGTCTACATATTGCTCAGTGGGCCGAAAATCTAAATATTTTTAACAAATGGAAGAATGCTGAAAATGCAATGTCACTAAAGGGGTATATTGTTTTAGCTGAAATGTGTATATGTCCAGTCTTTATAGTTTTGCCAGATCTATGTCTTATCTTGTGTTTTATTCCTTTTTAGGGATAAAGACTATCATCTTAGGACATACAAGTCAGTAGTTATGGCCAACAAGCTAATAGACTGGCTTATTGCTCAGGTACGAAAAGTCATTCTAGTAAAAACTGAGTATTTAGTGTTGTTTATATCTAGTTAATTACACATATAAAAAACTAATCCAGCCTACTTCCCCAATTATAGAGGTTATAGAAGCACTTCAGCCGGAAGCCAACTAGATTAATGGATCAAAGTTAGAGATGAGCGAGCATACTCGCTAAGGCAAACTACTCGAGCAAGTAGTGCCTTATTCGAGTACCTGCCCGCTCGTCTCTAAAGATTCGGCTACCGGGTCGGGTGAGAGGTGAGTTGCGTCGGTGAGCATGGGGGAGAAAAGGGAGAGAGAGATCTTCTCTCCATTCCTCTCCGCTCTCCCCCGCCGCTCCCTGCCCCCCGCCGGCAGCCGAATCTTTAGAGACGAGCGGGCAGGTACTCGAATAAGGCACTACTCGCTCATCTCTAATCAAAGTGTATTCTGTATCAAACTTAGATGGTAGTTTTGTATTTACATATAGCGTTGAGTGAACCAAATTAGTGGAACCCCGTTTCAAGTCGAATTTTACAAAAAGTTTAGTTTGGTACAAACCCAAACTAAGAATTTGGCAAAGTTCTACCTGAGATACGGTTCTATTGGTTCAGTCACTCAACACTAGACCTGAGCACTGGTGTATAACACTGTCTTAAGAGCCATGAAAGCTGGCAGTTCGCCAGCAACAGTTTTAGGTCTGTTGGCAAACTTTTGGTTCAAACTAACCTGGACCGAAGCCAACTTTTTTGCAAAATGCCACCGAATCGGCTGAAATGGACTTTTAAAAAGTTTGCTTATCGCTATTTACAAATTCGATAATAGTTTAGAAAGGCCGATTTTAATAGCCTGAAGAAAAGTTGCATATTTTGTCTAGAAATGTTTTAATATGCATTTAACGTTACAGGGTGACTGCCGTACAAGAGAGGAAGCAATCATTCTTGGAGTGGCACTTTGTGATAATGGATTCATGCACCACGGTATGGTACAGGTTTTATTCTATGCCGTTTTTATCATATTGATAACATTTTCTAAGCCTGGATAACTTATCCATTTGCATTCACAATTGAAGTATTCTATGACGCTTCATCTTTTCTCCTAACTGTCCTTGTCTCGTTGTGTCAATACATTATCATGAATGTATAGAAACATGGTTTTTCATCAGAACACTACCTGTATAATGGTATTTTTCATGTGTCTTATTTGCTATTGTGTAGTGTTGGAGAAGAGTGAGTTCAAGGATGAACCTCTGTTATTTCGATTCTTCTCCGATGAAGAAATGGAAGGATCTAATATGAAGCACAGACTTATGAAACATGACCTGAAGATTGTGGAGAATGTTATTGCTAAGTCCCTCTTGGTATGTTCTAGACTAAACTTGCAGATAGCAATTCCTTATATCAATCTGTGCAAGTGTGCACATCCATTTTATTTTGGGTGTATTTACCTATTCAAAGGGTCAGGAGGGGTGCCGTGTCTCCTTAAGGAGAGAACCACAAAAAGTGTGTGAAGACACCAAGGGGGTAAGTGGGTCAGAGGATGGTATAGTTTCTCCCCAAGGAGAGCATCCAAAATGGGTGTGGGGACACCTAGAATGTAAGTGAGGAGACTTATAAGGCCATGCAAGCTCCCCTGGGTAATTTATGCAAATAAGGAAAATGGAAAAGCAGCTCTGCAGTGCCACCTATTGGATGGCAGCATTCCTTCAAATCAGTGTGACTTTTTAACAAGTCCTAATAATGATTGGGAATAGGAAACCAAGCCAGGTTTTCTGGCTTGGTTTTCTATTCCCAATCATTGTTAAGACTTGATAAAAAGTCACATTGATTTGAAGGAATGCTGCCATTCAATAGCTGGCACTGCAGAGTTATTTTTCCATCTTCCTTAATTTCCTACTCAAAGTAACGCTTTGGTATTGGCTAAACAAAGAAGGCCAAACTGCTTCTCTGAATACCTGATGCACGTTATGCATAGTATGCATCAGTAGGCGAAGACACTACGTGCTGCCTCTGTTGGCCAGTGTTGCCCAAATGGACAACCCTGGTCAGTCAAAGCAGGTATAATGTCTTATACTAAAGATGCATACTAATGCACAGTGTACATCAGGTAGTCAGAGAAGTGTTTTGGACATCTTTGTTTCTCCAATACCAGAGCGTTGCTTTAAATAGGTAAATACACCCAGCCATCTTTGTTTGTCCAGGCCCTGATGGTCGCTTTAATTCTAGAAAGCTTGACAAGGGGTGAACATACCATATGTGAAACCTATGTAGTCTCTCAGCAGCCTAGTGGGTGGTGGGGGTGTGTTGTCATCTTAAAACAAAACCTTCTATTGTCTCTCGACCTGTTGAATTTTATGGCTCGCAATTATTGGTGGATTGGAAAGACGTAAGAGAAAGGGGCTCTATGCAGAGAAGTTTAAGGGCAATGGATCCATATATTGATTTTGCATAGACAAAGGAACACTTGATCGCACTAGACATAGGTATCAATGCTTCCTATCTGTATATATTAATTCTGGTTAAGATTTTGTGATATTTGTATTGACCTTAAGAGCCAATAAAGAGCTTTACTATTATATTGACTGAGTAGAGGCAATGTCAATGTTCATTGCCCATACCCAGTAGGTGTAAGGGGGGTTTATAAATCACATAAATCTTTTGTAGTATCAGCGATTACTGGAGTTTAGAATAAATTAGGCATTAGGCCACATTCACCCCTGCTTAAGGCCTTCAATTTAATTTCTGTTGTTCAGCTCCATTATAGGAGCTGAAATATGTAAATACTGGAAGCATTGGATCTGGAAGATGCCAAACTCATATGGCACCAGATGAACCCCGGTTACTGTAGTGAGGTCTATCCAACTTTCTGCATGCCACTTGGAATTTTCCCAGATGACATAGCACCACATGCTTCACTATGTTGTCAGGAATTTTGTGCCAAATCTATAATGGAGGCTCCAATTGGAGGCTCCAACACAGGTGCGGACATGGCAGTATCTGTACATTCTCAGTAGCCAAGTTCTTTCTCTCACCTGTAAGCAGGGTTGCCAATTGTCCATAAAAATAGAGGTGATCTTTTTTGGGCTAAACAGTTTGATAAATAATGAAATTACTGATTAGGATAAAGGATCTGCATGTCCTGTAACAGGTACTTAACCCTTGTTGGGAGTATTGGCTGAAACAATATGAGGGACAAAGAGCTCTGAAGTGTGCGGAAAAGTAAAGAATACTATGCACAGTGCTTGAGATAAGCTAAAGGGGTATAGTATGACCAAGAGCCATGTGAAAAATATAGCCATGATCTATAGATTATTGATACTAGTAAGGCCTACTAATAAAAAAACAAAAATGATCCAGCCGAGAGAAATAAGGAAAATTTTGCAGACATCATGAAAATTACAGAACGTCTTGTAAACAACACTTATTCCCAGATATATAATTTTACCTACAATTGAAACAATATCATTACATTAATTGACATAAACTGTCCCTTTGAATGACCTAAATTATTTTAGATCGATAGAAGTAACTTTAAAAAGAAATGGAAAAAAAAAATTGTGCATTTTTGTAAACAATTTTTGAAACATTTTTGTGCATTGGATGAAAGGGTATACGATGTAAAAAGATTATAACAGAAACACATTGTCATGGTTACTAATGCACAGGTTAACTCTTTCCAATCCAATTTGTAGCCTGGTTTTCCTAGGGGGCTTACTCTTTTTCTGCCGTTATACAACAGCGCTATCTGCTGGCTAGAGCCAGTACTGCATGAGGTGATACATTGGATAGACTCCAACAGCAGAGAGGCCAGCAGTATACAGTAAGAGAACCCTGACGGACATCTTCTAACATCAGAGCTGTACAGCCTTAAATCCTAATGTCTTCAGAGGTCAGACAGTGGATTGGAAAGGGTTAATAATTAGAGATGAGCGAACGTACTCGTCCGAGCTTGATGCTCGGGCGAATATTAGGGTGTTCGGGATGTTCATTATTCGTAACGAACACCACACGATGTTCGGATGTTCGGGTTACTTTAACTTTCTTCCCTGAGAAATCTTTTCTATATGCGCTCAATGGGGCCGGCGGCAGCAGCGCCAACCCCATTGAGAACATATAGAAGACAAATCCTTCTTCTCTGCCACAGCTGTAACAGCTGTGACAGAGAAGAACGATGTTTGCCCATTGAATTCAATGGAACCGGCAATACAGCCGACTCCACTGAATGCAATGGGCTGCCGGCGATCGCGGGATGAATTGTCGGAAAGGGGTTAAATATATAAGCCCTTTCCTGCAATTCATCCAGAAATGTGTAAAAATAAAAAATATATATATACTCACCTGGTGCCGGCAGACGGAGTTCAGCGCGGCAGGCTGCAGTTCTCCTGAACTGCTCTGAACAGCTGTGAGTAGTATTCAGCAGCCGGGGATTTAAAATCCCCGCCTGCTGAATGAGAGGCCTCTGATTGGTCACAGCCTGACCAATCAGAGGCCAGCCCTCACTCACACCCATTCATGAATTCATGAATGGGTGAGTGAGGGCTGCCTCTGATTGGCTCAGGGGCAGCTCTCATCTTTATTAATAATGCACTCTGAGATGGCATTGTAATGCATAAGCAGACATAATATTATGTGTTTTCTAGTAATTTACTGCAAGATTAGCTACTAGTAAAATTAATCCAGCTATAATAAAGAAGCCGGGATAATTATGGAGTTTAGAGCTGTGTCTATTTTATGAAGAATTTTCATAGCAGGGAAGCAGAAGTCTAAGTTCTACACGAGAAACTCCTCTCTACCGATCCAATCCTTTGCACATCGCCACCTCTCTTACTTACTTGTGTTTCATCTGTTAGGCTCTTTTCACATTCTGTTTTTTTTAATCCAGTGCTGATTCCATTCCGTGTTCTGTCCTCCATGTAGAAAACAGTATAGGGACGGAATCCAGGATGGCATCATAGGGGAGATAGAGAACTTTTTGATCTTCATTTCACATATTTTCTGTGTAGTGCGTCAAAGTAGAAGATGATATTCACAGTGGCCTCCCAGCTACAGTACAGTAAACGATTGAGGGGAGGAGTTGATGGTAATGGTAAGGGTGGTCTCTGTTCCCTGGTGTGGTAGCTTGGTTTAGCGTGATAACTGACTGGAAGAAAGTTCATGGAGACGGAAAGTAAAAGTTAACATGTTTATATAGCATCAAGATGACGAAGGTTCAAGTCCTTTACAATACAATTGTTAAAGTCCCATCTTGAAGGTGGTGGCTGTAAGTACTGTGGCCTTTGTGTTTGCTCCATACTGCTGATGTGGATTTTTCACCTGCACTTTGTACCATTTCTCCTCCTCCAGAAGTCAGATCCAGAAATGCCTGTTAGGAATTGTGAGGATTTGTCCCCTAAACCAGCTGTCTTGCTTATTTTGCACTACACAACCAAGATTTCTTTGACTTATATATTTACTCCTCCCACACGCCCAATGCTCGTTGGCTGATGGGTGGGAGGCTGTGTTACCAAACTGTTTTACCCTTCTCTAGAGTAAACTCATAGAATGGCAGAGTTAGAAGGGACCTCCAGGGTCCAACTCCCTGCTCAGACTCTCTGCTAGCCACCACTTTTAAGATGAGACATTTCACAATACGTTAAAAGTACATTTAAAGTTGCATCTATGCAATTTCGCAGAACTATTTCTGGGGCACTATATCTGTTCATATGCATTCTTTACACTGTGTTTTTCTGTCCAATGACAGACAATGATAGAAACTATGTGAGATGGAGACTAAAGAGATGAGATGGAGACCAACTCCCCTATGGTTCTGTCTTGATTTCTGCCATCATGCAGTTTTCTGCATGGAGGACGGTATGTGGAATAGAATCAGCTCTGGTTTCACAATACAAAATGTGAAGCCCACCTTATCTTATACATTCTGTAAATCACATGCTGCTGTGTTAATGAATTTAGGCTTTATTCTAATTGGAAAGAATTTCCTACAACTGTGATTTGCATATAGTTTGGGTAAAATCAAGGTAAATGCATGGTATGAAATAAAAAGTTTCTTAATGTCTCGGTACATTCCGCAATTGTTAAGAGAATACAACACTTTAAGTCATATCTAGAGATGAGCGAGCACGTTCGGATAAGTCAGTTACTTGAGCGAGCCTCGGGGTGAGCGGGGGGCGGCGGGGGGTAGTGGGTGGGAGAGAGAGATCTCTCTCACTCTATCCCCCGCCGCCCCCCTGAACACACAGACAAGAATGCAGTTACTTGAGAAGAGCGAGTCTCGCTCAAGTAACTGACTTATCTGAGCGTGCTCGCTCATCTCTAGTCATAACACTGTACAATATACCTCAAAAGACGGTCTACAATTTTCTTTTCCAGGTAAAGCCCATTGATGGGAGCTATGGTTTTGCATTAGAGGATAAAAATAAAGTGCCAATTGTTAAATACATTGAAAAAGGTTCTAATGCCGAGGTAAGGCTCTACTAATTTATCCCAAAAATTAATTTTAAATTTGAGATTCGAATAAATGGGCAACAACAAAATGCATGAAATAGTTAATGTATTTGTTTAATTTATTGTCTTTGTTGCTTTCCTTTGTAAATTGAAAAAAATGAAGGACATTTACCGAACCGGTTTAGTTTTCATTAGAATTAAAGTTCCGTACTGCATTTACATTGCAAAAGCAACCATTACTAATAGAGATCAATGTAATATGCCTTTCCAATCTATTCATTTCCTTACATTTTGGATCATTGCATATTCACAAACTTTCTACAGTCACACCTGTCTGTACTACAGACCCATAGGCTTTCCATATGTCACTGGCTAGTGCTGCCACGAGGCACTCCGTATGGATTCCATATGATTCACTAATAAAAACAAACAAACATGTGCCTCTATATAAAACCACAGGCGTGTGAAGGTACAATGTGAGCCCATACTGGTCTACAGGAGCTGTGTTACAAGTAGAGATGAGCGAACGTGCTCTTTTAGAGGAATTACTCGATCGAGCATTGCATTTTTCGAGTAACTGCCTACTCGGCGAACAGATTCGGGGGGGGGGGGGCTGTGGGCGGCGGGGTGGAGCGGGGGGTAGCAGGGGGGAACAGGGGGGGAGCTTTCTCTCTCTCTTTCCCCCTCTCACTCCCCACGCAACTCCCTGTTCACCCCCGGGGCCCCCCGAATCTTTTCGCCCGATTAGGCAGTTACTCGAAAAAAGCGATGCTCGATCGAGTAATTGCTCTAAACGAGCACGTTCGCTCATCTCTAGTTACAAGTCCATACAATAGAACTACAATATGGTCTGTGCCTGGGACAAGGCTAAACATTGGTCCAGTATAAATGGCATTTCATTATTTGTGCCATTGCCCATTTATTATGCCTATTGAACTGCTACAGAATTTAATTACATTTTTACCGCATCTCAATACCGTATATGCATACGCTTATGATACATAAATGGGTAATAAATTGTACGTGTGCCATAAATAGTGTACATTTCCGGATACTTGATCTTCATCCTATGAGTTACAATTTATTTTTCTGTTTAATCATGACAACCTGGACAGTAAGGCTAATTATCGTGCCTAATGTGGTGAGCGGCGTGCAGATGGCTTGTTGTTCTAACACCAGGCTCTTTATTTCATGTGCTCTGCAGTGGAAAATGTAGCTTTAATAAAAGGAACTATTTTTGTCATTCGCTCCCAGTTGTCAGGAATGGCGGTCGGAAAAAAAATCTATGCTGTTAATGGTGACCTTGTTTTCCTGAGGCCGTTTCACGAAGTGGATTGTTTTCTGAGGACTTGCTTAAACAGCAGAAAGCCTCTGAGGATTCTCATGAGCACAAAACCAAGGGAGTAAGTCACCTCTTGTCCTTTCTATTTTAAGACGCTGATACACCTTTTCATTTCCTTACAGTTTTGTTTCTGTCAACCATATTTAACTTTTTAGTTGCCATCATTCTTATTCGACAGGAAATGCCGACAATCTACAAGCTTTTTTCAAACTTTAAGGGCCACCTTTGGAGTTGATTTTCAACGTATGAAGTACTTATGGATTGACCTAAGACCATTATGAAATAAAGACATGTTCTTTAGTCTGAAGATAAGGAGGGAAGTTGAGTTTCCTGCAGGTTATTCTTAGAATGATACTCCCGCTAATGGTCAGGACCACTATTTATACTCCCACCTAATACATCCTTTCCCGCACAACCAACAGGAGCTTTGCTGAAATAATTCAGGGCACAAAGGACACAATTGTGTTATTCTTATAAAGGCCATGCCACATATATTAATCAAGAATGAAAAGGACTTGGCTGTCCCAATATACTACTTGGTGTTGAGGAACTTGTGTTGAATCTTTGGAAAGTTCAGTTTGGCCGCTTTGCCAAACTCCTGCAAAAAGTTCAGTTCAATCTGACTTCGTTTGAACCGTACCAAAACTTTGCCAATACCCCTAAAACTAGTGTATAACACTGTCTAAGAGTCCTCCTTCTACTCCTCTTCTTCACCTTCTTCTAACAAAACTTTGCCATTACACCTAAAACTGGTGCATAACACTGCCTTAGGGTCCTCCTGTTCCTCTTCCTTCCCTTTTCCTCCTCCTCTTCTGCAGCCAATTACAGACCTCAGTGCTTGACCACTGAGGTCTGTGATTGGCTGCAGCAGCCTTTGACATACAGTTCACAGGCTGCTGGGAAGAACACACCTGGAGAGTATATACTCTTCTATTACTTTGGGACATGGGCATCTGCATTTAAAAAAAAAAAATTAACTTGGAAAACCCTTAGTGTGCATTCAGACGTCACTCATTTTCTGCAGATTTTGTTATGAATCTACAGCAGATTTTACCCTTTCTATCCTTAGAATAGGTGATCAATATCATATTGGTGGGGGGACAACGCCTAACCTCCAGCCAGTCATCTGTTTGCCAAGGTGCCATGCAATGAAACTAACACAGCTTCATACATTGTACAGTGGCCGGGAATGGTACTGCAAGTTAAGTGGCACAGCTGATCGGCCGGGGTTTCAGATTTCAGACTCCTATCAATCTGATGTTGAGAAAATATATTAACAACAGGTCATCAATAAACAAAAGTCCCGGAATGCCCCTTTAATTTCTTAATATATTATTATTTGGGTAGGAGCTGCATTATTGAGAAACACATTTCAAATCCCTTTCTTTCCTTCAGACAGCCATAGAGTTAAACGATACAAGCCACCATTAGGGGAAGATTAGAAGCTAATTGTTGACAGATTCATTATTAAGTTCAGTGTGAGTTGGATAAATCCATATGCAGTAATCTCCTTAATTCCCAGTATTAGAGGCGACAAGAAGAGGAGTAACTTGGAGCTGCAGGGCTGCAATGCTAAATTAGGGCCTCCTAATATAATACATCATTCATAGTACTGGTTGCCTTATATGGGGATGGAAGAACTTTTGCCCACCTATGGCTTCAGGGCCCGGGTACAACCACATCCATTGCGCCCAATATAGTTTTGCCCCTGGCCACAATCAGCATATGAATTTTTGGGGCGTTTCGATCCAAAGAACATAATAACGTTCAAAGTTTCATACTGCTGCTGTGTTTTCCACGATCACAAAACTTATAAAATGACTTGCATGGAATGAACGCAAAAAATAGCATTAGTGCCATCATAAAACTGCGTGGAAATACCAAACTCAAAAATGCGTTATAAGCATGTAATCACACTAATCACCTGCTATAGAGACAGGGTTCAGGCTCGGGTTTTTCCCTATTCCCAGAGACCTCTGTTTGGGAATCTTAGGGTTAGTAGGTTTTCATGGTTCTGGAACTGGGAGGGCCGGATCGTCACAAGGTGCCCCAGTCCACATACTCAGGCAGAGACACTAGTAAGAACTCATGCCCCGGCTCTGACCAAACCAATTCAGGTCCGGAAGTAAGCCTGACTCATGGCAACAGCCTGTATGCTTCGGGAATGTCTTACATTATGGTCTAGGTGGCCAATATTTCTTCTTTTGAACAATAACTTTAATGAACCAGAACAACAAATAAACTGTTAATTTGCCATCAATGGGTTTCTCTTGTTCTTGACCATTATCGGATCAGTGGACACATGAGTTACATCTTATTAAAGTTCCTTTGAAGTCCTCTTTTCTTGTGTAGCTGGTTTCTCAAAAGTACGTACCCGGTAACTTGGGTTTTCGAACTTTCAGAATAACTGAACTACTCCCCTGTTGTCGGGTAGAGGGGAAGAGACGGCAGACAATGAGATTTCTCTTTCGTACCTTGCATCCACAGTCTGTGGAACTGTGTGGTTGCAGTAGCCAAGCCTTATGTGTCCCATAGGGCTTGGCTACTGCAACTGCACCGTTCCACAGACTCGAATGCACACATATCCTTTCAACAACAGCTTAGCTTCTTCCTGAACACTTCCCATTTCCGGTCTGAGTTTTTCCGACTCAGTTCCTCGCCCCCGTCCCATCTTGAAGTCATAGTATCATGCAGTACTCCTGCTCAGCAAAACACAATACAAGCAATAGAACAGCAAGACAATCATAAAGACAAAACAAACCACCCTTCCATCTTGGATCTCCCAATGCCAGTGATCAGCACATTCATTTTTATCTGCATCATACCACCTCTGCTAGTGCCCCATGTTGCGACAGGTCTCTTTAGAGTCTACCTATATCCGTGGTTGCTAGTAATTTGGATTGTGGTTGCATTAGGTCAGACCTATTGTGCAGGCTAATGAAAGGCTATGGCAGTAACCGTAACGTAACTTTGAATGTTACGCTTGTACAGACCAAACTAAGTACCCAACATACTTGCCTTCGTGTCTGAGTGACTGGCACACTTGAAAGGTCCCAGTGTGTAATCCTTGCCTTGATGTGTGAATGACTGGCAGACATTAAAGGACTTCGGATAGAATACTTGCCTTGATGTGTGACTGACTGGCACACTTTAAAGGGCTCAGTGTGGATAAATGGGGTCTGGCAAGGAAGTAATGTTACGATGCAGAATATGCTTAATTATTTTACTGGGTTTTAATTTAGGCATCAGTAAAGCCAGTATATGGAAGGTCAGATGCTGCTTCCTGCTGAGAAGCATAATTGGATGCAGTGTTTCCATGCTTCAGGGACTAGTGTTTGGCAGTAGGAAGCCTGATACTGGGAATTGATACAGCTACATCCTCAGTATATAGCAGGCAATGGAGTGTGAAGTGTAAGCTTGTTTTCCTAACATATGATAATAGCTCTTCATAACACAACACCTATATATTCTTGCATCTGTACATTGCTATAGACTGAATGTACATCTGAGTCTAGTCTATTCACTAAATGCAAAGTAAAGCAAATTCGTCTGTAGCAACATGCAAACAGTAATACATGTAAACCATAAATGTGCAGATGATTGTGCACTTGTAAGAAGCAATCAGAAAGGTCGGTAGTGCATCTATGTTATTGTACACTCGTTGTAAAAACTCAAATCAAGCACCCAGAAGAAGTTGTCGTTTTGAAGCAAAATTTGGCATGCAGCTAAATCTCAGGCAGATATCCAACTAATTAGAGTTGTGGCTTAATTAGATGAATGGTCTTGCCAACTTTGGCCCTAAAAGTAGTTCCACTCTTGGCCTATAAAATTCTCTCAAAGGCTAGTTGTTTATAGTGGACCTCTTCCTCCGCTTGTGTGGAGCTTGTTGACCACTAGAGACCTGTATGACGCAATCAAAGAGATTTCACCCCGTTAACAGAGTTTGAGAGGGGCGCATTATTGGGATGTGAGAAGCTTAGTGGTTATATCGACAAATTACTCACCACCTGGGCTGTTCTGACTAGACTAGTAGAAGATATTAGAACCAGTGCATGCATGAGGGCATACTAGGCGACCGGGCTCAAGATGCCCTTGACAGACCACCAATAGAGAGAATTGGCTGATCACCCGATAAGCAAGTGCGGCACTAATTGTTTTGTTGTCCACCATCCAGAGATAAGTGGCACCATCATTACAGGCCCCTGAGAGAAAACCATTTCCAGGCGCTTGCCTGAAGGACATTTGGTAAAACGGCACCCATTATATGTACTGCCTTTGACATCCACCCACCATCACCTTAGTTTGCAGTGGTGTTGTGAATGACAAAACTGGACTGCTATGGAGTGGAACTGGGTTGTCTCCAGCGACAAATCCAACTTTAGTTGGGCACTGATGATGTCCGTGCTGATGTCTAGATTGATGTCTTTATTAGCTCTATAGACTGATGGGTAGGCCTGTGGCTCAGAAACTGTGTGCGATTCCAAAAGAATACCTTGAATCAGTGTAGATGTTAACCGTCTTACCTTCAGCTAGCTTACAGGCTTCAGTGAGTGCTGTCAGCTCAGCCTCCTGAGATGAATTCCCAGGATGGAGTGGTTTTTGCACAGTTACCTTGTTGCTTGTCACCATTGCACAGCCTGTTTTTTCTTGTCCATTTTCATGGTATCTGGAACCATCTACAAAAAAACTCTAAGTCTGCATTACCAATGGAAGTTTCAATATTACTTTCAAGACCCTTGGTTTTATTTTTCATTAATTTTAAACAGTCATGCATTTTATGATCACCCTCTGTTTCCATCTCCCCTTTTTCGAAATTCAATGTAAGCAGTGAAACTGAATTCAAAACCATGCACCTTTTTATGGTAATGTGTGAGGGTGCTACCCTGTTTCCCCAAAAATAAGATGCGTCTTATATTAATTTTTGATCCCAAATATGCGCTATGTCTTATTTTCAGGGGGTGTCTTATTTCGCCGCGGCAAATCCGTCTGTGGCCGCTAATCCCTCAATTGGCCAGCATTGTGGGCGAAATTCCTCAGAAATCTCGTCCACATGGGACAGCGAATCTGTCATGGCAAAGCTGGGAGAAGCCGTTGCTGTGGTGCGGATTCACCGGCCACAGAAACGGAAAAGCGTGCAGCCAGGTCGCTTCAAAACAAGCGGCTGAGTGCCATGGGTTTTGAAGCAGCGCTTTCCCGGCGGAAATCTCGCTGTTTATCGCTGTGGCCAAACTGCGAGATTTCCGCTGGAAATACGCTCTGTGAGAACCCAGCCTTAAGAATCACACACAGGTTGCCTGACTCACACGCAGAGCCATAAAAAAATAAGGGCTGTAAAGTAACGTACCAGTCTGCAGACAGAAGTTCCTGTACCACTTGTAAGCAGGGATGGTATTGCAGCTTCCGGCCACCAGGGGGAGCTCGTCACAGCAGACATGTACAGCAGGAACAGAATGTACAGTATGGACTTTTCCAGCCAGCAACAGGAGCTCACAACAGCACACTCGTACAGCACAGCAAGGATAGGATAACAGCAGACTGTCTGCAGATCTACCTATACATCTGGAGGTAGGAGACAACGGGGATGGCAGCAGGGGACAGGCCTCTTGACTTGCCTGCACACTTTACTGTGCCTTACTATCGGGGGGGGGTGCCTTATATTTGAGACTTCTGCAAATTTCAGGGGGTGCCTTATTTTCAGGGGTGCCTTATTTTCGGGGATACACGGTAACATGGTTTTATACTTAGTAAGCATGGCTACTGAGAAATGCTTAGCTTGTGCGCCAAGGAGTGTTTCCAATATAGCATAAGCAACCATGACTGAGTAGGTGACTAAGTAAAATGGGGGTGAACGTGTTAACTACAACTGCCACAGCCATGACTGTGTGCACACGATGCTGACCCTTGCATCAGAAAGTCTAATCTTGCAGAGTAGTAGGCCAGTGTCCTACTCTTTCTGCCTTGTTTCTGGGTGAGTATGCCTTGCTCATGCCCCCCTGTTTTATGTGGAAAAGGGTGAAGGAAATGTCATAATTATGGAGGCCAAAAGCCAGAGCTAAGACAATGGATCTTTTGAGATCCTGAAAACATTGTTGGTCATTTCAAATTTTTGAAGGGACATGCAGTCATAGAGCAGTTTCTGAAGGCTGGAGGCTTTGGGTATCTATTATCTCCAATATCACTTTAATCCCAGAAAGTAAGATCATTTCCGGGAATTTCTGTGAAATGGGACAGCCTAGACTGCCTGAATTCTATCAGAAGTAAAAAGTCTAGTGCCTTGGGAAATGCAGTGGCCTAGGAATACAACTGAAGGTTGGCAAAGCTCATGTTTGGACTTGGATGCCTTGCAGCCATTTTCCCTCAAAAAATGTAACAGGTTGATGGTTTCCTCCAAGTGCTGTTCAATAGTTTCACAACACAGGAGCAAATCATCAACATATTAAAGCAGTGATGTGCTGAGATATTGTGGAACCTAGTTTTGCAGAACTGTCAGTAGGGTTTCAGAGTACTGCTCTGGGGAGTTGGTTGCTCTCTGTGCAAACCCACACTAGCAATACTGCAAGCCATGATGTGTGAAGGCAAATCAATGCTGAGCACCTTCTTATAAGGATATGCTGAAGAAAGTGTTTGCGAGATTCACCACTGCAACTTTTGTGGGCATGGTTGGGGACAATTCCTGGCAAAATGCCCCACTTGTTGGCAATTATAACATTTAGAATTTGCAAAGACCCTTTTTTGTTGGGAGAGGTTACTGCGTCTGGGGGTCCGACATCCGTTCCTGACGAGGATTTTGCATCACATAAGTTCTTGAGGATTTTTGTGGATTTTTCTGTAGTTCAACAGAATGGCAAATAGTAAGAAGATCATGAGTCTTCATAGTTTTTGCCTCAAGGTGAGCCAAAAAGACAGCTTATCAAGTGTGATCATGCATCCCATCCAAAAAGGTCCAACGCAAAATCTTTTCACCTGCTACAGTATTATATTTAAACCTCATGTCTAACCATGCAGTCTGGTATAGTAGTCAGTCACATTCTCTCCCTTATTTTGAGTGATATGATCTAATGTGAGAGGACATATATCCAGCTGTGCTTTTTCCCCAAGCTGATATGCACTGAACAAAATCAATACTGGACTGTTCTGTGCATTTGACTGCAGGTTTAGACACTTCTGACAGGGGCCCCAAATGTATAGAACTATTTGGTCATATAGTGACCCATCACCCTTCAATGCATGTACAAGGGTAATCAGATCCACCATGGTGGCTGTATAAGTAGTTTGGATGGTTTTCAATTGTTGAGCAAATTCCACAGGACTAGTGCTGTACTGGTAAGGTTGATAGACATGTTCTGTTAAGAGTTACAGTCTGTTGTACTCCCCCTTCACCCATCCCCAATACTGTCCTTGCTGATGTAACACTTGGATACAGGGGGGAGTGACTTCACCTTGGGCATGTCCATCCTCTTGGTGACATACTAAGAGGAGATGCATAGAAAGAGAAGGGTGGTGCCAACATCATTGTCCTACTCCCTTCGTCTCTTTCAACATCCTTCATTCATCTATCACTGTGCAAGAAACTTCCATTCCCTTTCATTTCCTTATAACCTCCACCTCACGCTCTTTCGGAGCCTCGAGTCTAATTATTCACTTCCTTCTCCAAACCATAGTTTTTGATCCAGCCTCCATCTGCGTTCGGCATACCTGCTTTCTTAAATATTTTCTGACACTCTTACGGTGATTGCTTCCATGAAACATCACTCATGACCTTCATATCGGTCATTTCCTTATCCCCGGGACAAGAAGACGTGGAGTCTCCAATGTTGAAACTTCACTTTGGGACTTCCCTGAAATACCTTTGTTTCATCAGAAAATGTTTATAACAGCTTTGCTATTGGGTATCCCTTTCTTTGATCTTTCACTGCTTAAATAGACATTCAAAGTGTGAACAAACACATTAAACACAACACCAGTAGGAATCCTTCTGTGCTAGTACTTCCAACCACCTCTAATCACTTTCACACCTGGTGGCACTCATTCCACTGTTTCTAGTCACATTATTCTTTACACTTCTTCTATGCAATACCAATACATTACAAACACAATCTGGACTTCTACTCAATCATACTCTTCATACACCGATTGATGATTTATGGCAAGTGAAATAGAAACTGAAAATTGTACATTTTCCCCCACCCAACAGAGTCAAACACTTGTAAGGAGTTAGAATCAACTATACTTACTCACCGTTCTTACTCACTACGGTTTGGTGCTTGGCTAGTGTCAGTTGTCCAGAGATTAACGACAGGTCCCACATATTAGCATCTCACTTGTCCACATTCTCCACCAGAATGTTAGAGTATTCAACTACTTTCAGGTGATACTGAAGAGGTATGAAAGCCTGCGACAACCCCCCACAAGGTTACACAATTCAAAGTCTATAGCATATGTGATTACAAAGGTTAATTATGACAAAGCTGCATGCTCAGCATCTGAGACCCTGTTAGTAAAACTATAATACATGTCTTTTGTACTGTTATGCACACAACACTACTGCATAAAATATAATTCAATACTTTCACAGGCTCTAAACCAGAAATAAATAGGAAGAAAAAAATGTGTTGTCACTCCATAAAATGTTCTTCAAGTTCCTGAATCAGAGATTAGATAATACAGATTTTTATCATCTTCCGTCTCCCTCTCTATTTAAAGCTGGGACATGGCTGATGGTGTGGGGCTTAGGTAAAGGTCCATTTACACGCAAAGATGATCGCTCAAAATTTGTCAGAAGCTGACAGTTTTGAGCAATCATTTGCATTAGGTACTAATGGGCTAATCAGCTCATTAGTAGCTAACTAGCTACATTTGCATGTATTTAGAGAACAGCGGGTGGTCTGTTCTCTAAATACATCACTATTGTTCTTCAGTGGGCAGCAGCTTGCATACAATGCTATCAGCGCTGCCTGCAGAGAACGCAGTATGCTGACCCACCTATCAGGGAAGATAGCTTTTATGCTTAGCTTAACTGGCTATCGCTCAAAAGCCATCGTTTAGATGAATTTTGAGCAATAATCATTGCGCGTAAATCAGCTTTAGGTCATTGTATATAGTCCAGATTTAAGAGGGTATGATTCTTTCTACTGTGTTAATGTTTATTCTGTATCCTGCTGTGTAAAAGGGTTATGTATTGCTGTGGCTGAACGACTCCCTGAATAGGAAAAAGTGAAAGTGGAAAGGGAACTAGTGTTAGTGTGGCTCGCTGCTCCATTCACATGGGGGACATGGGATGTGCCGTACTCAGAATCCTTTTAGGTTCCAGCAATCAGATAGATGATAAATGATTTTGGTGGTATAACCCCTTTAAGTGAGAGAGGTATCTCCTGAGACATACTGTATATAGAAGAGCTATAGAGCAGAACACACTCCATCTATATATGTATATTAATAGGAATATGACAGGTATTCAGGGTTTAGGCCATAATGACATGAAAAGTGGATACTAAAACCCTATGTTTTTCCGAATGTGAGGTTAGGCTGTCTCCCAGACCTTGACTTAATGTAATGCATTTTCCAACCAAGCCCATGTTGTTCTTTTATATCTTGCTGTTTTTGGTGCAGACTTGTATTTTCCATGGCCGCTAGCTTTGTTGGCTCTTCTACCTAATTGTTTCTGCAGTGGCTTTACTTAATTCTATTTCCACCTGTAAAGTTATTTCCTTTGGAGAATTACTCAAACTTTAGGCCAAGGTCTACAATGACAGAATGGTACTTTGATGTAGAAGGAGTAACTTGTGATGAAGTGGGATATTTTACAGGAATCCCTCATTTAAGTTTAAACCAGAAAATGACTCAGTAGCCAAAGTAAATATATTCCATTCTTTTTAAAACAAGGGCACGTGGATGGGTCTGGAGGGCTTAGCCTCACGTTTATAGGTTTGGATATATTTGCTTAAAGTCTCAATGCATTTTTGGTCACTGTTTTGTGAATGTAGTACTTATGCAGTCCTATGTGTCACCATGGTTACACAATACAAACAAACCTGTATTGTCTGATACTGCAACTATTCGTTTTTCACAGATTTTTTGCATAGTGAGATAATTTACTGTACTGAGTAGAACTTGCAATCAATAATAGTTAACTATGGGTAGATTCCATCAATTGTTTTGCGATCCGCCTAATATTTAATGTGGACAGGACAGTTATACTGTCACAGGGACTATAACAAGGATTGGACATAGTGGATTAAACTTGTCAGATCCCTTGTACCCTTATATAATCTGAGTCATAAACTGCTGGTAACCACTTGTTCCCCTATAAGATGACATGCTACAGTAGTCATGAAGAACAGAAACTGGAGAAAACAGACAGTGCTCAAGAACTAACCTCCTTAAACAAAGGTAGTCCTTGAGCGCTGTTTGCTTTTTCTGTTCTTCATACCTGCTGATCCCTGACTGCTAGATCGGGCAGATGTGACTGGCGCTCTCCACTATGGATGCCTCTGCTGGACAGGGATCCTCCTTCACCCAATGAGGTGCATATACAAGGTCCACCAGGCTTTTAGGTGTTGTGGTGCTCCCCATTTTTGCATGCTGACCCCACCACACCAGGTGAGTCTGTTCCTGTACACTCCATATTTTTACTTTTGGGGGGCACAGTTCCCTTTTGTGAATTTCACTTGTGTATGCTACATTAGTGGAAACCCTTTTAAACATGAAAATATATGAGGGAATATGTGTGAAATATAGCTGGCGCTGCGCGACAGCCATGACATCATCATGTGACATCAGCCAGGCCCATGTGACTGTGGTGTTGGTGCATGCGCTTGTCATTTGGCGCCAAGCGTCAATGTGTAGAAATACATCTGCTGATGTGGGGTTTGATTGGTTAGCAAGGAGATGGTTTTCCCTGCCAGCCAATCAACGATTATTGTAGTATATATAAATTTGGGTCACATCTTTCAAAGGGCGCCAGGTAATCTTCTGCATGGTAGAGTTCTGGTCTAGTCCATGTCCTACCACTATCATCTCAATCAGATAAATCCCTGGTCTTCTTACTTATTACTTGCTGCTGTGTATCAGCTTCCTAGTATTTTTCTGATTATTGTTAATTACATTTGTCGATTATCATCCTTTTTTCCCCATCTAGGGACAGTCTAGGTATCTCTCAGGTTAAAGACGTATGGCTGCCCTAGTCAGGGCAGTCGCCCTGCTTTTTTCTGTTCTCCCATTGTTAAGTTTCATAATTAATAGGTTTGTTCTGAGTTTTCACATAGAGTATATACCCGTCCTTTTGGACAACTATTATGTCCGATCTGGATGAGGTGTTTTTGGTGTATGGCTTACATGTAACTTTAGCAGTCGGCTGAGCATTCACTTGACCTAAAGATACAATGTAAAAGGGTTGCTTCATGAAGAGAACCCATTTTTCAGATGAAGCTTGTCCAGTGATCATCTATTGCCATGGGTCCGGATCTTGAAATTCTTAGCAAACAGAGGCCACTGCAGGGGTAATATAGTATTATATGTGGACCACCTAAATGAGTGGTTGACCATGTATTGTATGACCAGCCTGTCTCCACCTAAGCAAGACATTCTCCACTGTGGCTTAAGACCCCCATACAAATTAATGAATGGTCATCTGAACCTTCTGATTTTGGCAGAACTGGATACTCTCGCATGTGTATGGGGGCTTTCCAACTTTCCATCAACAGATGATGTTGAATTTCAATGCCCGATCCTTTTGTTCACCTAAAGATAAGCCGAGGTCTGAGGTGTCGGGCTGCAGATTTCTCAACTTCCCCCATGAAAAACACATGAACACTTGGAACTGAGCATTCATGTGCTTATGGGTGTTGGGAAAAATAGTTGTCAGGCAGTTGTGTTCAGGCAACAGCTATTAAAGGTGCTCAGTTAAAGACCCGCCCCATGACATCTATATGGAGAGACATTGTTTTATTGAGACATACCCCTTTAACGATAGCTCCTTAGATTTTCCTTTCATTCTTATGGGACGCCCCCAAAACACAACGCAATGTGTGAGCTGTCAAATGGCAGCTCTGCCAAATCTCTATCCTACTGTCACTGTATATATTTTATATTACTATGTACCATTTCTGAAGTATATACTTCATTTTGACAATAAATATAGGAGGAGAGTTATCATATGTGCAGTTCTGTTGCGATTATTCGCAGTGACTTTTTAGCTATGCTTAAGTCTAAGATGCGCCAGATTCCTCAAAGTGCTGCAGCATGTTGCATTGGCACAAATACCTTCTTTCTCTATGGTGTGATAGTTTGTGCTGAAAATACACCTCCTTGGCGCTGGAGTAGTTTTGCAACTATTTATGCAACTTTTTAAAAAGTTGCATGTTCTAAATTGGGTCTAAGCTGCTGCACCACATGTCCAAAGATTTAGGCTAGAATGAAAATGGGGTGACCTGGTGTGCAGATTAAAAAAATAGGCACCCAAGGTTCACAAATCAGGTAAAAAGACCCGAAAAGGTGGCATTTCAAGACAAAATCCAACAGCTGTGATTAATCCCCCCTACATACATGCACTTTTTTTTAAAGAAAAAAGCTCACATTTCCACAAATGTAAGTTGCAATGCGGTAGAGAATGCATCAGCAATAGTAGGCAGTATAAAAAGGCATCAAAATGGAAAACTCTTGAACTTTCTCATCATTCTCTCAAATATATGGTTTGATTTAAATTCTTCCTCCTCTATTCTGATTTATGCAGAAAGCCTTTTGATCTGACGCCTGTATGTTTGTTTCTTTGTTCTTTCACTAACACTCTTCAGCCGCCTCTTGTTTGATGTATTGTGGAAATATCTCCAGATTTTTTTTTTTAAATGACGTATAATAGAATTTTCTATTAGAGCTTGTATTTTCCTTTGTATCCATAAATATGACAATCCGCTGATAGGAATGATATATGCAGGTGAAATACTGTTTAATATTGCCATACAATATCCTTACCTGCCATCCAGGACACGTTGTCAGATTTTAGGACTTTATTAGTAAATAATATCTATACTCTTCATTATTTCTCTTCCAGGACAGTCAAAATTCCAGATTCACCGGAGGGTCTCGGCTTCCAGATAAGGGGATTTGGACCATCTGTTGTACATGCTTTGGGTAGAGGTACAGTTACGTTTTAGTAATTCTATGTAACCTCTCAATGCAAAACTGAAAATAAGAAGGAAGGTAGAGAGTATGAAACTAAGGCAGGGGCGTAACTATAGAGGGTGCAGGGGATGCGGTTGCACCCCGGCCCAGGAGCCTTAGGGGGCCCATAAGGCCTCTCTCCTCCATATAGGGAGCCCAGTACTATGAATAAAGCAGGGGCCCTGTTACAGGTTTTGCATTGGGGCCCAGAAGCTTCAAGTTATGTCTCTGTGCAGCATGGTTTAGGTATGGGTACTGGTACAGAAACAGATAGAGGAGGGGCCCCAGCTCACGTTTTGCATCAGGGCCCCTGAGCCTTTAGTTACGCCCCTGAACTAAGGGCTTCGTAAATGGAGGTGGAGCGGGCCAGAGATCTCTTCCGGCCGCCCGCCTCCATTCACAGTAAGACCGGGCTAACACAAACGGGTCGGATTCCGCATGTGCAAGATCTGCGATCATCCGCGGAAAGTGGTTGCAAATGATCGTGGATGCAAGCGTTTGTTTCATGCGGATGTACACTCTGCACAGCGTATTGTCTGCATGGAAGAAAGACCTCTCTTTTTTTTTGCCTCCAGTCCGCATTCCCATTTTTCTATCTATCTCCTTTTGAAGTTGTGGGCGTATCTGCCGCTCATATGCAATGTGAATTGTGTATGGGTGACGGAACACTTGCATCTATTGACTTGAATGTTGGTTGTCCACACAAATAGAGCATGCTGCAATTTTTCTTCTGCTCGTGGAATACGCAATTCGTATCCGTGAATATGAATGAAAAAAGTGAAAATGCATGCCTTTAATGCCCCCGCTTCAGCATGGATCGGCCGGGCAGACAGTGATCGCGGAATCCGCAGTGAAAATCCGCCCGTGTGTGCCCGACCTAAATAGACCATTGATCATAGATGAACGACGGCCAGTTTACATGGCCCAATCATTTTTATGCCTGCTGAAGCTGAATGACGAACGACATTGTGCGCCATTCAGTCGATCGCAGCATTCACACTGAACGATTGTCATTCAGATTCCCATGATTGAGTGAAAATCTAACTGGTAATCCTTCCATGCAAAAGGGCCCTAAGGCCGGGGTCACACAGACGTAAGCGCATTTACATGCACATTTCCGCAGCATATTTTCCCAGTGGCCATTGTATTTTTGCGTGATTCACTGTGCTTGTTGCATACGCAAATTATGCACATTTGCAAGCACGAGAAAACACACAACCCTGCTGCCATTCATTGGAATGGGTAATTAGTTCAATGTGTTCTCTTTCCGTGCGCAGGAATACAGAGCATGCTGCATATTTTTTAACACAAAATACGCTTATGTGAATAAACCCATTGGAACAATGGCTACTATTAACTGCGTATTACGCGTGCAAAGTTTGCGTACTCAATATGCTGCACAAATAGGTTTGTGTGAATCCGGCCTTACGCTTACTGATATATAGATTAGATATTGATCAGTGGAACTCACTAATTTCAGTGGGTTTGACCGATCATCTAATACATTATGACATCTTCATGCTTCCCCGACAGCAGATGTGGCAGGAGATAAGGATCAAGCTGTTGGACTTCAACTGCCTGATCCTTTTGTCTGTCTATCTATCTCTCTATCTCATATCTATCTATCTCATATCTATCTATCTCATATTTATCTATCTCATATCTATCTATCTATCTTCTATCATATCTCATATCTATCTATCTATCTATCTCTCTTTTGTTCAGTTCCTTAAAGGGGTTGTCCCGCGCCGAAACGTTTTTTTTTTTTTTTTCAATAGGCCCCCCGTTTGGCGCGAGACAAACCCGATGCATGTGTTAAAAAAAAACAAACGGATAGTACTTACCGGAATCCCCGCGCTGCGGCGACTTCTTCCTTACCTTGCTAAGATGGCCGCCGGGATCTTCACCCACGGTGGACCGCAGGTCTTCTCCCATGGTGCACCGTGGGCTCTGTGCGTTCCATTGCCGATTCCAGCCTCCTGATTGGCTGGAATAGGCACACGTGATGGGGCGGAGCTACGAGGAGCAGCTCTTCGGCATGAGCGGCCCCATTCACCAGGGAGAAGACCGGACTGCGCAAGCGCGTCTAATCGGGCGATTAGACGCTGAAATTAGACGGCTCCATGGAGACGGGGACGCCAGCAACGGAGCAGGTAAGTGAATAACTTCTGTTTGGCTCATATTTAATGCACGATGTATGTTACAAAGTGCATTAATATGGCCATACAGAAGTGTATACCCCCACTTGCTTTCGCGGGACAACCCCTTTAACTAAACCAAGGGCAGCATGAACCTGGGACAAATCTGCACAGTGCCCCTATTTAAGTGTTATTCTGAAATTTTGCAACATTTCAGAATAAACAACTTTGAAATGTGCCTGTTTGACTTGGGAACAGATCTTTCGAGACAGAGAGGTGGGCGGCAGCAGTCTCAACATGCCCAGACCCCGAGGAGTAACTTGAAGCTCCCGGGCCCCGATGCAAAACTTGTAACAGGGCCCCCAAGTAAAATGCTTTGCTCATATCCTGGGTTCCCTATATGGAGAAGAGAGGCCTTATGGGCCCCCTAAGGATCCTGGGCCCGGGTGCAACTGCATCCCCTGCATCCTCTATAGTTACGCCCTTGCCCAGACCATGTTGATTGGAAGCTATCTCCCTGTCAGTCAACGTGCCCCGTTTCCTGCAAACTGTGCATTTAACTGGTTGTGTCACCTTAATATTTAGTACATCTATACATGGACAACAATATCATTATGTGCTTTTATGACTCTGACATAATATATGGGCTCCTGAACACGGGCAGATTTGATCTGCAGAATCCGCGGCCGGCAGCTGTCTTCAGATTCCGCAGCAAATACTGCCAAAAGCCTTCTGTGGAGAACCGCTGCTTCCTGCGCATGAGCAGAAATTTCCACTCGTGGCAGAAAAATCGCAGCATGCTCCATTCTGTTTGGTTTTCTGCTCGGACGGCTTCCATTGAATTCAACGGAAGCCATCCATCCCGCAGCCCTTCGGCAATCATTATTATAATCTGTACTGTGCATGTGTGATGTCCGGCGCTTCCGCAGTGCAGATAAAGAAGAATCTGGACAGGTAAGTGGAGTCACCAGTCGGGCAAAGGGTGGGATCCTACTGTGGGATCCTGCATACCAGATCCAACCCTATCATGTGCAGGAGGCCTAACTTGTAGACCCATCCACCAATGTTTTTCGATGAGAGAAGGGCAACATCACAGCCAAAAGGTTTTCTGTTTCTGGGAGTATACCATTGGTTTACATATAATATATTAGTTGAGAACATGATCTGCAATACCATAATATGCTCTCACTATTAAAAGTCTTTCTGAAATAGTTTGTGAACAACCTGTTAACAGCTGTAAATGGCAGTCTGTAGTTCACAACAACGTTTCAAGGGCTTCTCCAGGGAATTCAATGTCTCTTCTGTAGACATGCTTAATTGTAAAAAGAAGAAAATGATGGACCATGGGCGCAACTCTTGTAATGTAAAGTGCATAAAAGCAAAGGGATTAACCCGAATTCTTCTTTATCAATTAAATTATAGCCAACACAAATAACGCATTTCGGGGGCGCAGCCCGTCTTCAATGTGATTGTTCTCAGTAGGAGAAACCAGGTAATCTTGTCGATATGATATCTTTTAATGGCTAATAGACATGAGCGAGCATACTCGCTAAGGGCAATTACTCGAGCGAGCATTGTCCTTGGCGAGTAACTGCCGCTCGGAAGAAAAGATTCGGTGCCAGCGCGGCTGAGCGGTGAGTTGAGGAAGTGAGCAGGGGGGAGCGGGCGGAGAGAGGAAGAGAGAGATCTCCCCTCTGTTCCCCCCGCTCTCCAACGCCGCTCCCCGTCCCCTGCCGACACCCAAATCTTATCTTCCGAGCGGGCAGATACTCGCTAAGGGCAATGCTCGCTCGAGTAATTGCCCTTAGCGAGTATGCTCGCTCCTCTCTAATGGCTAACAAAAATACATGATGTTACAGAAAGCTTTCGGATGGTTCTACTATCCCCCTTCATCAGGCTAAAATGAAACTGGTTTGGATGGCACACAATTATAACACACAAATGCAGAGGGGAAGGGGGGGGGGTACCCATCTTGATCTAAATAAATGTTTACACATAGAAATTTGAGACTTAATCTAACACCAATAGGTGGTGCTACAGAGCCAGTATTACCATCTTTCCATGTGCAGTTCAAGTAAAGATAAGAGACATTATAAAACTGCCACATTCCTCAGCTCAGTGAACTGATTAAGCATCTATGTCTTTGCTTGGATTGGTGTTAGTTTATGTCTTAAATTTCTGTGTGTGCATTTGTGGAGCCTCTTCTGAAGTAGGGGCTGCATACCCGAAACGTGTTATTTGTGCTGGCTATAACGTAATTATTAAAGCAGAATTCGGGTTAATCCCTTTGCTTTTATGCGCTTTACATTACAAGGGTTGCGCCCATGGTCCATTATTTTTTCCTTTTTACAATTAAGCATTTCTGCGACCCATTACCCATGGTGACCGGTATTGGACTAACAGCACCCTACTAACTACTCTGTAAAAAAACATTCTGAATATTAGGATCACATCCCTAATAGGAATCGCTCCACCCTTCTCTTCTGTAGACCTGGACAGATCCAGCTTGCAGCAGAATGAATTATGTTAGTGAGAATGCAATATCCGATATTCTAGCCGGCATTCATTATCCTCATAAGTAGAGGTAATACTGTTAGGTGAATTTATGATTCCTTCAGAGAGATTGCAATCCCAGCGATGGTGGTTGTAAATACACATCCTACAAAGTATTGCAGCAGTAACATTTTAAGTGCTACATCTGGAAATGGCTTTGTCCCACCCCCAGAATTCTATATTACTGTATGATGGTTTATCATTTATTGTCTGAGGATAGAAGATGATGATATTCTACGTCTCTCTATATATTTCAGCAGATGATGAATTTCTCGTACTCTACAGAAAAAAGAATCAACTTACTTCATATTTCTTCACATGGTTTTGGTGAAATAATCTAATTACTCAGTGTCATCAGGGTTGCAAAACAGTCATTGCCGCAGTTCTGACCTTACCCATAGTGCACCGGTTGAAACTATTTTTCTGAGTGCTTAAATTGATATATCTCGGCAGCGTGTCATCTTTCCAAATTGCTTTTCTCATCTTAAAAGCAACATATTCAACTTAATCAGCAGCTGGATAGTAAATCAACAGAAGCAATGTCATTTTAATTGAGATTGGTCATTTCTCATATTGGGTCCTGCAGGGATGGTGGCTGCAGCTGCTGGTCTTCACCCTGGACAGTGTATCATCAAAGTAAATGGGATCAATGTCAGCAAGGAGAGCCATGCCAGCGTTATTGCCCATGTGACTGCTTGCAGGAAGTACCGGCGACCCATGCAGGTTAGCTTGTTTTCTGAATATTCTTCATTTATGATGTTGCCTCCGAGGAAGTTGGAACAACGATATGGTGTTAATACGTATGGTGATATTTTGCACTGAATATACATTTCCATAAATTTTACTGAGAACTGACAGAAGTAGGTACACTCTTTGTCAAAATAATCAAGCATCTAGAAGGAGTTATAGTTTTGCTGCAAAACTCTGCATGTAGTTCCATCTCGGGCAGATATGTAAATGATGAGAGTTGTGGGGTGATTAGATGAACGGTCTTGTCAACTGATGCCCTAAAAGTGGTGCCCCCCTCCCCCCCCCCCCCCCCCCGGCCTGTAAAAGGCTCTCGGAGGCTCCTTGTGTGTAGTGACCTATTCTCCCGCTTGTGTAGAGCTTGTTGACCACTAGCCGCCTCTATGATGCAGAGAAGAGATTTCACCTGTTACCAGGGTCTGAGAGGGGCGCATTATTGGGATGTGACAAGCTGGATAGTCATATCCATGAAGTGTCCCCCACTGGCCGTTCTGACCAGACTATTAGCTGGTGTTGGGACCAGTGGATGTGTGAAAACCACAGTTCAGCACACCCTTGACAGACCACCAGTAGAGAGGATCGTCCAATCGTCCAATAAGCAGGAGCAGCTCCAACTGTTTCATTGTCCAACATCCAGAGACAGGTGGCACCATTACTTCTTCAGCCAAGCTCCTGGAAACGGTTCCAATTGTACCCATTACATGTACTGGCTTTGAAACCCACCCACCATCACCTCCGTTTACAGTTCTGTCAGAAACACCAAAACTGGACTGAGATAGTGTAGAACTGGCTTGTCTTAAGCTATTTATCCAGGTTTCATTTAAGCACTGACAATGGTTGTGTTCCTGTCTGGAGACCTTGGGGTATGTGCTTCAATCTTGTCTTTGCAGTAGAGCGGCACACTGCCCTCACTACTGGTGTAATGGTCTGGTGGTCATTGCATACGATAGTCTGTCACCCCTAGTAGTGGTATGAGGGACAATGACAGCTCAGCGATATGTTCAGGACATCCTACAGCCACATGTGTTCATCTCATGGCGGCTTCCAAGAGGCATTTTCCAGCAAGATAATACTTAGCCGCATACAGCAGGAGAGTCACAGGAATGTCCCTACAACATTGCCATGCTTTCACAGTCTGACCGTTCACCAGATTTATCACCAATAGAACATGTATGGGACCATGTGGTACACCAGCTTCAACAGCCTATGAGTTTGCACAATCTAGAGGCTCAGTTATAGCAAATGTGAACCCATATGCCTCCATGCCTGGCCGTATCACATCTTGCATCCAAGCTAGAGATGGACCAACAGGGTATTAGAGCCTCAATGCCCACCCGTATCACATCTTTCATCCAAGCTAGAGGTGATACAACAGGGTACTAGAACCTCCATGCCCATTTGTATCCGATCTTGCATCCAAGCTGGAGGCAGTACAATGGGCTACTAGAGCCTCCAAAGAAAAAGATTTCAGAGGCTACTTTTATGTAGTATACCTCTTGTTGAGAGATCGTTGACTGCTAGAAATGCCTCTGTCATGCACTTGGAAGACATTTTGCCCAGTTAACAGTCTGTGAGAGCGCATCATTGAAATGAGAGAAGCAGGGTGGTCATTTTGATAAATTGCTAGCCAATCTAGCAATCATTAGGCGGTGTTGGAAGCAATAGTTATGGGAGGACATGCACACACTGTGAATAGGCTCTCGACAGCCCAGACAGACCACCAGTAGTGAGAATTATTTGATCCACTGACAAGTACCAGCAGATCCAACAGTTTTGGTGTCCACCATCCAGATACAGGTGGCACATTTGTTACAGACCCCTGTCTCTGCCCAAACCATTCTTAGGTGCTTGCAAAAGGATATTTGGTGACTCTGTGCCCATTAATGTGTCCAGTCATTAACACCCGAAAACTTAGCCTTTGCTTGCAGTGATGTCATGAACAAGTGCTATGGACTCGAACCATATTGTCCTCAGTGATAATTCCAGGATCTGTTTGTGAGCTGATGATGGTTATGTATGGGTATGGAGGCCTTGTGATGACCACTTAAATTCTGCCTTTGCTGTATACCGGCACAGTACCTCAACTGCTCATGTGGCGATCTGGGGAGTGATTGAGAGATACTTACAGCTTAGCAATATCCTGCAGCCACATGTGTTACCTCTTGCGGCAGGGCTTCCAACAGGCATTTTTCAGCAGGATAATGTTTGCCCATACACAGCAACAGTTCCCATGAATGCCTCCGTTAGGTTGCCACCCTGTCTTGGCCTGCCCTGTTGGCAGATTTATCACAGATCAAGCATTTATGGTATTCCAGCTATGGCAGCCTACCTGAGTGGAGGATCTAGAGGCCCATTTGCAAAATCTGTGACCAAACGTGCCACAGGATAACATATTGAGTCTGTATGCCTCTATGCCCAACGGTATCTCAATATGCATCCTGGCTAGAAATGCCCCAACAGGGTACTGGAGCCTTCTTTTTATTTCTATAGTTTTCCTTAATGTATCCTTTCTCTGTAATATTGTAATACGGTTACATACACACATAGAAAGTATCATTGTATTCCCTCAATTCCTTGGTGTACTATATTTTTTGTCAATGAGTATATGGAGTTATTTGGAAAACACTAGGCTTCTACAAAGTAAGTACGTTAGACCAACTTTGTAGCACTTTTTTATGAACAGTAGTTGCATTTTGATAATTGTAATTCCTTCCTAACGAAAAAGTAGTACTTGCTTATTGATTGGAGTATCATGTCAACCAAATAGCATGGAACTCTCATACTGGAGCTGCTTTTCATTTTCCATGAAGTGCGAGAGAGAGATTTACTCAAGGGAAAGTCTGCAGCAAATCTGACCCCACACCTTTCTATATCCCATATGTAAAAATGCCTGGATGTACATGACTATTTTATGAGCAGCTGAATTTAGAATTCTGTCCAGTCATAGCGAACTCTTTGAATCAACTCACTAAATAAAAATGTTTTTTTTTAGCAAGACTCCATACAATGGATATATGACAGTATTGAGAGTGCCAAGGAAGACATCTTGAAGCCTACACACCCCAAACCTCTAGGGGACAACGATGGGGACGGCTTTGATTGCAAAGTAGAAGGTACAGTCATGATACATCTCTCAATGTTTCACTCTGACAAAACTGTGCTTTCACGGCCAACACATCATTGATTCATGTCTGTTTTTCTTCCAAAGAGGTTATTGACAAGTTTAGTACCATGGCAATAATAGACGGGAAGAAAGATCATGTAAGCCTCACAGTGGATAATGTTCACCTGGAGTACGGAGTTATTTATGAATATGACAGCACTGCAGGAATCAAATGTCACGTAGTGGAGAAGATGGTAGAACCAAAGGGCTTTTTTAGCTTAAGTGCCAAGGTGAGAAATGATAACAGTATGAATGTAAAAGGAAAATTGAAGAGTATTAAAAAAAATTACATAAATTATACAAAAAGTAAAAAATTTAGTATAATGATAACAAGAATAATATAAAAGTCAAAAAGAGTCGCTGGAAAGTTTTAGGACGGTGTCTTCATTGCGCTTCACACAGTATACAGAAAAACTTAATGAACCTGCCCTCACTTAGTGTCCAAAGGAACGTCTCACAGATTGAGAGCCATAGAGTACTTGTACCATGCATTTTGAAAGTCTTCAGACCCTTTCACTTTTTTTTTACATTTTGTTGTTGTAGCCTTATGAAAATGTTAAAAAAAATCAAGTTTTCCTACTAAAATATATATTTAATTAAATATATTCTAAAACCAAAATATTCACCAGACATATAGAAATATCCGAAGAAATCAATATGCCTTCCAGCTTTAGTGTTACATTAATCATACAGAGTTAATAGCAAAATTCTGTGATAATATACTGTAGCATTATGGATGGAAATCTAGTGGACAATGGTTACAAGGTTTCTATATCCCTAAGACATATCCTCCATTATAGTATGAACTAGTTGAGGGTGATTACTAGATAATACCCCATACTTTAAGCTGAGGGCTATGCCATAGGTCGAGGTATAGCAATGCAAGATTCAAGATGCAGCAGATGGAGTAACCAAAGTATGCAATATTTATTTGGGAACACAAAAATAAAAGTGAACAATGGAGTGGTAATGAATAAGGAATTGAACTTGCCTTTCAGTTCTCGAGACACAATGTGCTACCAACTATAACAGAGTAATTCCTGCTAGGCAAAATCGTTAACACCTTTCTCATAGCAATGCAGTCTCATAGAGGTACATATTATAGAATATACTCACTATGTATATTTAGCTATAGCTTGCACATTACCCAAGGTGAGCTGTGAGTAAAGTCCATTTCCCTTTCCTCTTTGAAAAACTATCTCACATCTGTGAATGAGGATTTGAGTGATGGGAAGTTGTTAATAGTCTGGTTTACCTCATTGTAGGCTTTGTTCCCTGCAGTAGGCCTGTTGACTAACTATTTCTGATCTTAATGGTGTGCACACCTAAAGTCTCAGTAGAGGTCAGCCTCACTTACGGTTTGATGAGCAGGAGTTGCCATTCTACTGACCCAAGCAATTCTGGGGACACTATTACTGATGTGACCACTATTTAGGTCACTATTTGGGGCACTATTACTATTGGAGCCACAGCCACTGTTACTATGAGGGGGGGGGGGGGCACAATTAATAGTTGTGGCCACTAGAATAATGGAGGTAAAAAACTTATAAGCCACGTCCTAACCACACACCTTTTTACCTTGGCTGATATTTTGGTATAATAGTATCTTATTGCGCTTTTTAGTCTCTTATAGTATAGAAATACATAGATTCATATAGGCATAAAAAAGCACAGACTTAATTTAAAGGCATTTATGTTGCCCATTTCTATGACCTATCAAAGAAAGAACAGTCATCTCATTCTAAGTTAGTGGTCGGAGATATGTAAAGTGTTTCCTTATCCAACTAGTGGCAGCAGACGGTACTGTTGACTCATAGCATATGTACAACACTTTGTCCACTGAACAGTGATTGGCTGATCCTGGGATCACAAAGGGTCCCATAGCTACAGCTGGCCAGTGATCCACCGTTATCATTGAGACAACTGCTCACATCCCTTACAGAGACATTGCAGAGAAGGCGAAGCATTATACTGTGTTCACCTAAATCAGTGGGCATCCTTGTAATCTGCAGATAAAAGGCATCCTCCCGGCATTTTACAGCAGCTGATTAATGGAGGGATCCCAACCCTTCCATTTTTTTCTCTACATACCCTAAAAGGAACTGTCTAATTTAGAAAACCCCTTTACAGAACAAAGCCATTTGTTCGAGCTTTATGTGTTCTCTTCTCTTATACAGATCTTAGATGCTCTTGCAAAAAGTGATGAACAATTTGTACAAAACTGCAGCAATCTTCATTCCTTACATGAAGTCATTCCACTTGAACTGCACAATAAATTTAACATCATTTGTCGGGAGAAAATCGAGCACATCTACAGGCGGATCACCAGTTATAGGAAGGTAACTGGGATTGGACTACTTTCCTATTTTAAATACTGCTGTAAATATGTATTTCCCAGATTGCACACTTCTCCTAATATCTCTTCAAGCAATATACTGTCGTCATTGAATTGTACCTACCATCCATAGGTTCGCCAGTAACACCATTGTATAATGTCATCAGATTTGCTGCCTTTAGCAGCAAAAGTGTTTCAATATTAAGATACAAGCCTACAAAGAATTTCCTATATTTTGCTGTAGCTTACCACCATCATGCTGTCAATAGACTGTACACTGGCGCAAGGAATAAGAAAATTGGGTGGAACAACCTAGTGCTGGTGGTGGAAGGCCTAACAAAGCTACTATAGGACCATGGGGCCAGGCGCTAGAATGTGATGAATGGAGGAGCTGCCAACCAGAAAAGCACCTAGAAAGTGTGAGACTAAGAATGTAAAACCAACAAGTGTGTGGAATAATCTTTCAGGTTGGTCATGCACCATCAAGCACACCAGTTGACCTAATTTCTTTAACCCCTTAGGTGATTGACCCCATCCCTAATTTTGCACAACTAAACAACTTGGAAGTCACAGCTGTACATACCCCAACTAAACTTAGGAAGAGGCTCTCTGCCTCACAATTCAATAAGAAGTAAAATTCTTCTTACTTGCCCAAACATTTTCATTCCTGGAAGGGTTGCATCGCATACCAGTTGTTTTTACATTCTCGATATCGCACAGTCATCACTTGATATTCGGTTCTGTAGAACGGCAGTTGGTAGTATTCCGTCATGCAGGTAAGGCGTGATACAATGTCCCCCGAGTCTCTCCGTTCCAGGCTCTACCAAAGTCAGAAGTATGTAGTTGGACAGCACACACTAGAATTTTGAAGTAAACCAGACATTCGCAATGGTTTTCAACATTAACATTTTGGGCTTGTGCCCTTTGTCAAGCATACAGCAAAGCTTGGGACATGCATGTATTAAATCTGCAATTCAGCTTGGTTATAGACGGTGTCAGAGTATAGCACAATGTGTTGGCGACTCTGGTCCCCTCTACCCCCATTACAAGATGCTTATAGACATTGCTCTATACTCGGATGCCATCTTTATCCAAGCTGAATTGTAGATTTAATACATGTGTTTCCCAAGTTTTGCTATATGCTTGACAAAGGGCACTATCCCAAAATGTTAGCAGTGCAAACTATTGTGAATGTCTGGTTTACTTTGATATTACGTTCGGTCCTCATTGGGGCTCACAATCTATACTCACCTATCTGTATATTTTTGGAGTGTTGGAGGAAACCAGAGTACTTGGAGGAACTATAGAAAGAATATATGAACTCCATGCAGATGTTGTCCTTGGTTGGATTTGAACCCAGGACCCCAGCACTGTAAGGCAAAATTGCTGAAGATGGGGATCCCATATCCCCCTTTTCTCCTTACTGGGATACGTCTCCTACTCACAGTTATGTCAGAATGAATGGCGCTGTGATGGCGCATGCAAAGTCGCTGCTCTATTTATTTCAATTGGGCTGATAGATATAGCCAAACACTTATATTTGGCTATCTCTGGCCGTCCCATGGAAAATTAATGGAGTAGCATGGCACATGTATAGCCATAGCTCCACTCAATCTCTTCGTCACAGGGGTATGCTGTGAGCCAGGAGTAAGGAGGATGTGGAAACCGGATCCCCTATCCTCTGAATCAGTGGGGATTCAGCAGACCCCTACCAATCAGACTTTTATTACCTACCCTATGGATAGGGGATAGAATCTTTACGAGATTTAGTATTTGCAGTACAAAAGTTCATAAACTGGTACTGAATCTAGAAATGTTGATATCATATATATGTGAACATTACTTTTGGGGATTTTTTCTTGAGCTTTTGACTGTCACTTGTGAAGATTTGCAGAAGATATTCGCTTTGATTATTCAGTTTATTACAGAGATGCGTAATTACTTTAAGGCAGTGTTTCATTTTTCAAAGAGCATATTTTATGATAGTGAGTTTGACACATCTAGAGAGCCAAGTGCATTGATTTTGGAAGTAATTAATAATATGAAACTCTATCAAGCTTCTTTACAGGAATCCAGATTTTTAAGTTCATATTTCATTTGCTTGATTGATGCTGAAAAAAGTAAAATGTATATTTCTTTGAAAAATATTTTCATATGTTTGGGGCAATCCAACCATGTGGACATTGGCTTTGCTAGCACCAGGACCACATCCCCTAGGTCTTTTGTTTGCTTCCCCGCATCCCACAGCACCAGGGCATCAAGGATTGACACATTTTGTTGTAAATGTGGCTTTTACTTCTATCAGAGCCTCATATTTTCTGAAATACATTCAAGGTCTATGAAGACCCCCACCCATTGGGCTTAAGGATAATGCCTGAGGGCCCACGGTCAGGTAGAACACACAATATATTTTATGCTGTGACTCCCTAAATAAAAGAATGCCAATAATGAGAGCTTCTTAAATACACTTTATTGACTCATATCAAGTACATCTTGGCTATGGTAATTAATAACGGGTCCATGACTCTCAATGACCGCTTCCTCTAATTACTGGTAATCTTGCCTATAATGCTAAGGTCACACATCGAGGATTTGGCTATGGCAAACTCAGCACTTGGATATCTGCCTTAGATGTGCCAGAGATCTGCCAGCAGATCAGCATGAGGATTAGCCTCATTCAATGGGGCAGATCAATGTGGGACCATTTTTCAGCTTGTCCATGCGGAATACTTGAGAATAACGTGCTCGCTTGTTACCCTCTCAGATTTGCTTTTTGCAGCTCAACCAAAAATCTGCTCATAGCTTTTCCAGAATATGTGACTAAGGTATAAAATACCTCCATTCACTTGCATTGAATGTGCGATGCTAGTGGATGTGATGAGGATTTAGGCTTGACAATCCAAATATAGCCCTATGAGAACTAAAGTTCTCGTAAATATAGCTTCTTGAGTTTTCTTTATTGGCAAGTTGTTATAAATGCTAGTCTCTAATATCTTTGTTGTAACTGTTCCTGGAAAGTATTGGCAGCTATCCATATGGGTTCCTTTCATACTGCAGTGTGTGTTCAAGGTTTACATGGGGAGGATCTCCTAACGGAAACCTCAGACATGTAGGTTTAACATGTAGGTTTAACGGATACCACTTAGTGACATCCATCATTCATAGACTCCAATGTTAGAAAAAAAGGAATACGGATAGGCATATTTTTTTACTAGGCGCCTCTGCATTCAATGGTGCAGTCTGCTGCGCTATTCCATGCGGCAAAAAAACATCAACCCCCATATATGTCAATCAGAGACCAAAAGGACACTTTTTGGCCTCTTTCTGGTGAATAGTGGCCTATGGTACTGTTTCCTGGCGCATACAGCAAACGGATCACTGAAACCTAGCACCTTGCCCACTAGTTCCAGATTCCTAGTTGCAAATCTACTATGTTATGCAGTACAAACCCTGCTCCAGTACCAATGCACTGCTTGGCAGATTTTATGTGCTGGCTGTTACACAGTCTTCCCAGAAACAGATATAACTAAGCTGAAACTGAATAGAATTAATAAAACTTCGACAACAGAGAAACTTCAAGGGCCACTCTGTTACCCTGGTTAGTTACTGCTTTCTATCCCATGGTCTTGTGACCTTAATTCCGACCAACTCCAATTTAATTAGGCGCTATGGATTCATTTGCTAGTCAATTTCTCAGTCTGTGTGACGCTATTATGTGGATCTACCACACAATATCTTTAGAGGGTAATACAGACACTTCTATCACACTTGCTGATGATGATTACACAGCTCCTGTCATACAGATATAATAGAGGAGATCACAGCTCATCTCAGACTAATGATATTAGTTATTAAAGGATATTCAGTGTTGCACATATATTTCTTACAAATTCATATTTATTTGCAGGGCTATTTTTAAGCTAAATGTCCTAGAGCTTCTCAAAACTAGAGAATCTAAGATCAAAATCATTTCCTTCTCCCTTTTTTCTGTCTTCTTTCACACTACAGTTTCCTTGCCAACATTTTGCCCCATACGAAATGTTTCTTCATTTAATTTTACTTATCAAAGAAAACCAAAAAGTCACTATTGCCAGTAAGTGACAGGTTTTGGAAGTTGTCATATGTTTCAAAAACACCGTGCCTTTATGTTTAGAGGTAGAATGTAACTATGGCAACCACAATTTCAAAGAATTCTTGAACATTTTGTGTGCGAAAGTTGAATTCTAAAAATAAGCCATTTGCAGGAAATTTCTCCGCACACTGTGCACTTTATACAAGTTGCCTATCACTTAAAAAGTTCCAGATGTTTGTGGCGTCAACAATGAAAGTCCCTAAATTCTTTAAAAATCTGATTAAATCAGATTCTGGAATGCGGCTCTTAGAGCAAAGTGTGGGAGATACCATAAACAAGATGGTTTAGAAAGACAACAAATCTCCCGAATCCCCGAGTGTCCAAAACTGACCGACTTATATAGATAGTAACATGAGGTCTAACATGGCACAGTGAAATGTTTAACACTGTGTTCTCAGACGGGTTTAGCGATTAGTAATTTTCATTTAACTTTTTAAAAATATTTTAACTTTTTAAAATTATTTTATTGAATTTTCAAAAAATGAGGACATAGTAATAACTTACTTTTATATTGTGACAACTCGGGGGTTAAAGAGCATGCCAAAAGGTCACTTTCGCTTCTTGGTTAATTTACTCATACAATCTTTAGCAGAAACATAAACGACTGGATCTCCAGAGAAATAATAATAAACGTTTTCAACCACAAAGTCCTTTTTAAAGTCCTTTCACAGTCCACAGGAGGAGCAAGTAAATCCTCAGGTGAGGAAACAATAATAAGTCCGTTGGTTTTGCACAGACCTGTGGATGTTCAGAGCGCAGCTGGTCCTTAATTCTGTAGTCTCTCCAGACTCTAGTCCAAGGGCAGGCGTTCTCCAAGCACCCTGCTGGGACAGTGTCTCTCTCTCTGCTTACAACAGGAGTATTCCAGGGCCAGAGCCCGCCAAGTGTACTGCCGGGACAGTGTCTCTCTCTGCTTACAGCAGGAGTCAAGTCTCAGCTGCAGTCTGGTCGCAATACCAGTCTGGTCCTGCCAGACACACACACCTCCCACTGCAGCAGGAACACACCTTTTTATCCTCCTTACACACCTGTGGGTGTTTCTCCTCTTGCCTCAGGCAACAGACTGACTGTCTGTTGCCCCCTACAGGCCTTCCTCTGTAGCGCACCCTTACAATATTCTAAGATTTATTAGATCGTAACATGTCATGTTCAGGCCTCAAAGCTGGATAGAAGGCCACTTCCACATAGGCGACACGATATCTCCACGAGAAAATGGCAGCAATGTTGCATCTGCGTTCTGTGTGATATCGCTGTATTTTCTTGCAGTGATATCGCGATTGTGTCACGTTTTTTTTGCTGGAATTTTTGAGGGGGCTTGAAATATAAGCCCTACACCCAAAATTAGCTCTGGCTGCATAAAAAAAAGAATACATCATCTAACAGATGCTGTAAGCTTCCCACGCGTCCTTCCCGAAACTCCGGCAGACTTGCTTGAAGTTTTACTCAGGGATTCCTGGTTTGCAGATTCAAAATCTGCACCACCAGGAAACAATGCCTCTGACTGACTGAGCTGCGGCACTTGAGAACCAATCAGAGGCAGCGATTGATTCATCGAGTGCTGGCTCTGATTAGCTGAGCTGGGGCGCTCGAGAACCAATCAGAGGCAGGGATTTTCAAACTCCTGAGCAGGAAGCTCTGCGGGAGAACTTCAAACAAGCTCTCCGGGAGAAGTGCGGCAGAGCTTGAAAGCGCATCTTAGGTGATGTATTTTTTTATGCAGCTAGGGCTTATTTTAGGGCTTTTACAGAAGATTTTCCTATTGTAAAAGTTGCATCACACTTTTCATGAGATGCGATGCAACACAAAGGAAGGCTCCTTAGGGAAACCTGGGCTACAAAAAAGACCTTATTCACACAAGTGTTTTTATGCGGCTATTTAGCTGCGTTGATACATCGTCCGAAAATAGAGGCCATCTGAAGCATTGGTTTCTAATGTATTCGTTCAGTTGACCGATTTTTTTAGCTGCGTAAAAATGTTGCATTAGAAAAAGTAGGACATACGTGACCGAATTTATATGCTGCCGGAAAAGATAGTTCCTGCCCTATCTTTTGACCGGTCTACTCTGGCGACTCCTATAGACTCCTATGGGAGCTGCAAAAAAGAGAGGGAGGGAGTTTAGTTGTGTCTAATGCTAGGAAAAGCTTACAGGTCCTCTATTTAGGCATTAGACGTCATCCTGAGGATTTATGCCGACCGAGGGATTTCCGGGCTGCAGCATTTTTGTTTCGGTAATACGTTGCACCCGGCCATGTGAATGGATGTGAAAACACTAAATAAGCTTGGGACTTGATCGCAGCTTTTCTTCATTCACACGAATCTTGCTGCAATGCGGCCAGCATTAAAACTCATACGCTCGTATGAAGGAGGCGTAAAAGTGTAACGACTTTGTAGATTAACATTACAATCTGTATAGCTGTTATTTTGCTAATTAAAGGTCCTTTTATACTTGTCCACATGTTTGTTCATGCAATCATTGTCCTAGGTAAAGAGGGTAGCAATCAGACAATTAATGAGCAAATCTAACTGGTTAGCTGCTCAAATATTTTATACTGCCTAAAAAGTCATTGTTGGTGGTAGCTTATCTCCCCATGGCAATGGGGATTGTGCTGCCAACAATAATACAAATGTGTGGGAAACAAGTCATTGTATGAACAATTGTTCATCCCCCATAGAGTCCAAATCTTGTTACATGAAGGTCATTTGAACAAGTGTCGATCTCTTCAATTGGTGCTCGACATCTGGCTCACATCAAGCCATGTCAATGGACCTTTTAGAAAAGAAAGTGACCATAAACTCTGCAGTGTTATATCTGATTGTGGTTAAGGGCCAAAACACACAGCCGTATGTGCAGCTACACTCACCGATACTGAGCATAGTTGCACATGAACATATTTTTTTATGCCTTATCGCAGGGGTCCCCAACTCCAGTCCTCAGGGACCGCGAACAGGTCATGTTTTCAGGATATCCTATAGTAAGAACACCTGCGGCAATGTCTGAGGCACTGACAATAATTACATCACCTGTGTAACACTGAGGAAATCCTGAAAACATGACCTGTTGGCGGTCCCTGAGGACTGGAGTTGGGGAACACTGCCTTATCGGACAATTCAAACTCCGCACCATGGCGCAGGAGTTTTAAAAAAAAGCAGTGGGAGGATAGGTCTTGCCCTATCTTTTCCGCATTTAGTATTAAGAAAGACCAAGTCCTATCTTTTCTCGCCGTACTATTAACGGCCCGAGAATCCCACTAGTGAAAACTAAACCGCGCCCATATGAGGAAGCCCTAAGCTCTAACTCAGTTTTCTGGTTTGAGCGAAGAGAAGTTGATCATACATGGTGAAAAACTCTCTGTAATGTCAATCCAATACTTCAGATTTCTGTTGCACATTTTCCTTGTGTGATAATTTGCCAGACATCTAGTATCTTCTCATATATGGGTCGCTTGGCCATTTATATAAATATCCCATTTGGAATCCATAAAACTATCTTTAAGAAAAACTGGGACATTTGAGAAGTTTACACCTGGACTTAACTGTATGTTAGATTATGTACATGTGTACATAGAGCCTAATATGTATTTGATTCACATTGTATTTGTTTCATATTGTATAAAGCCTAAAGATGCCGCCTATAGAATGTGGACTGGGGAAAATACAGCCTATAACGTTGCAGCTGCTGAATGTTCTACCTGAACTTCACAGGATTTGGCAAGCATTTAATTCAGTGCCTAAGGATCCGAAAGTTTTTTGTTTTGGTTTCTCTTACTTAGAACAATCACAAGCTTTTCCTTATCTTATGTATTCCGGTGTTTTCCATTTCTTAGAATTCTGAATGTGCATGTATGTTTTTAACTATCATGGTGTTTTTAACTTCTTTGAAAAGGTTTTTTACTAAAATGAAACAATGGTTATGAATTGTCCTCTTCATTGTCCTGTTCATCCATTTCTTAGTATTATCTGTTTCTCCCTTGAGTCCAGGGAGGATACCTTTTCTCCTTGTGGAGAGCGCCAAGTTGGCATATTGTAGTGTTATATCCTATGCAGTGCTCCCTGGGAAGCAAAGTTGTGCCCATTAGCTCTCCTTCCAGGAAGAACAAAAGCTCTCTCTAGTGCCACCTATTAGAAGGTAGCTTCATTATAGGTCCATAGTCAACAATTTTACAGATTGATGTATTTTCCTTATGGAAAGTATTCTTGTTTCTCTTATATGCTTAAGTGATGCTGGAAGACCTTCCAATATATGTCACACAAGAGAGACAATTTTCCTTTTTCTCAGAAGGGGAACCAATTTGCATACCTGTTTTTTCCTTGTCTGTTTTCCAAATGCCTGCATTACAGCTCCCATATTAGTTGTCACCAATTTTTCCTAGTCTCCCAAGTGGGAAGATTGCTATCAGCAGTACTAAGATTTATTATTGTATATTGTCCAATTAGGCAGGCTTATTATTAAGACGCGTGGAAGAGCTGAGTGACTGGTTGTCTAACAACTTTGCTAGAAACAGGTATAAATTAGAAACCTCTGAATAGGAATTTAAAGGGAACCTGCCACCGAGTTCGTGTTGCCTAAACCATGAGCAGCATAAACCTAGGACAGATATTCGTATTGCCTCCGTGTATGTGTTATTCTGAAACACTGTGGCATTTCAGAAGAAACACACTTTCAAATTTGACTCGGAACGGAGCTCTAAGTAAAAGAGGTGGGCTACACCAGTTTCTCCCTGCCTGGAGACTGACTGCTCTCTACCTATACAGGAAGGGAGAAAGCTGTCAGTCAACATACTGTGGATAGGGAGAAGTCAGCGCGGCCTGCCCCTTTGACTCAGAGCATCATTCTGAGTCAAACTTTAAAGTGCGTTTGTTCTGAAACACCTCAATGTTTCTGTATAACAGATATATGGAGGCAATGGGCATATCTGTCCCGGGTTCATGCTGCCCATGGTTTGGTTATAGGTGAAAGGTTCCCTTTAAATGACACAATACCTCAAACAAGCATGGGTACAAGTAATATCATTTTCAGTATTGTTGTATATTATTGTCTCATCTCAGACAATCCTTTTAATATGAAAGTCACTTCAGCTGCTTGGGTGTCATTAGTTGTTCATTTTCCCAGCATCAGTTGCCACAAGTAAAATGTAGTACTACGCAGTCATTCACCTTAATGCCTGTCCATGTAATATATGTGTTGCGATTGTGACCAAAGTGGACTGGGTACGCACACAGGTTTCTGGCAACTGACCCTGCTCTACACGGCAGGTTTGCATGGCCCTACCTGAGCGGGAACATTGCCCCAATAAAGGTAGTCCAGCAGTCTTCAGATCTGGGCCCTAGCTGATCCTAGGAGCCACGCACCAGAACAGGACGCATTCACGAACCAGAATACACAGCATACAGCAGACAAAATGCAACCACTAGTAACAGATGATAAGCTGAATATAAATGCCAGGTATTAGTTGACATTTTGTACAAAACATGAAAGCTAGCAGGCCACTTCACGGCTCCTGGTTATACTGCTAGTCCCTACACTAACCAGGAGTCCAGCAGAAGTGGACAGAGTTCACACAGAACGCTGCAACAGGACAGGACACAGATAGCAGGTCACACAGCAAGCTAACACAAAACTGACAGAATATAAATGAACAAACGGACATGAACTGCAAGGCACAGATCACACAGCAAGCCGCAACAAAACACAGATGGCAGGTCACACAGCAAACTTCAACAGACAAGGATTCATGACTGCTCACCCTGAACATCAGACAGAGACTGACCAGGAGCTGGGTTTATATGTGAGCACAGACCCAGGAGATTGGCTAGCAGGAAGTACCACACCCAGCCAGCTCAATCAATTAACCCTTTGAGGACTGTGCTGCTAGGAAGCCTAAAACTACAGATCTCAGCAGCACACGTAACAATATGGACATAACATGTACCTAAAGCGACAAGCATTACTTGTTAGTGGCTCTGACCTTGGGGTTATAGAGTAGGAGCCTGAGCAGAGTCCATATCTATGGTGTCTAAATGCTTTAATAGAGTATATGGAAAGTAGTTCTCAACACGAGACAGCCCCTTTGTAAAGGAGGAGCATCATTAAAAAGATGGGCTCTGAAGAGAAAGAAAATTTATATTGCCTTTGCTAAATGAAAATACGTAGTACATTCAAGGTAAACTATAAATATGATAACTTTGATAACATTTTCTTCTTAATATTTCCAATATATTGATTGTTTGTTTTTAGTTTTCAAGGGTCCTGAAAAATCGGGCCTGGCCTACATTCAAACAAGCCAAGTCAAAAATCTCCCCTCTACACAGCAGTGATTTCTGCCCAACAAACTGCCATTTCAACGTAATGGAGGTTTCATATCCGAAAACCTTAACATCACTTGGGAGCGCTTTTGGGGTCCAGTTAGACAGCAGAAAACAACCATCTCAAGACAAGGAGAACAAAAATACAGAGCAAGGTAAGAATTTTGGTAAAGTGTTAATATTTAAAATTGTTCAAAACCTATTGAAAGGAAAGAGTATTTTTTAAAATCTGGAGAGTGGAAAGTCACGTCTTTGGGCATTTCTTTGTAGGCCTGTAACCATTTATGAAGTCTGGAGATCATCTGTTTGCCCTTACCATCCTCCTTAACCAAGTATATATTGATTTTTAAGTCAAGTATATTACACTTGCAGGGATGTAAATTGGATTTATTGTGAACATTGGACCTCTTAATATCTAAAAATTTATAGGAGACCAATATTTATTGATATTGTTACTCACTAGAATAAGGATTGTGGAGCCTTACTTATGAACTGCTGCCAAAATTGCTTGATGCAGCCCTTGATAAGACATAATGCATCACAGATGGATTATGGTGTAAGTTTCCTAGAAATGATATGCATTTGCCACTAGTTATTGATATCCAGTAGTGACAGACTTGATATTTTACATGGCTGATGAGAGTCTAGGGTCTATTGAGAATAGATGCTGATAATGAGTATAACCTTTATTTATAAAGCTCCAATGTATCCCGTAGCTCCCAACTGTCCCACTTCTCGCATGATTGTCCCACAAAAAGGAGTTGCAGAGCCTATGAAAATGTGGTGGTGGTGGTGGTGGTGGTGGTGGTGGTGCGGTTCTACCTTATATAAACTTTTGCTTTTCTATGCCAAAAAGTAATACTGCTTAATTGAAAGCATCCTAAACAACCAAATAGAAGCGCCTGGATCCGTGAGGTTAACAATGTGGTTCCTATGTACAGATTGATGTATATGGCCCGCAGCTGCCCTGATACATTTTGCTAAATTTCGGCCATAGGTGTTGACTAGTAATTATTAGGAAATTATTGCACCAGTGTTTCTGGTGGCGCAATGCGCCACACAGCTCGGCTACATGCATGTCACACACACACAGCTCTGCTACGTTGCTTTTGCAAATGAGCTGCACGTGATATACAAACTTCAGCGGCTCGCTGAGGAGATATGTTGCCTTGTTTTCGCATATAAGTTGCATGTGATTTACGAACTTCAGCAGCTCGCTGAGGAGACATATTTGTTCGTAGCTTTCACATATCTGCTGCACAAGATTTACAAACCTCAGCTGGCGGCTGAGGTGAAATTGTGGCTTGTCGCTGTGTCATATAAGCTGCATTAGCTTCACAGTGGCGTTGAACCCTCTGTGGTGACATGTTTGCACAACAGCGACGGTTTGTTTCAACACTGGACAACGGTTGACGAAAAGATGAAGGCTGGACTGGTGTTGGTGGCATTAGCACTTTAGATGACATGATATCACATTCAGGAGATGTGAAGATAGCAGTGAAGGATTGTGCTTCAATGCTGTTGGTCAGTATGCACCGCCAGCTATGTATGTGGACATTTGTGAGGTGTCATTTTTTGGAGTCTCCACACAGGTGTGCAGTTGTATCACGACCAGCTATAAACTGCCAGACTGAGTACTGCTGTATCCATAGCAACTGAGGCCATGGGGATTTGTGGGGATGTAGTCCACCCATAATCCCTCATTCAGCTTAGAGATCATGTGACTGATCACATGAGCAGCATCACAGGTCCTGTCAGCATATGAACTATGTATGTGTAAATTTGTAAGTTATTGGAGTCTCCACACAGGTGTGCAGCAGTCTCACAACCAGCTACAAACTTCCAGACCTAATCTTATGGAACAGTAACCTCTCTTGTCATTTTTCACATGTGTTTTAAAAGGCTTCCATGCTAGAACTATTCTCATTGTTATTTATATATTGTACAATATACAGTATTTATCTACAACTGACATTGATTCCAAGTCTTTTACTATTCACCTTTTATTTTACAAATGACTTTAATTGTTATTGTTTAGGCAAACTAAATCCCATGGTCTACATTCAACATACCATAACCACAATGGCTGCTCCTTCTGGACATTCGCTGGGTCAAAGAGATGGTCATGGACTGAGATATCTTCTTAGCAATGAAGATTTGGAAACACAAGATATCCATCATAAATTACTATGCAAACTCCATTCTGCACTGGCAGAGGTGGAAACATGTGTCTCTCAGATTGATGAGTAAGTAATTCTGACAATATTTAACATTCATTTTGGAAAGTGATCAGATATCATAGACAAACATGTCACCAGTTGCTTCCAGGCTGAGAAAATCTGACTTTTGTATCCTAGTCTTGAAACAAGGATGACGGTGTCCTAAAATGAACTCGGTCCCTTTTTGTCATAGGATATTGGTAAAGACTACTGGTGTAGGCTCATCATTATAAAGCCTGGTGTAGGAGGTAAAATCATTCTATTAAACTTGTGGCTTGAACCATCATACAGTAGATGATGATATCTACACTATCTGGCAGCACAGACTCGTATCCTTCAGTCATTGTAGAAAGACGTACAACCTTCTATGTGTAAAGGAGATACTGTACTTGACCACTAAATGACTTTTGCTTGACCAAGATGGTCCTACTGCTTATCAAACAAGGCTAGACCTTGCTATTTAGTCTAATGGTTGAATAAAAGTCCAGTCAACTCAACGAAATAGTTGTACCCACAGCCTGATTCTCATTATTACATTTTTCACTATGCCCAGTTATATTCTTGAGTTTGAGATGTACGTAGTATGTATCAACTTGAAATCGCATTAAGAAAATGTCAAATGGGGTAAATTGGCTTCTGCCTCGTTGGGTTTTTTATTTACTTCCTCTGGATCAACAAGGAAGGGGTGGAAATAGGCTGAACTGGATGGACATTTGTCTTTTTTCAGCCTTGCATACTATGTTAATATGTCGTGCCATGAAATGTAGTGACAACAGTGCCTACAATACCAGCCTGGGCTGCTGTCATGTGTATGGAGTTTTCTCCTTCCGGCTCTGTTCACACTGACAGCAGCCCAGCAAAGAGCTCATTGGTGGGAGTCTTAAGCGGTGGACAGAAAAACTGCTACTTCTCATATATATATATACACGGCAGCTTATATTGAAAAGTCATGTGAAATTGTGGATATGCTTTAAATTCACACATCAAGCAGGTAGAGATGCCTTCTCCATACTGCGGGCACAAAGAGAGCTTGTTCTGGCCTTGGCTATACTAGGACAAAGAAAGACAGTGAGCTGTAAAAGGACATAGATATAAAAGTAGAGCAAGCGGATGCTATGCGGCCCTTACAAAATAGGGACTGAGATGCTGGGTGGTGAGAACCTGTGTAGGACTTCCCTCATCAGAGGAATTGTATTTTTAGCAAACAAGAGGATGGCCAAGATATAATGAGCTGAGGAAGACAAAAATCAGACTCATCTGTCCAGGCACCATAATGGTGGACCCAATCTGATATTTTACATTATGGTATGCCTCCCTCAAGAGGTGCGTTTTTAGGGCTCGCCTGAAGTTTTGTGGGTCATGGGTTGCCTGGATAGTTTGGGGTAGCGTGTTCCAAAGGACTGGTGCTGCTCTGGAAAACTCTTGGAGACGACAGTGAGAGGTTCGAATTAAAGGGGCACTCAGTCTGGTGCTATGGAGAGCTTTATGGATGACGGTAGTGAGTTTAAATTGTATTCTGTATTTAACGGACAGCCAGTGCAGTGACTGGCACAGGGCAGAGGCTTCTGAGTAGGGACTGGACAGGAAGATCAGCCTGGCTGCCGCATTCAGGATGGATTGGAGGGGGTAGAGTCTGGAGCAGGCAAGGCTGATCAGCAGCGAGTCGCAATAATCGAGCCGAGAGATGATGAGGGCAACAGTGAGTGTTTTTAGCATGTCCACGGTGAGAAAAAGCTGGATTCTTGCAATGTTCTTGAGGTTCAGGTGGCAATTTTGGGCGAGAGATTGGATGTAGGGGGTAAAGGAGAGATTGGAGTCGAATATGACCCCAAGGCAGCGGGCATGCTTTCTGGGAGTTATGGTGGCGCCACATACTGAGATGTAGATGTCAGGATGAGGTCGGTTAGTAGGGGGTGGAAACACCAGGTCGTCAGTTTTTGAGAGGTTTAGTTTTAGGTAGAGTGAGGACATGGTGTTAGAGACAGCGGACAGACAAATCGGTGATGTTTTCGAGGAAAGGTGCAGAGATGTCATGGGAAGAGAAGTATAGCTGGGTGTCGTCAGCGTAGGGGTAGTATTGGAGTCAAATCTCTTGATGGCTTGTCCAATAGGGGTTATGTAGATGAAGAAAAGGAGGGGTGCAAGGACCAAGCCACGAGGATAGATCATCAATAGTTCACGCATGGACAACCCCTTTAACTATGTTTCTTTCTGGGGCTAGCAAGGCTACACCAGTTCACCAGCAAATGGGGCCCTACTGTATTTTTTTCTGTAAATGTACTTAAAAAGGTTGTCCTCTTTTGGCAAGTTCATTTTTATAGGTTTCTTCTAGGATAAGCTGATCACAGAGTTAATGCTGTAACCTATGAGGGAACATAACTGCAAATGCCAGATTTCCCTGCAGCGCCTCCTCAGGAGTCATAAAGCATTACATAGCTCTACATTAAATCAACAGCTGTGTGCACTATATGTATGTGCTGGTTATTCCAGAGCAAGAGATGCCCTCAGGAATTGAGGGTACGCAGCCTCAGAATGCACTAAAAGGACAACTTCTTTAGGCACTTGAAACCTTGAACACTTGACAATATGGTGTAACTGAGGTTAGCTCTTAATATCCCCTTCCCCTCATCTTCGTCTCAAAGAGGTCTAGAATGCTGAGACAAAAAGATTTGGCAAGGTTCCCACAAAGGAGAGCGGTTGGTCACCGGAGATTTTCTTTCTCTTCTTGTAACAGTGCCCAGCCACGATTTTCCTGGATACCTATCATTATAACATTGCGTGTGAGGGTGCGATATTAGCTGCATTGTTGGCATGTCACATATAAATTTTCATGTTTTACGTAGAGTTAAGAGGTAGGAAGTGTGCAGCACATAATGACCGTCTCATGATACTTGCACTACATATTTGTCAACATTTTAAATTAATGTCCCAGGACATTTCTTGGCTGAGAAAACAGGAACAGGAACATTTCCACGGACGGACACTCCCTTGACCAGATTTTCAAAACCTTGGCTCCAGATGTATACTGTAGGACGGATGTTATTCTTGTCATTTATGTTATTTGCTTGTTTACCAGCTGTTTCTTAACTTGCCTATGATTCACTGAGTAGTCACAGGCCTATTTTTTACATTAATTTGTTATTTAAAGCTTACTTAACTTTTCAGGTGATTTTTCAGAATACCTTGCCAGGTGTGGGCATCGGAAGTAGCACTATTTCTGGCCACTCTATGACATATATCCCATATTCAGCCTGTACTGTATCTCTGCTTCTCAGGTTTTCCCTTAGCTGGTCGGTGAAGTTTGTGGCTATGATAACTTCTATACACTGCACAGATAAGAGTAGGATATCTTCTTCTTTAACTCTCTGTTGCATAACCTCATATGTAACCACATCGTGTAGGACATAATGCAGCAGTAATGAGCAGTGTAGATGCGATTTCAGTAGCTGTGAGACAGTAAATGCTATTAGATAGAGCAGTGTCCATGTGAGTACCTCTGCTTTTGTTTGCCTATAGCAGCTCTCTCCTCCTCCCACCTCTCCTCTCCATAGACTTCTATGAGTAGCATGAGACAACAGCAAACAAAGACACCCCCATCCTTTCTGTAATCTGTCTCGGTGTCTATCCCTAGAGATAGACAGGCAGAGGACAGCAGCTTTGAAGGAAGGGAGACCAGTAGTATTCAGAATTATAGAGGATACATAAGACTGATAACAGCTCTATCTGTTACAGTGGAGGTTGATAATAGTGCAGTTACTTTCAGTGATCACAGGTGATGTCCGCTTCCCCCTTTCTTTGCTATCAAGGCCCAGACTGTGATGAGTTTTCAACCACAACTCATCTCTGCACACTCTTCCCAACCTGCCATGATTCCTAAAGCCCCTCTCAGTGTCCACATAGTACTAATGCCTCCTCTGTGGCATCACAACTTCATGAGTAGCAGTGCCACATCTGTGGCCCCTCAAAGTAACTGTGTCTCTCTGTGGACCCACTTAGTAATAGTCCCTTTGTAATACCTCATTTAGTAATAGTGCCCCCCTTTGTGGCTCCACTTACTAATGGTGGTCACTGTCTCATACAGTGAACCCCTAATCACAAGTAAGAACCTTCTTTATACTCACACAATTCCACTGCTGGGCTTGACACTGATTGGAGTGCTCTGAGCATCATCCAACCTCTCCCCGGATGCCCTGCACACTGTACTCTGACTGCAGGAGGGGCGAGATGCTGGATGATGCTCAGAGCACTTGGGCGGCATCAGGCTCAGCAGTATGATTGACTGAGTATGAAGAAGACTCTTACTGGTGGTAGGTTGTTCTGGAACAGAGTAAAGCGGGTCAGAGGTGCTACGGGTGGGACAGAGGGGTCCGGCTCTGGGCCACCCGGTCCTTCATGCCCCATAACAGTCGCATAGTCTGCCTCTATTGCTGGCATGTCACAATATAGGATGCATAGACCCTAGGAGACCCAAACAATCCTCAATAACATTTTTATTTGGATCTCTCTAAAAATTTACATAGATGAAAATTAATTTATGAAAACTGTGTAAAAGAAAAATTGTCTTTGTTGTCTATAGTGACAGAGATCTATGCCCCCAAATGTATTGTTTTCCCCAAAAGATTAGCAACAACTGGATAATGTCCCAGATGGCAACAGTGTCCACACAATAAGCACCCTTGATTATGATCCAAGCAGTAATAGTGCTCCTATAGTGGCATTAACACAGCAATAGGGCATCCTTAATGCCCCTAAAACAATAATGGTTTTCACTTACAGCAACAGTGCTTCCCTTTGTGTACGCACACAATAATAGTGCCCCCACACAATAATACTATCCTTATACAGTAACAGACCTTCATCACAGTATAAGTGCCCTTTTAGTACCCATTTTACAGTAGTAGTGCCCCCTTACTGTCCCTACACAGTGATGGTGCCCCCTTAGTGCCCTCCAGACAGTTAAAGTGTCATTCTTATTGCTCTCACATGGTAAAAGTCCCCCCCACCCCCAAAAAAAAAAGATGAATACTCCCTTAATCCCAGCTCCAGGATGAACAGTTCAGCTTAGTCTAGAGGCCTCTGGTCTGTTGTGTCAGTGTCATTCTGCAGGCGGGTGTGATGACATGACTGCTGACCTGCGTAGAGTTTCCAGTGCTTCATAATCTGCAGGTCACTTCAATGAGAGTTTATGGCAGAGCAGTGAACCTAGGGCTCCCTGCTCCACCATAGTAGTCAATTGCATCTGCCTTCCAGGATGTAGAAACAATTAAAAGGGGTGCAAGGGGCAGTTTTAACCTTGTAACAGCCCCTTTGTCTGTGTCCCTTAAAATTAAATTTACCCAAAGAAGTCAACATCTGCACAAGTAATATGGTACATGATTCACCTGGACCTCAGGGGTGATAGCTGTATCACTTGTACATGATCTCGCAAGGCACTTTTCCTGAGTGGACTATAATATCAAAGGTAATCAGACATCTGAGCAAGAATCAAAAATAGTATATATTTATATATGTTAATAGTTAGTGGGACTCAGACATCAGATACTCCCCATGGCATACTTTCTACTACCATCTAATACACTTCAGCTGGTATTTCCCTGCATTCATTCTGCAAATGTCTAGCGAGTTCTCTCAAAAAAGATGGATGCTCTTCGTATTTCCTAACCTGACATTCCAGTTTGTCACAAAAATTCTCAGTAGGTTTTAGGTCGGGACTCTGTGCAGGCCAGTCCAATAGTGGAACTGTCAGAACCGGCAACTCTCGGGGCCGCCGTGCCCGCACCACCGGTCCGGCCACCCGGGGTACAGGAGCACGGCGCAGAGGTACCCCGGTTCTTGTGATCTCCCCGGGCCGCTGTAAGACTGGTCGCCGCCGGGTTGCTAGGGAGGCAGCTGGTGCTTCTAGTCGCTTGACTACCAGGCTGGCTTCCCTGGTAACTGTCTGTGCAGTGAGACTGGGGGCGTGCCCCCAGCACCGCCCTGATTAGCCCTGCTGCTGTCAGGCTCCCCGCCCCAATCAGCTTCTGGGGCGGGAGCGCTGACAGCATTTAAATAGGTGTGTTTTCCTCTCAGGCCTTGCCAGTGTTAGTTTGGTCTTCCAGCTGCACCCGCGTATTCTTTTGACTCCTGTTTGTGACCCCGGCTTTCTTGACCTCTGCTTTTGGACCTTGACTACGTTTTGCCTGACCCCCCTGTACTGCGTACCCTCCTGTTGCCGACCCGGATTGTCTGACCGTTCTACCGTTGTTTGTCTTCAGTGTCTGTTTGTCTTCCCGTGTCCCGCTTCCCTAGTGAGGGTAGGGACCGCCGCCCAGTTGTCGCCCTGGGGGTTAGCCCAGGGGGGCAAGTAGGCAGGGACAGGGGTTGCGGGATATATCAGGGACCCCCATATCCCGGACACTGTCCTGACAGTAACACTGGCCGAAGGTAGGTCAGACTCGTGCATCCGCCCGGCTACTTTGAATCCCTCGATGGAGGCCGTGGCTGCGTTAGCGAACCAGGTCCAGGTCCTTACTAACCTGGTCCAGGACCTAACCGCCCGCATGCAGCTACAGGAACAAGTGGCGGCTGCAGGTCCCATGCAGCCCCCTTCCGCTCCCGGGACTATGTCAGAACCCCGAGCCACGCTGCCGGACTGCTTCTCTGGAGAGAGAGGTCAGTTCTTTGCATTTAGAGAGAGCTGCAAGCTCTACTTTGATCTCCGACCCCACTCCTCTGGTACTGAATATCAGAAAGTGGGAATTGTAATTACCCGCCTGAGGGGGGACCCCCAAAATTGGGCTTTCTCGCTACCAGCAGGCTCTCCAGCCCGACTATCCCTTGACGCTTTTTTTTCCGCCCTGGGTCAAATTTATGACGAACCCGACCGGGCGGGCTACGCAGTCTCCAAACTTCTGGCCCTGCGCCAGGGTTGTAAAATGGCGGAGGACTACTGTTCCCAATTCCGTCAACATTGTACGGAATCCGGGTGGAACGATGCCGCCCTAAAAGACTTATTTTTGACCGGTCTGTCTGAGGGTCTCAAGGACCTACTTGTGGCCCACCCAGAGCCTAGAACCCTGGAGCAAGCCATGACGCTTGCTATTCGGGCCGACCGACGTTTGAGGGGCCGACACGCCGCTCGGGCCACTCCACTCCCCACGCCCACTTCTTCTACTGACCTGACTCTCTCACTTCCCACCACCGAGCCCATGGAACTGGGAGCCATGAACCCCAAGCAGCGACGGGAATATCGCCTGAAGAAGAATCTTTGCTTCTACTGTGGGGAGCCGGGTCACCGCATTGCCACCTGCACTAAGAAGCCACGGCAGGAAAACTCCCGCTCCTAGGCAGTTGTCGGGAGGACTGTCTAGGAGCTAAGGTACTCCCTGTGTTATCCAAAATGTTATTGCCTTGCACCCTAGAATTTCATGCTTTCCACCGTACTGGGCAAGCCTTTGTTGATTCTGGGGCTGCGGCGAATTTCGTTAACTTTAATTTCGTTGCTCAACTGTCCGGGGTTTTTTTACGTTTAGAGACCCCGATTCTGGTTTCAGGAGTGGACTCCACCCCATTGCAAGCAGGGGTGGTTCATCTGGTTACCCCTGAAGTAAGGTTTACGATAGGAGCCTTACACGTGGAAACCTGCACCTTTCTAGTGATGAGAGATTTGTCTGTGGACGTCGTCCTAGGCCTCCCCTGGCTCCGGGAGCACAACCCGGTAGTAAATTGGGACACGTTGGAACTGGTAAAGTGGGGTCCCCGCTGTGCCAACCACCTTTGTGCGGTGAAGGTGGGAATCTCCACCTGCGAGGGGACCCCCCTACCAGATTACCTCTCCGAGTTTTCTGACGTGTTCTCCAAACAATTATCTGAAGCTCTGCCCCCTCATAGGGAATGGGACTGTAAAATAGACTTGATTCCTGGGGCCAAACTTCCTAAGGGCCGCATTTATAACGTTACGGTTCCTGAGAGAGAATCCATGAGGGACTATATCCAGGACAGCCTGGCCAAGGGGCACATCCGGCCCTCAGAATCCCCGGTGGGTGCCGGGTTTTTCTTCGTTGAGAAGAAGGATGGGGGCCTCCGGCCCTGTATTGACTATAGAGAGCTAAACAAAATCACAGTACGAAACCAGTATGCCCTTCCACTCATTCCTGACCTCCTCAACCAGGTCGCTGGTGCCCGATGGTTTTCTAAACTTGATCTCAGGGGAGCATACAACCTCATCCGCATTCGGGAGGGGGATGAGTGGAAAACCGCCTTCAATACGCCCCTCGGGCATTTTGAATACCTAGTTATGCCTTTTGGATTGTGTAACGCCCCCGCCATTTTTCAGGGGTACATGAACTCAGTGTTTCAGGATATCATGGGGGTGTTCGTGGTTGTATATCTAGACGACATTTTGATTTTTTCCTCCGACTTGCCAAGTCACCATACTCACGTTCAGACTGTACTAGCTCGACTCAGACATAACAAGCTGTTTGCTAAACTCGAGAAATGTGTGTTCGGGGTACAAAAGATATCATTTTTGGGGTATATCATCACGCCATGCGACTTCCAGATGGATCCTGAAAAGGTGAAAGCCATCACGGAGTGGGCCCAGCCAGGGTCGTTGAAAGCCCTTCAACGCTTCCTCGGCTTCGCCAACTACTATCGCAAATTCATCAAAGACTTCTCCGTGGTGGCTAAACCTCTAACGGACCTCACCAGAAAGGGGGCAGATGTGAGGACCTGGTCTTCTGAGGCTCTGAGGGCCTTCGATACCCTAAAGGCGGCGTTCTCTTCTGCACCTGTCCTAGTACAACCAGATCTGTCCAGCCCTTTTTTGGTGGAAGTAGATGCCTCTGAGTTTGGTGTGGGAGCGGTACTGTCCCAAGGTCCCTCCACTCTCACCAACCTTAGACCGTGTGCCTATTTTTCTAGGAAGTTTTCTTCCACCGAACGGAACTATGATATAGGCAACCGGGAATTGCTGGCGATTAAGTGGGCTTTCGAAGAGTGGAGGCATTTTTTGGAAGGAGCCCATCACCAGATCACGGTACTCACAGACCATAAAAACCTCACCTATCTAGATTCCGCTAAGAGGTTAAATGCTCGGCAAGCCCGCTGGGCCTTGTTCTTCTCTCGGTTCAATTTTGTGGTTACCTATAGACCCGGTTCTAAGAATGTCAAGGCTGATGCCCTGTCTAGGAGCTTTGGTTCTCCGGAACCTGCCGAGCCGGAGCCTGAGAGCATTCTCTCCCCTGGGGTGGTCCTCGCTGCTGTCTCCTCCGACCTTTCACCTCTCATTCACGCCGCTCAACAATCTGCTCCTGAAGCCCTTCCGGAAGGCAAATTATTTGTCCCATCGTCACTGAGATTGAAAGTGTTAGAGGAGACACACGCTTCTGTCCTAGCTGGACACCCCGGCATCAGGGGTACGCTGGAGTTAGTATCCAGACTCTATTGGTGGCCGCACATGGCCAAGGAGGTACGGGTATTTGTGTCCGCGTGCCCGGTTTGCGCAAGGGGGAAGAATCTCAGGAGACGTCCTGAGGGTCCTCTTCTTCCCTTGCCCATTCCGTCCAGGCCATGGTCCCATTTGTCCATGGATTTTATTACTGATCTGCCATCCTCGCTGGGGAATACGGTCATCTGGGTAATAGTAGACCGTTTCTCTAAAATGTCACATTTTGTTCCGCTTTGCAAGTTGCCTAACGCCAAACTTCTGTCTGAAATGTTCATCAAGGAGATTGTTCGGTTACATGGGATCCCCGAGGACATTGTGTCAGATAGAGGGGTTCAGTTCGTCGCTCGCTTCTGGCGAGCCTTCTGTAAAAATCTAAACGTAAATTTGTCCTTCTCCTCCGCTTTCCATCCCGAGAGTAACGGACAAACGGAACGAATGAACCAAGAACTTATCCAGTATCTGCGACTGTTTGTCTCTGATAACCAGTATCAGTGGGCCAACTACTTACCTCTCGCCGAATTTGCTATCAACAACCATGTTAACTCGTCGACCCAATTGTCACCTTTTTTTTGTAACTATGGGTTTCATCCCCGGTTCTCGCTTTCCACTCCTGTGGTCTCGAACAATCCGGCCGCCGACATATCCTCTGAGGAACTGTGCACAGTTTGGGCCCAGGTTCGTAAGAACCTTCAGGGTTCCCAAGAGAAACTGCGTAAATACGCAAATAAAAGATGTACCATCTCTGCACCTTTTGTAGTCGGGGAGCAGGTTTTGTTGTCCTCCAAGAATCTGAGACTCAAGGTTCCCTCCCTGAAACTTGCTCCTCGGTTCATTGGCCCATTTACTGTTTCTCAGGTCATCAACCCGGTGTCATATAAGTTGGCACTTCCTGACCCCTGGAAGGTCCACAAGGTGTTTCACAAAAGCTTACTTAAGAAGTATGTGACTCCAGTTCTACCCACCCAGAACCCGCCTCCTCCTTCTCTGGTACAGGGGGAACTGGAGTATGAAGTAGAAAGGCTGGTGGATGCCCGACGGGTTAGAGGTGTGCTACAGTACCTGGTCCACTGGAGAGGATTTGGCCCTGAGGATAGGACGTGGGTCCCTGCCAGGGACGTTCATGCGCCACGCCTAGTCCAGGCATTCCACAGGGCTTTCCCGCTTAAGCCCGCACCTGGCCATGGGGGTCCGGTGTCCCCCCGTAGAAGGGGGGGTACTGTCAGAACCGGCAACTCTCGGGGCCGCCGTGCCCGCACCACCGGTCCGGCCACCCGGGGTACAGGAGCACGGCGCAGAGGTACCCCGGTTCTTGTGATCTCCCCGGGCCGCTGTAAGACTGGTCGCCGCCGGGTTGCTAGGGAGGCAGCTGGTGCTTCTAGTCGCTTGACTACCAGGCTGGCTTCCCTGGTAACTGTCTGTGCAGTGAGACTGGGGGCGTGCCCCCAGCACCGCCCTGATTAGCCCTGCTGCTGTCAGGCTCCCCGCCCCAATCAGCTTCTGGGGCGGGAGCGCTGACAGCATTTAAATAGGTGTGTTTTCCTCTCAGGCCTTGCCAGTGTTAGTTTGGTCTTCCAGCTGCACCCGCGTATTCTTTTGACTCCTGTTTGTGACCCCGGCTTTCTTGACCTCTGCTTTTGGACCTTGACTACGTTTTGCCTGACCCCCCTGTACTGCGTACCCTCCTGTTGCCGACCCGGATTGTCTGACCGTTCTACCGTTGTTTGTCTTCAGTGTCTGTTTGTCTTCCCGTGTCCCGCTTCCCTAGTGAGGGTAGGGACCGCCGCCCAGTTGTCGCCCTGGGGGTTAGCCCAGGGGGGCAAGTAGGCAGGGACAGGGGTTGCGGGATATATCAGGGACCCCCATATCCCGGACACTGTCCTGACAGGAACATCCCTATTGTCACATCCACCCAGAACATGCTGGAACTGTAACCCGCAGATCCCACACATATACATACAAACTGCATCAAAACAATAATAAACTAAAACATGGGAACTCTTTCCCTACCTAAATAACCTCAGGGACAGGACCTACATGCAGGCAATTCGCCTTGACAAGGACGTAACTGACCTCGTACTTCGGTCCTTAGTTAACCCTACGTCAGACAGGGAAATAACATAAAAAACACAAAATTGGCTTTGAGATGCAGCAGGCAAATGATAGGTCCAGGACCAAACTCTGACTGGGACCGCAGTCAGAGCTAAATTGAAGATTCAACGGCAATTCAGTCCAGCATCACCCAGACTAAATAGCCGTGACAATTACCCACATGTGCGGCTAAGCATGTCTCACCTAATACCACACCCACCAGGGCCAGAAGATGGAGAACCACCTGCAAAACCTGCACCAGACTATCAGCATGGCAGCAATCCCAGAACTATAGCAACACCTATCCTCAAACCAATGTAAAATAGTGCTGGATTTATGACAAGGCGTGTTGTCTTGTTGGAAGTATGGCCGACCATTCCCAGAGTATTGCACCATTGTTGGCAGGACACTATTGTCTAGAATGTCAAGGTACACCTCTGTGTTCATGGTTCTTGCCACTATAACCAATGGACTGAAACCATGCCATGTAAACCATCCCCAGACCATAACGGAACTCCTGATGATGGCGCTCCTTGCACCCCTGTAGATGGGCCAATGCATTGTGCTTCATGATTGGTGGCTTGTGTGCAGAAGCATAACCTGCATCTCCAATAGTGTGCAGTTCTCATCACAAACTATGGCTGACTCTTTCAAGGGTTTTCACCTTATGTGGCATGCACATCACATGCTAATAAGACACGCTCCATTCTACTGATAGGGGTGTCCAAATACTTTTGATATGGTTATATGCTTATAATTTAGCCCCTCACGAAAGGTGCTGGAGATGCGATTCCACTGTAGGATCTTACCAACATATTTGGTGGGAGTGCTCGGCTCTAACCACCTTTTGGAGAGAGGTAGAGTGCACGCTCAAAAGTATCAAACCGGGCTTTTCATTATCGGCTGATAAAATCTTTTTATGGAGGCCCATCGCAGATTTTCACCCTCTTAAAGACAAACTGGTGGCACTCCTTATGGATGCGGCAAAGGCGCTGATTCCTATCCTATGGCTACAGAAGACCCCTCCTTCGCTATCTCAGTGGAAAGAAAAAGTTAGCCTAATTTATAATCTACAGGAACTTGCCAGCTGGAAAGGGGGTACACACAATAGGTTTGTTCAGAGGTGGGAACCTTGGATGTCGATATCCTAGGGCCCTATCCCATTTGAGTAAGGCCAAAGCATTACTAATGTACCTGATGAGGTTTTATAGTGGACTACCCTGGTGGACTGAGAGTAAGGATGTTGCTCGGCGCTCTTCCCTTGAGTGGCTTTGGAGTGGCTCCGGACATGGATAAAAATTACACCTATTATCATTAGAGGTCGGGCTGGCTGAGTGGGATGAGAAAACGATGAAGATGCCACAATTGAAGTTTACTATTACCGTCTTACCTTTTTTTATCCGGTTTTTATTTTTTACTCACATCATCCTTTTTTCTTACCCCCCACCCTTCCTTTCCCCTCCCCAATTTTATATGGTTTAAATTGTGCCCAGATGGGTAGAGATAATAATACATGGAGTGTTTGTGACGGGCAGATTATGCAATTTCTTGGATTGATTTACGATATACGAAAAATTTCAATAAACCTTGATTTAAAAACAAGCAAACAAATACTTTTGATAGGGCAATGTAAGCTCCAATTGAGAATATACATTTTGTGAGTGAGAACAGATGTATTAGAGCACTTTGGAATAAGTCAGGAATATATGTCAGCCAGAAGGGTACGCTAAGTAAGGAGAGCTGCATTGGCTATAGGAGGTTAGGGTTAGAGGCGTAACTTGAAGATTCGGGGGCCCCAATGCAAAACCTGTAACAGGGCCCCCAACTATAATGCTTTATTGATACTACTGGGCTTCCTATATGGAGAATAGAGGCCCTATGGGCCCCCTAAGGCTCCTGGGCCCGGGTGCAACCGCATCCCCTGCATCCCCTATAGTTACGCACCTGGTTAGGGCTATATATGTACCGTAGTACTTACAACTGGGATGTAGGGCCTTAGTACTGAATAATAGACTAATTGCTCTATTGGTTGTTAAGGTATGGTAATAACTGAATACTTACTTTTTATGTTGTATAGCATGTATATTGTCTACATGTTAAGTAGCCAGAATACATAATCCTATGTTTGGGATGCCGATTCAAACCATTTATGATTATACCATTTATCCTAGAAATAATGGTATGTATTATTTGCAGTACATTATATTACATCATTAACCCTGTGACTCACAATATCTGCAAGTTACTGCTAGAGCTGTAGAAATAGTGCATGCTGAATATATTAGGCTTGTAAGTTATAACCATCTGGCAATTATGTTGCAGCAAATTGTTTTAAGGAAATGGGAAGGCCCAAAGGATCTAGTTAAAGAATCTGCACAGGGAAAACAGGAAAATCGAGGTTCACAGCAATCAGGGTGTGAAGTGGTGAATTTTCACATATTATTCACAGTTTCAAGGACTGGCAAACACAATCAATCACATTCTATATGCCAGTTTAAAGGGCACCAACTACAGTAGCATTAAAAATTCACTCCGGTGATGGTTTCCTTTATGCTCGTAGCTTGTCAAAGAATACATATAATGACATATTCCATAAGAAAACTATTTGACAGAATGTATTCTTTGCCCAACGGCTTGAAATAAAGCCAAGCATGTCTGCATATGCCTGCTAAGTCAGTGGAACCAATCAGACTTATTCACTGTGATCCAATCTCTTGGGATCTGGTGCAGAGGTTCCCCAGAGAGGATCTGTCATAGGTTCTCTAATGACTGATTTCAGACCATAGACAGTGCGTTCTGTTCTCTCTGGCTATGTCAGCCTTTACTGTAGTTCTATTCTTGAATCAGGAAGACTATGGTGTTATGCACACAGGCATGCGTATTTTGGCTAAGTATACCCAATACAATACAAAAAGGGTGATTGCCCCACTAAAGACCGAACAGGTTCAAAAATAACAGATTTATTGATGCATATTTAAAATATGGAAAGGGTCTGAAAGAAAAGTAGGTTAAACCTTGTAAAATTGATGGCTTACCCCAAGCACCCCCACAGATGAGATATTCATAGCCTATCTTGAGGATAGGCAATCCGTTTTACAAGGTTGGATAACACCTTTAGTTACTAGTAGTGAGTACTATAAGGTAAAGCATAAACTTTGCCCAATTGTCCAATACAACACATATACCATTGAGTATATATAGGAGACAGACTGTCTGGATTCACCATCACTCTGTCGATTACTACTATTTGGCATCAACAACTAAAATGACATGCAATCAACATCTTCCCAGCCCATAGTACAGTGCACAAAAAAAGAACTAAATTGTGTACCATAATGTAGTTGCCTAGTTCTTATTCTTCTTGTTTGTCCTTTTACCATTTTTTTTTTCCTTTTCTTTTCTTTTCTACTTGATTTTTTTTATTCATTGATTTTGCCTTAAAACAACTCAAAAGTACTTAGATGCACTCCTAGTTGACCTAAGTGTTATACAGGGCTGGTATGGCTTTTGGATAACTTTATACACCAGTGTTAGTAGTAATGGTTAAGTTACAGTTTAGAGATGAGCGAGCATACTCGCTAAGGCACATTACTCGAGCGAGTAGTGCCTTAGCCGAGTATCTCCCCGCTCGTCTCTAAAGATTCGGCTGCCGGCGCGGGTGACAGGTGGAGAGCGGGGGGGGGGGGGGGTGGGGAGAGGGAAAGAGAGATCTCCCCTCTGTTCCTCCCCGCCCGCCGCCGGCCCCCGAATCTTTAGCGGGAGGATATTCGGCTAAGGTACTACTCGCTCGAGTAGTTAGCCTTAGCGAGTATACTCGCTCATCTCTATTACAGTTCATTTCGAACTAATTCGGCCAAAGTAAACTTTTTGCCCTGTTTTGGCAAACCAGCCGAACCGAACTTTTGAAAAGTTTACTCATCGCTAGTGGTATGCATAGTCCTATTGACATGGAGTAACATGAATCCCAATTATGCTATGAATTCCAATTATGCTATTGTACTTGAGACCTAAGTTTACATGTATACTCGTATTCAGAAGATGTTTTGGGGAATGCTTTCTTTTTCTTCTTCATCCTGTTCCTATTTCTGACTATTAAGAATGGAAAGGATGAGATTAGGCAACTGTGCATGCAGCCAACTCTGGACAGTGCTGTACTGTAGATTATATCCAAGTATTAGATTACTTAAAACTGGGCTATAATTCATTTTAGAGGATGCACAAAAAAGTGAATTTGAAGAGTAAGATGAATTATTTTTTTAAGTCTAACTACACCTCACCTCTAAATCAGACACAGGCCCCGAAACATATGCTGTGTCTGGTTTTCCCTGTTGTTAAACGCATAGAAACAGAAGCGGTGTGAGGGAGCCTTGAACTCTTGAAAAGTTGGCCAACTAGTGCAACAAACTCGGACATTTAAAGAGTACCTGCCCTTTCAGTCTGCAGTGCGATTTTGGTTCTGAAGATGGCCCATATAGCTTCACATAGTGCTTACATAGTACTATATGGGGCCATCTTCTGCTGTCAGGAGGCGGCGAAAATGACCAAAGGAGCATGAGCGCAAAGTTTTCCACAAGTTAATATATTTTTGTCTTTATTCCAGGCTGTTGTCTTCAATAACTTGTTCTCCGAAATGTGAGCGTAAAACAGAAAATGTAATAGCAACGGACAGCGATGAGAAAGGAGAGAAGAACGGGAAGAGAGTTTGCTTCAATGTTGCAGGAGAGGAGCAGGAAGACTCGGGACACGATACCATTAGCAACAGGGACTCTTACAGGTAACGTCTACTCTATTATTAAAGAGATACTTGCACTTTCACCTTGGAGCGCTCCTGCTCCCTCGGCAATTTTTGGCTCCTTCCAGCAGCTGAAGACATGTGCTATATATGGTTATCTCACGTGATCGCTTTGTTATCACATGGGCAGCTGTTATGGAACGGGCCCAGCCACTGCAAGTGCTGTGCTTTATTATCACATGGGCAGCTGTTATAGAACGGGCCCAGCCACTGCAAGTGCTGTGCTTTATTATCACATGGGAAGCTGTTATAGAACGGGCCCAGCCACTGCAAGTGCTGTGCTTTATTATCACATGGGCAGCTGTTATAGAACGGGCCAGCCACTGTAAGTGCTGCGCTTTTTTAATATTTAATACAGATATATTCCATGCTTCTGCTTTCGCCTTTGAATTGTAATAGATTGAATGTAGCAGACCTCATGTTATATATGTTCTTTATGCTTCCTACAGTGACTGCAACAGCAACAGAAACTCCATTGCATCCTTCACAAGTGTCTGCAGCAGCCAGTGTAGCTCTTACCTGCACAGCGATGACATGGATTCTGGTAAACCGATATATATTGGTTATATAACTACAGAAGCTGATAGTTGAGAAAGTTTAATAATTCTAAATCATTTTGAATTTATGTGACAGAGAGTCACAGAAAATTATGGCCATGCTTACTTGCCAAAATACTAGTAGGACACGGATGGGAAGGTACAAACACCACCTCCCAATAGATGCAGAAAGCCCAAATGCTACATGGAAGAGCTTATAACAAGTGCAAAGTACTAATGAACAGCCGCTCACATGACCTACAAAGAGGGAAGTGGCTACCTAGCGCTACACATGCATATAGTTAAAGCATACAAAGCATGCTAGGCCAAATGTGTACCACTCCATGGACATCCAAAGTCTACAGATTGAAGTTAAGCGGGCTGAACCGCGACTCAAAGCAATCCACATTGGCACTGACACCCTGGACTCCCCCAAGACCCGAAGCCAACCCGCATGTTGCAAAAGATACTGATGAATTTAGATAAAAATGAACATGCAGACAGCGAAGGTGCCAAATGTAGGATCATTGCAAAGGTGCAAAACACTAATAAGTAACCACTTACGCACCTATCATCAAAGGGGGAGCAGCTGCCCAGCACAAAAAATGCACACAGATAAATGATGCAAAAGGATTCAGGCCAATTGACACGTGTGGTAAACCAATGTGGATTGTTTTTGGTCACGGTTCAGAACGCTTAACTTCAATCTATGGGCTTTGGATCTGTATGAAGTGGTACATGTTTAGCCTTGAACTAGTGATGAGCGAGCATACTCTCTAAGGGCATTTGCTCGAGCGAGCATTGCCCTTAGCAAGTACCTGCCCGCTCGAGAGAAAAGGTTCGGGTGCCGGCGACGGGCAGGGAGCTGCGGGGGAGAGCAGGGAGGAACGGAGGGGAGATCTCTCTCTCCCTCTCTCCCCCCTGCTCCCCCCTGCTGACTGCCGCAACTCACCGCTTCCCGAACCTTTTCTCTCGAGCGGGCAGGTACTCGCTAAAGGCAATGCTCGCTCATCTCTACCTGTCACCCTTTGTATGCTTTAGCTATATGCATGTGTAGTGCTAGGTAGCCATTCCCCTCTTTGTAGGTCATATGAGCTGCTGTTCATTAGTACTTTGCATCTGTTATAAGCTCTTCCATGTAGCATTTGGACTTTCTGCATCTATTGGGAGGAGGTGTTTGTACCTTCCCATCTGTGTCCTACTAGTGTTTTAGTAAGCAAACATTGCCATACTTTTCTGTGATCTTATGTGCCAGATTCTGATTATTCTTGATAGTTGAGCATTTCATTTTGGACTCAGTGGGAGGAATTTGCCATGAGGGAAATTTTTGCCGCTAGTTTTCTGGCAGCTTTTTTCCTCCCCAGTTTAAAGTGCAACAAATGTATCAAATATTGCCCAGTGTTGATACATTTGTTGCATCTTTAAATATGCCCAGGGTTGTGGAGTCCCTTCAGTTTGCCATGTAGCTGCTTGAGGGAGATTGCAACATATTTTCAAACTTTTTAAAAAGTCACACATCATAAATGTCTGTAAAATCCTCTCTCCCGCCCCCTTTTTTAGACACTTTTGAAAGTGGAGTGAGAGGCGTAACATCTGTTCTTTTTGGTGCAAATCAATAGTAATTTTGTCTAAATTGATTTGCAGTTAAAAAAAATCACGACTTCTACCAGAATTCGTCTCCAACACCAGTAATAAATGTGCTCCAATGTCTTCCTGGTATTTCTATCACCATATTCTATAATAATTTCTTAATTAAGTGTATTCAACAGTCCGGCAGGTGTCCGATTGCACAAATGTTGTCACCATTGATGTTAAAAGACAAGGTTCTAGTTTTTATGTGATCAGTTCTGCATGGAAAGAAATCAAGGAAGATTTCCTAGAAGTTCCATTTGGTGAAATTCTAATTTGAGAGGAATAGTTCTGATTGAGCCCCCCAAAATGAGTAATGATAATAAAACATTCTTCATCTAGTCACACACAGCAGGTCATGCAACATTTAAAATGGGAATGCCGGGTTCTGATATGTCTAGCCCTCTGGCTTTTTGTGCCTCTAGTGCCATAGTGCAGTGCCAGATGGAAACTAATTCTAGAACTGATCCAATCATTTTCTATGGGACTATTCAAGGCGCCCAGCGCATCAGTTTTGATGCCGGATACCTCCTGCATCAGACAGAAAAATGCATGCAGCATGTTTATAACGGGCTATAGACATCGGACTGGGGCAAAAAGTGCACCAAAAGGGTACCAGTTGTGTCTGGCTCTGGCATGAAAACACTGGATGGACAGAACTAATATATGAGAAGCCAAACTTAGGTACTTTCACACAACAGAAAATTCCACCACTGACAAATCGGCCGCCTATTGGTTTACAATGCATCCGTTCAGATGGGCACAATCCCACGGTGTAAAAGCACTTGGTCGGCCAAGATAGCTCATACAAGTGCATTTCGGCCAGGCACTTTTATGTTGGCCAGGGAAAATAGTTCAGGAACTATCTTTCTGGCCTAAATACGGCAGCGGCTCCCATGGGCTCCTATGGGATCCCATGGTAGCTGCCGGAGAAGATAGGTGGGAGGGAGTTTAGCAGCGTGTCTGCTAGATTCCCACCCCCTTCTCTTGGCCCTTTGCCGGCTGTTTGCATTGGGAGCGGGCGGGATGTGACGGGAGCCAGTTCCTAAGGGTTAGCATACTAGCTCCCGACCCCTTCCTTTGCCAAGAGCTGGAGCTAAACTGTCTCCCTGCTGTCCGATTGCAATCTGGGTTCAGCGTATATGCGCCGGACCCGGGCCGTCTGAATGGGCACACAAACAGCAGATTTGTGTGCCCGTTCACATGATTTTCAGTCGCAGAGTGGCCGAGAGGATTCTTTCACACAGGCATAGGCATTTTGATGTTTTCTAGCAGGCGCCGTAAAATTGCGTAAAAGGACTTTTTCCGCCAGGGTAATTAGCATTTTTTAGCCCATTCACATGACCGTTAGCGTAGTTTTTAATAAAAAAAAATATGTTGCACCCTGGAAACCCCTCGCTTGTCTTAAATCCTCTGAATGACTTCTAATGCCTACATAGAGCCACCTGTAAGCTTTTCACAGCATTAGCCGCACAAATGCCTCCCCCTCCCTTTTTTCCTCTACTTCCATAGGAGTCTATGGGACCCGCTGGCGTATATAGGCCAAAACATAGTTCCAGATCTATCTTTTTGCCCAACGTATATGCATCGGAGCATATTTGGGTCGCGTATGTTCCATTCTTCACGATTCCACGTTTTTATGCGTCATATATTCGCCTGTGTGAACGGATGCATTGCAAGCCAATGCTTCACATCGGTAACATCTATATGGCCGGGCGTGAAAACACGGCGTATATCCGCCCATGTGAAAGAGCCCTGACACAGCCAACCAAAAATCGCTACGTGTGAATGAGCCCTAATACATGGATGGGCTGGGTCCTCCAGACCAGAAGTCCAAGGATCTCTTTGACATCCGTTTGCCTTATTAGGTCTTTATAGTTTTTTTGTTTTTTTTTTAAATAGAAGTTTTAGTGACTTTTACTGTGTCTAAAACTTTTGTACGGCAGGCGATGAGATGCCTTTAAATGTACGGATTTCTCATGAGAAGCAGGACAAATTACACAGCTGCCTAGAACATCTTTTCAGTCAGGTAAGTGATAAGTAGAGTAATAAACTAATTACTTTAAGGTCATATTTACATGTACAAGTCGTTGTGTGATAGGAGGCCGGGCATAAAGCAGCGCCAATAATGGAAGAGTGAAACTGAGTGTGGAATTTATCGGCTTTTATTGTGATTTGCCTTAGATTATTCTAGACAACGAGAACATCGAATCATATAACAGCCCTGAATAATGCATATGAAAGAGTGGAAAAAGCACAAGACGTGGCGTATATGTTAAGATCTGCGCAGTTTTTAGATGCATTGTGTGAACACTGTTTTTTTAAAGCGTCAGTCATTCCAACACAACATGTGACCAATGCTCTGAATACTGCAGTGACTAAACAGCAGCTCAAATGCTGTATGAACTTCCTTTTAAAAGGATTGCCTTTTGATCGCTTTCACATCTCGCGATGCGACAGTGCTATTGGTCACACGTATGGGAAGCCCATGCTTTCCAATCGGTTCCTTCACATTACCAATGTTTTGTAGGCTGCTACATTGCGAGAAAAAAAAATCGTGGCATGCTGAATATTGCCGCAATTTGCTGTTTTGTAGCCCATGTTTTTCCATGGAGCCTTCCTTTCTGTTGCATTGCACAAAAACGTGGTTTTCGTGTGGTGTGATGCAACTCTTACAGTAGAAAATCCTACTGTTTGTCCCTAAAATAAGCCCTGGCTACCTTAAAAGAAATCAATACATCACCTAACAGCCACTGTCCGCTCCGCCGCACTTCTCCTTGCAGGTCCCCAGCACACTTGGCAGTAGGCTTCAACCAGCGCTTCCTGGTCAGGTGTTCAAAAACCTCATCTGCAGGAAGCTCTAGCTCTGATTGGTTCTTGAGCGCCGCGGCTCAGCCAATCTGAGCCAGCGCTTCCTGGAGGTGGGTTTTTTGAACACCTGACCAGGAAGCGCTGGTTGAAGATTACAGGCAAGAGTGCGAGGGACCTGTGAGGAGATGTGCGGCAGAGCGGACAGTGGCCCCCGAAAAACCCGGCAAAAGAGCACTACAAAGTCTGGCGGCTATGTAGTGACACAAAAACATGATATTGTCACCAGAAAACACAGTGATATTGCTAGGAACACAGATATTGCTGTGATTTTCTTGCAACGATATCGCTCTTGCTCATGTGAAAAGGCCTTAAGCTGAGAGCGCATTTCGACCCCCTAGCAAACAGCTGATTTTTCTATTGGCTGATAGAGACAGTGTATGATGGAGTCTCCATAGGGGAAATGTAGTCTTACAAGATGGCGATTCAGATGAAAGGTCCGCCAGAGTGGATGCCGCTATTTGTTAGTATCTCTCCTCTCTGGCTTGTACTTAGGGGGACTACCCTGTATTATGTTCATATACCCTAGTAGGGAGACCCCCTGTTATGTACATTCAGGGCTTATCCTATGTGGCCTACACAGGTGTAAATGTAATGCCCTAACTGGACGGATATACACACAATATAATAATACAAATAGCACAAACTTTATATGGCAAAAAACAATAATAGGGACAAGGAAATACTGACCCTAACCTACCATTGGAAGATAGCTGTGATGAGCGTGTCCACCATCGGGAACCTGGGGTGACCCTGACTTTCCCTAGTTGCTAGCAGGAAATGTAGCAAAGGTTAGATAGAACATAAATATAAAAACCACAGATGCACAGGAAAAATATATAACTTTCCCCCCCCCCCCCCAGGTAAAGTAATCACAAGGAAAACTTATCTTCATAGAGATAAAGGGCTGAACCAGGTGCTGCCGACGAGACCAAAAACACCTTCAGACAGGAGTCAGCCAAGACAAATTTTAAAAGTAGAGCTAAGACAGCAAGTCAGACCAGACCAAAAGAGGCAGGAGTATAACCGGCACCCTCAGAGAGGAGGGGCCAGAAGAAATATACACAGACAAATGGTGATTAACTGGCTGGGCAGTCCCACCTCCCAGCCAAGCAGTCCGCCCATAAACAACTGGAAATGTGTTCTTTTTGATGCCCAGCACGGAAATGATTGTGGACTGGTGTGAGTACTGGTATGAGGCTAACATGGGCCAGGGCCCACTTCATGACATCATTCCAGACCCGATCCTCACTCAGCAGGTGGCTCCATGACAATCCCTTTATGTGATGGGAGGCAGGTAAGGGTTGATAGATGATATACAGCTCAGTAAGCGTGCTTTCATACCTATGCCCAGGGTTCCACTTTCCTGTTCCATTCAGGGAGCAGGAAAGGGAGTCTTGTGGCTGAATGGCTCCACCTCAGGACGGCTCCGAATGGAATCCATTAATTATAATAGTGTCCGTTCTGTTTCCACTCAGCTGTCCGGCTTTTAGACGGAAGAAAAAGCACTGCATGCAGCTCTTTTTCTTCCGGTATTTTGAACCGGATCTCTGGCGATACCTCCGACCGGAGGTTCCAACGCAGATGTGAAACCATTCTAAATTAGTCAGAACCAAAGCTAAAAATGTATAGGGATAGTATTATGCATTATAAAACATCTCTGCCTCTTGCCCAAATACATTTCAGAATTTGTGTTCCTTATTCAATTGCAATAAAAATCTTCTGTATTGTATTAGGTGGAATCAATAACTAATCTACTGAGAGGACCAGCTGTGGCCAGAGCATTTGAGCAAACAAAGTATTTCACACCAGGCCGAAGTTTACAAGGTATCTATCTCATATCTATCCATCCATCCATCCAAGGCTAGTTTCACACAAGTGTTCTATCACAGTGTTTTTGCCGTGATAAATCGCCGGCCGAAAATCGTAACCATCTGAAGCATTGGGCTCCAATGCATTTGTTCAGATGGATTATTTTCTGGTGCATAAAATTGGCCGGGCCGGAAAATATAGCACATACGAAACGCATTCTGGCCGGCAGGAAAAGATAGGTCTTGTCCTATCTTTTGCCAGAATATATCAGCCATTCCATAGACTCCTATGGGAGCCTATGAGAGCCGTCAGAAAAAGAAAGGGGGAGAGAGTTTAGCAGCAGCTCGCATTGCCAAAGTCCCTCCCCTTGCCGGCAGCTCCATTAGGCTGGGGAGGGAGTTTAGCTCTGCTAAGCTCCTGCCTGATTCTGCCACACCTGTCCCTGTCCCGCCACCTCCTTTTGCCAACAGTCGGCAAAGGGTGGAGAGGCAGAGGGAGGGGGAGGGAGTTTAGTAGAGCTGTATTCTCTTCCTCTGGCCGATGATATTCTGGGCTGTGGCGTATACATGCCGCACCCGGCCGTCTGAATGGGCAAGAAAGCGGGAGAATCAGCTGCAACTTGGTCGTGGCTGCCTCTTGTTCACGCGATTTGCGGCCGCAATTCAAGTGGCCGAAAATCACCGCGCACGTGTAAAAGAGCTTTTATGCTTATTAGCAATAACATTACAACCCCGTATAGGAGATGCCAATGACACTGAATTATCAGCAAGTTAATGCTCAGTTTAGAAGCAGATAAAGCCTCCCATTATTATATGCAGCCAACAATTCATAAAGAAGAACGATGATGGGAATATATGTGGAGTTTATTTAGAAAATTGGTAATTGTATAGTTTACACTGGGCTAGGGAGCTTCAAATTATGCTTCTGCTCTGCAGACAGTGTCAGAATTCATACAACCATATATTACATGGTTACTAATACAATTGATTGGAAGATTAAAGGAATTGTACCAACGGACACTACAAAGCTATAGTGAACATGGCTTTAGCATGAACAGATGTGCGTATTGTATACATCGGGATCTGAGTACTGGAAACGTCACTCTTCTATTTCTTGCATTCTGCAGATTTTCAACAGGAAATGGAACCTAAATTAAGCTGTCCAAAACGGTTACGACTTCACATTAAACAGGACCCTTGGAATCTGCCCAGCAGTGTCCGCATTCTTGCACAGAACATGAGAAAGTTTGTAGAAGGTGGGCTATAATTTGTAAAACTTTGTTCTTTGGTTGACTACAGTGTAAAGGTGACCATACACATTAGAGGCTTGGATAGTTGTCGAACAAATGATTGTATAGTGAATCTTTTGGGAGAACGAAGGTATTAGACATGTAAAATTCAACATGCCCAATGCTTCCTTCCTCCGACATCATCTGTTGAGGGAGAGTAGTTGCCAATACACATTAGAATAGTACTGAGTAGAATCCATCAGCAATCTAATGTGGTATGGGACAACCGAATTGTCCCCCGATGTTGGGAGAATGAGGATGGCAGATGCTGAATTTCAGCATCTTCAAACCTTTCGTTCTGCTGGTAGGTAAGTGGCGCCACAGGTGTCTGGCAGATGTTACGTTATAGAGAGGTTAGAGAAGATAACTGTCTGATATCCATATTAAAGGGGTTGTCTCACGCCGAAATGTTGTTTTTTTTTATTCAATAGGCCCCCCGTTCGGCGCGAGACAAACCCAAGGAATGGGTTAAAAAAAAAAAAAAATTATTACTTACCCGAATCCCCGCGCTGCGGTGACTTCTTTCTTCCTTTACCAAGATGGCCGCCGGGATCTTCACCCACGATGCACCGCGGGTCTTCTCCCATGGTGCACCGTGGGCTCTGTGCGGTCCATTGCTGATTCCAGCCTCCTGATTGGCTGGAATCGGCACACGTGACGGGGCGGAGCTACGAGGACCAGCTCTCCGTCACGAGCGGCCCCATTCACCAGGGAGAAGACCGGACTGCGTAATCGCGTCTAAAAACGCCAGAAGACAGTGAATTTAGACGGATCCATGGAGACGTGGACGCCAGCAACGGAGCAGGTAAGTGAATAACTTCTGTATGGCTCATATTTAATGCACGATGTATATTACAAAGTGCATTAATATGGCCATACAGAAGTGCTGAACCCCACTTGCTGCTGCGAGACAACCCCTTTAAGAACAACGATCAACATCAATCAAGAACTCTGTTGATTTAAATATTATAATGACATTATGTACAAAGTTGAGACTTAGGGTGCATTCACACGAATGTATATCGGCTCGGTTTTCACGCCCAGCCGATATACGTCATCCTCATCTGTGGGGGGGGGGGGATGGAAGAGCCAGGAGCAGGAACTGAGCTCCCGCCCCCTCTCTGCCTCCTCTCTACCCCTCTGCACTATGTGCAATGAGAAGAGGTGGGGCGGGGCTAATTCAGCGCTTAGCCCCGCCTGCGTGCCGCCTCCTTTCATTGCAAATAGTGCAGAGGGGCGGAGAGGAGGCAGAGAGGGGGTGGGAGCTGAGTTCCTGCTCCTGGCTCTTCCATCCTCCCCCCCCATGCAGATGAGGATGACGTATATCGGATCGGCGTAAAAAACCGAGCCGATATACGTTCGTGTGAATCAAGCCTTAATCTGGAGACACCAGGGTTTGTCCGCTTTGGCCTCCATTTCTTTCATTCTGAAATACTGGAAGTAGTTCCTGTAATTTCCATTTGATCTGACTCCAAGTAACAGACGCTGAATATTACTCGGCATTTTCACATTATTTATGTTCTTAATAATTGATGGTCATTTAAAAGAATGTTTTATAATCTAAAAACCATATATGTTCAATATCCTTGACAAGAATAAGTGCCATAATGTTCCCGTGTGTCAGTGGGATAAAGTCCAACCATGTTCCTCTTTCAGACCTTAAGGACTTAATCATAGTTCTTTCTGGGGGTTTATTGTTGTGATGTACAGAATATTGGCCATATTTGAAAAATGGCATTTCATTTCGGTCAGTTGTATCCATATAACATTGTAGAGTAATTCCAAGAAGAATGCAGAGTCTGCATTTCCTGTAATGTATCTTGATAGCGGGGGAATGATTCTCCAGAAGATTTATGAGTATGTTTATTTTACCGAAATTCAAAGGCGATTAAAGCAACAGTTATCTACTTTCTGCAGTCTAATTGAGCTTATTTCCCACAGCTCCACATCTCAAAGTCGAAAGAAGAAATGCCCTAAACTATCAAAAAAGTTTCTTTTGATGAGTCTTTTTATTAAAAGGCATGTCGCTGATCCTGGCATCTAAATCTTAAATCAGATAGAAGGAGATGTAGCTAAGGCACAAGACATTTATACAGATTACAATCTTGAGTCTTGTTGGGAAACATAACAGCTTGATAAATAATCAGTCTTGCCTTCCAGAGATTACGGCATGGAGAATTGCAGAATACATGGGGGCCAACTCAACTATTTTTGTTTGTTTGTTTTAGAGGTGGAAACGCGAATACTGTTGGCCCTGCTGGAATATACAGGTAAGAATATTGGCTGTTTTAATCAAGTCATTACTATCAGTAAATTTTAATTGGAGTCATTGCATATTTGCATACAGACAAAAAAATAACTTAATAGAATTTGCCTGGAAAACACATTTAATGATCTCTCTTCCCCTCCCCCACCCCCCGAGCACGCTCGGACAAGAATGCAGTTACTTGAGAAGAGCGAGGCTCGCTCGAGTAACTGACTGACTTATCCGAGTGGGCTCGCTCATCTCTATTAATGACCTATCCTCAGGCTAGGTAATCAGTATTTAATGGCCCAGAGGCACGCCAGTCAGGATCACTGGCGATCAACTGATTGTCCGTCCCGCTGTCAGTGTTTAGCTGTGCCAGATGTCATTATCGCTGTCAGAGGTGGAAGTATCATAGAGGACTTCAGTCTAATTGAAATCAATAAGAGCTGAAACCTCCTACTACTGCACAACTGGGTCAAATGCAGAAGTGTAATAGGAGGCAGCGCTCCCATTGATTTCAATGGGACTGAATCCCTTTATGATGCTTCCACCTCTGACACCGATAACGACGTATGGTTCTGCTGCACTGACAGCAGTCCGGATAATCCGCTGATCTTTCGGATCCCAATTGGTAGATCACTGCCCATTAACTACTGATGACCTATATTGAGGATAGGTCATCAATAGAATTTGCCTGGAAAACACCTTCAGATCTTATCAGGACATCTGAAAGTTTTTCTTGATATTTTAAAAGATTTTTCTTGATATTTTATATGGCTTTAAACCATCTACATGTATTTGGGAATCCTAAAAGTGTCTCAAGGAGTAAAGGAATAAGAAAATCTGGAAATGGGTACGATGTAGGCAGAAGGATGTAGGAGCATGCGATTCTTAAACTGGCCATAGTCTTGTTGAGCCGCTTGTTCACAAAGAAGAGAAGGGTGAAAGCTGCAGCTAGACACATCTGTCAGTGGCTTACCTTCCCAAGAACAAAATGATCAGGTAGTTGACACCCAATATCTCAATCCTTACAGATATGCAACAGATGATCGTCTGTTCCTGCCAACATTGGTGCAATCACAGAAAATGGCCATATACTTACTGACTGAGGAGGGCATATAGCTGCATCCTCCCATCATGCAGGTAGCAAATGAGGGAGCTAATTGCACCTGTGAGGGACACCAATGAGACAGCCACTCACACAGCCTCTTAATATAGAGGGGGGGTAGCTGCTTGGTGTATACTCCCACACAGAGTGGATACAAAGTGGCAGACTTTCTGATACATGTAGTGCACCATGCAGACCAGCAACCTATTAATGACGCCATAATAGTTTGGCGGGTTGCCCTGCCCCTCAAAAAGTGGACCACATTGGTACTGCCACCCTGGGCTCCCCCTGGCATTTTGAGGCCACACTGCATGTGAATAATGGATAATAAATACAAGGCATTAGTTGGATTTTGGCCAAGATACATCAGTTCACTAACCGCGTCAAGGTTCCTTGCCTGTAGTGAGTCCCTATATTACTATAAAATATGTATTTATTCGGCGAGAGCTGCCTGTGATTGGCTGAGCACCACAGCCAATCACAATCAGCTCTTTCAGCAGCCAGGGATTTTAAATCCCCGCCTGCTGATAGATCAGCACCACAGTGCAGGGCACAGCAGGAGAAGACGTGGCTGTGCCCTGGCAGCTGAAGCAAGCGGAGTATCTATTTTTTTTGTTTTTTACAGCACTTTTACAGGCTTTTTAGGGAAGGGCTTATATTTAAAGCCCTTCCCTGAAAGCAATCGACAAGCGGCAGATGTTTTCTTCATCCCGGCGGGTGTGACGGCAGCGGCAGAGGGTAAGTTTATTTTTTTACACTAAAATTTTTGTTTTTCAGGGAAGGGCTTATATTTAAAGCTCTTCCCTGAAAAACAATGCAAGGGTGCTGGCAGACCATTGTTTTCAATGGAGTGGCCGTCAGCAGCCGCAGCTCTATTGAAAACAATGCACGGACCTGCATTCACACGTGTTTCTTGCACGTACATGGGTGCGCACTTATGTACGCACCTATGTATGCGCAAAAACACGCTCGTGTGAAGCCACCCTTAGAATAAAATTGTGGCATATCCCAAACCCCAGCCAAAAGTGATATTTCATCAGCTGCCATCTATGAATATATTCTAAAGCTAGATTTTCACATATATTGTGTCAAAAATAAAATAATTCCATGCAGATATATGCATTACAGGAATACTTATTAAAAAAAAACCTTTCACTGCAAATTTTTCAAAAACTGTCCGAGTTAGGATGTGCCATTATTGCGCTGAGACCATCAATTATAACATGTGTACCAGTTATGTCAGTGATACTTATTAGAATAGGATACTGTATGTTATTGATCTCAACATACAGATGTTCCCACCCTTAACCCTTCTTGAATAGCGTTGCAATTTTTCATGTTACCAATATCATGCAATCCAGTAAATTAAAAAAAAAACATATGGGCGATGGATGTCCAACTGATGACTTTCGTTTGGGCAGATGTATACTTTTTTCATAAAGTAACATCTACGGCTACACATCTCGGCATACGTCAACATACAGATATGTCTTTATCAAAGTGCTAACAACCACTTGTCTGTGAGTCCGTGTGTGCTGTGTAAGTTACATGCAGAGTCTGAAATCAGCTGTGTGCTCACAGCACCTGTGATGATGTCACCATCATGTAATCAGTTAGCGGCTTTTAGCTCCGCCCCCTTATCACATGACGATGATGTCATCAGAGGTCCTTTATCCTTGTGCACTGAATGAGGGATTATGGGCGGACTACATCCCCCACAAACCCCTGAGGCCTCAGTTGCTATGGATTCAGTAGTACTCAGTCTGGAAATTTGTAGCTGGTTGTGAGACAGCTGCACACCTGTGTGGAGATGCTAATAAAGGACAACTCACAAATATCCGCGTACATAGCTGACGGTGCATATTGACCAACAACATTGAAGCATAGTCCTTCCCCACTATCTTCACATCTCCTGAACATGATATCATGTCATCTCAAGTGCTAATGTTGCCAACACCAGTCCAGGCTAATTGTCAACCATTGTCCAGTCTTAAAACCATCCCTTTCACTATATATTATTATATTAGTAAGGGGTGCCACCAGAAACACTGGTACTATAAATACTAATAACTAGTATCATTCTAGTTGCATATGTTCATGCTCCTAGATAAAAACCATATTGGTCATCTTGATTTATATCAATGGAAGCGCCAATACTATTCATTGCAGCGCCTTCTTCCTTTTAGCGTGTTCGCATTCTGGGAATAACCTGCAAGGAATTTAATTACGGTACTTTACTTCCAGACTTCTCAGTAATACAGACTCTTTTATGACTGACTGCAGTCTATCAACATGATGCAAACTATCCAAAATGATAGTTTAGGATTGGAAAGTAGTGTATTTCTTATTTGGCAGGCGGTCATGAATAATTGGTAGTAGATATGTTCGCTAGTGATAAAACACACCTTGGCATGCTGTATATACTAGTATACAGGATTAAAGGGGTTGTCCGGCCATAAACATCATATCTCATTACTTCTGTTTGCACATTTCCATGCACTTTGTAATGTACATTGTGCATTGAAAATGTTGCAAACAGAAGTTATTCACTTACCTTTAGGGTGCCCCCCCCTGTGTTGACCCTCGGTCGTCCGTGGTTACGACAAGAAATCGTCTGTATTTCTTGTCGGGCCGGCAGCAGCTCTCGTCGGCGCTGGAACGCACCTCTTCCTTTCCGCGCATGCGCAGTCCTTTCTTCCGCCGGGACCGCGCTCTTTACCTAATCATCGCAGGGGACGCGCGCCGCTGGTCGGCGCATGCGCAGTACACTCACTTCCTGGTTTCATATACCAGAGCGGAGTGAGTGACTGCCTGCTGCTGCTGCTTGGAGCAGAGCCAAGGAGACACCATCGGGACTTGAAAAGTATGTGAAAGGGGAGAAGGGGAGTAGGGGGAGTAGGGGAGAAGGGGAGAAATGTTGAAAATGTTGGAGAGGAGGAGTTGGAGAGATGGATGGATGGATGTGTGCAGGGGGGGGGGGGGGTGCAGTGATGTGTGTGTGTGTTCGTGGTGTCTGGAGACCGGCTGTCAGAAGTCCCGGGGGAAGGGGGGGTGTGTGGAGAGTGAGAGATGGATGGATGGATGTGTGCAGGGGGGGGTGCAGTGATGTGTGTGTGTGTGCACGGACCCGGATGACAGAAGTCCCGGGGGAAGGGGGGGGTGGAGAGGGAGAGATGGAGGAATGGATGGATGGATGTGTGCAGGGGGGGGGGGGGGGTGCAGTGATGTGTATGTGCATGGACCCGGCTGACAGAAGTAGGGGGGGGGGGGGTCATTGTGAGAGGGGCACTATGAGGGCATGTGTGTCTGGGGAAATGTTTTACTTTACTTTAGCAGGGGGCGGGGCCTGGGCGGGGAGAGACTGTAGAGCAGTTCAATAGAGGTGGGCGTGTCGTGGGCGGGGCTAGGACGTGAGCTGAGGGAAATCCTGCCTTTTCATGTCTCTTACTACCATCGGGAGCGCGCACACAGAGGAGGGAGAGCGCAGGGCATGTGAGAAGGCAGCACAGAGGCGCCATCTTTGAAAGCTGCAGTGAACATCAGAGTCTAAGGTAAGAAACTGACATTACAGCTGATCTGCCGGCCGGTTTGAGCCCCTGTATGCTGTCTGTTACTATCCTTACTGAAAGGAAAGCAGCAGCATTATAAAAAATTTTACCCTGTGTGGCCGGACAACCCCTTTAAGTTACTAGAATGGAAGTGATAACAGCTAATGCTATTAATTACACATTTTTCCCCAACTTGTCTCTGCAGATAGTGAAGTACAGCTAAGGAGAGATATGGTGTTTTGCCAGAGTTTAGTGGCCACCGTCTGTGCCTTCTCCGAACAGCTTATGGCTGCATTAAATCAAATGTATGACAGCAACAGAGAATACGAAGTGGAAACACAAGAAGCCAGTAGAAGATGGTTGGAGCAGATTGCTAATGCCGGGGTTCTCTTCCACTTCCAGTCTCTTCTCTCTCCAAATATGGTAATGAACACCACTACCCCTGTATATTAGAAATCACAGCAGAACAACCTACCCCCCCCCCCCCAACTCCTAAATCCCTAAATTAAAACTTTATTAAATATATTCTAAAAACAAAATATTTACCAGGCATATAGAAATATGAAAAGAGATCAAAATACCTGTTGGCTTTAGTTTTACATTAATCATACAAGGGTAAACGCAAAATCCTGAGATAACATACAATGGGTCCGGGAAGCCCTCAGACCCTTTTCCTTTGTCTACATTGCCTATGTGCTATATAATGAAATGCTATCTAGATATTCTGTTTATACCCCTGAATGACTAATCTGGCATCAAGAAATACAGTGAGTCTGGAGAGTCTTCAGACCCTTCCATTTTTTTTACATTTCGTCATGTTGTGGCCTTATGCAAATTTTTTTTTTAAAATCAAGTTTTTCCCTATTATTTTGCACTCTATACCCCATAATGGCAATGTGAAAACAGAATGTTTAAAATTAGAGTTGAGCGAACGTGTTCTTAACGAACACTTACGCACCCGGACACCGGCTTTGCCGAGGACTTCAGTGTCCGCGCGTAAAGCTTCGGCGGGCGCCGGGGGGCGGGGAGAGGCGCGGCGGCGCGGGCGGCAGCAGCGGGGAACAGGGGGGAGCCCTCTCTCTCTCCCTCTCCCCCCCCACTCCCCGCCGCACCCCCCCGCGCTGCCACGGCGACCCCCGAACTTTTTTCGCCCGAGCACGGAATTGCTCGCAAAGTTCGGTGTTCGGGCGAAAAGGGGCGGAGCCGAACACGTTCGCTCATCTCTATTTAAAATCTTTATAAAAATTAAAAATTATCATCTTGCAGTGATAAAACTATTCACACCCCGCACTCAGTTAGTTTAAGCACCTTTGGCAGTCATTACAGTATCCAGTGTTCTTGGGTCTGATGCCACAATGTTTGCACACCTGGATTTGGGGATTTTCTGCCATTCTTCTCTGCAGATCCTCTCCAGCTCTGTCAGTTTGGATGGGCACCGTCTGTGGACAGCCATTGTTCGATTGGGTTCAAATTAAGGCTTTGACTAAGCCACTCAAGGACATTCACAGAGTTGTCCCTTAAAGGCCCATTTACACACAAATATGATCGCTCAAAAGAAGGCTTTTGAGTGATCATTTTGCATAAACTACTAATTGGTACTAATGTCTATTAGTACCAATTAGTAGCTTAAGCAAGGTGTGTGAGTCTCCAGGACTTATATTCAGAGAACAGCGGGTGGTCTGTTCTCTGAATACATTCCCTTTGTTCTGCCACAGGGCTGGCAGCTGAGACAATGTAATCAGCGCTCCCCGGGCAGAACACACGCATGTGGTCTTTCTTATCAGCACTTCTGATGAATGATGAATTTTATGCCGAACTGCAAATGATCGTTCGGCAGAAAAGTGAAAGATGGACACATTTACACACAACGGTTATCGCTCAAAAGATGGCTTTTAAGCGAATTTTCGATAATCGTTGTGTGTAAAAGGGCATTAAGACACTTGTTGTCTTGGCTGTGTACTTTAAGCCATTGTCTTTTTGGAAGGTGAACTTTATTCCCAGTCTGAGATCTCATGTGCTCTTGATTAGGTTTTTATTAAAGGCACCCAATGAGTATGAAACACTGCTTTCCGGACTCTCCATTCCATCACCTACAATCCTCATAATGTAGTTTACTGATAACAGGTTGCTTTTAAGTCTGTAGGAATGTTTGCATGCACTGACAGCAATGAAAGATGTTAGAAAAACTATGGAAAATGAGAGGGAACGTGTCATCAGAAAATGACCTATTCTACAAATCAGGATTTTATGTTAAAAATGTTTTTAAGATTTTTGGGGTGATTTTATTTTAATATCTGATGTCACAGTCTATAATTTTCATACTTACCGCTAAGCCTAGTAATAGTTTGCTACTTCCTGTTGTGCAGAGAAAACTTTTCAGCAGTCATCTTATCATCATCGCAGGCAGGATTGCAGTGAAAGGTAAAACCGATATATGGGACTTAAAGGTGATGACAGGTTCCCTTTAATATTTCTCCTATATAACGGTTTGCTACTATGTTTCTAGTCAAGGCAGTACTCTCTCAGCTAAGGTTGAAAATGGAAAGACACCTTTATTATATTTGTTAGCATGGTATATAGCAACAGATTTCTTTCTCGGTGGCTTCTCTTTGCTTTAAGTGAAATACAATCTATTATAGAATACGAGTCGGATCAGATGTTCTGCATAATGTAGTAAATGTTTTAACAAACATTGTGTGAAAAATGGGAGATGGATAGTAGAGTAAATCACTGCCGCACTTGATAAGCACATCTACTAACCGAAACTAATGGGAGTATTTATCCTGCACTCTATTGTACTGATTATGAAAGGACCTGTAATGGGATCGAATTCGTCTAATCTTCACGTCCACGCTGTCTTTCATTCTGCTTATTGAACTTGTGCTTGAAATCATGTTAATTCTTAATATGCATTGCACCATTGCTGTATATTAAGCCGTCGTGTTTCATCTTCTACTTCTGGCATGTTTTTACCTACAGACGGATGAACAAGCGATGCTGGAGGACTCACTTGTTGCCTTGTTTGATTTAGAGAAGGTCATGTTTTACTTCAGACAAGCAGAACACGGACCACAGATTGCAAGTATGTATCATTATTATGATTCTATACAATTGTGTAACAGACATCCTCACCCTTCAGCAGGCTGAATTCCCCTTTCTTGGTCTGTAGCAGCTTTTGTAAATATTCTAAAACTTCCAATGTCACCCAAATCCAATAGCATAAAACAGCAAGTACTATAGAAGACATGGAGGGGGAAAGAAGTGCGGCTGCAATACTTCTCAGTGTGTGTATGAAGCTGCTATACTGTTGTATCTTGTCTCCACCCAGATTATGGGTGGAGACGGCCTGAGATAAAGGGAACGCCCCAAGGTTCTCATTGGCAGCTGGATACACAATCTCACCGATCTGCCCATAGCTTGGTGGAAGCTTCTGAGTAACAGCCACTGGCCGCGGATTCACCCCCGCTGATAGCCGCAGGCTGGCTCCCGCTGTTTACCCTTGCTGATAGTGGCAGGCCAGCTCCTGCTGTTCAATCCCACTGTTTACCTGCCGCTGATAGCCACAGGCCGTCTCTCGCTGTTCAACCCCGCCTGTTTCCCCCCGCTTGGATAGCCACAGGCCGACTCCCGCTGTTCACTCCTGCTGAGAGATAGCCGCCGATTCCAATTCACCACTGGAACTCCTTAATGGCAAAGCAGGACGCCTGTATCTGGCGTCCCGTTGCCATGACAACCCGGTGACTACACAACAGAGGGAGCTCCCTTCCTCTGTGAAGCCTTTGCACGTCTCTTCAGAGCTGCTGCTGCTCTCGGAAGCTCGCTGAAGGCGTGTATATGGCAGCCAATCAGAAGCTTCTACCGAGCTATGGGCAGATCGGGGAGGTTGTGTATCCGGCTGCCAATGAGAACCTTGGTGCATTCCCTTTACCTCATGTCTCTGCCCATAATCTTGGTGGAGACAAGATACAATAGTACCTGAAGCTGCATTATATGTGAGGAGCCTGGGCGCAACTGGAGGAGACATCCGATTAGCTCAATAGACACAATATTGCTCTTATAATATACAGGAAAAGGAGCAACTCGCCCATTCATCAAGTATGGAGAGAGAAAATGTGCATTTTTTAGGGAAATAAATAGGCCACTTTTCCAATTTTTCATGCATTAGAAAAATGGAAAAAGTGGTAAAAAACAGTCAAAATGACTCACCAGTACATGGGGCTTTAGGAGACCCTTTATCATAAAGAGAATATATACCAAATCCATCCCTGATTGGGAAAAAGGGAACACTCTACTACAGCTCTCTTGGTTAATCTCTTGGCTAATTGACACTAATAACCACTAATCCTTTTATAGAAGTTTAAAGGGTTCTATGCTTTGGACAACCCCCAATTATTAGTTTTCTAAACAGTAAAGCTCCATTTACACGCAACAAATATCACTCAAAATTTGTTCAAACAATGTCTTTTGAGCGATAATCGTTGTGTGTAAATGCTTCCATTGTTTGCTTTTCAGACGGACCATGACTTTTAGCTCAGCATAAAAACCATTGTTAGGCTGGGCAGCTGATAGCAGGGACCACATGCCATGATTCTCGAAGGGAGCGCTGATAACATTGCTTTCAGCTGCAGTCATATGGGAGAACAATGGAGCTGTATGCAGATAACAGACCACCCGCTGTTATCTGCATACATCAAAGGGAGGCTCATTTTCATGCAAATGAAGCTAATAAACTACTAATGGGCATTAGTTCCCATTAGTAGTTAATGCAAAATGATCCCTCAAACTGTCATTCAAGCTATCTTTTAAACGAATTTTAAACGAACATCTTTGCGTGTAAATGGGGCTTTAGTCAGTCACAGAGTATTTCTTTGCTGGGATCCTCAGCATCAGATGTAATCTAAGAATTAAATATCCCTACAGCGCCACTACAGGGGAAATTAAGCATTACACGCAATCAAATCAGTGGGTTATTTGTGTAATTTCTGACAGGACAGGTCCTTTGGAGAGAAACTGTTACATTGATGTAGAGCGCAACTACAATGCCCTCCACAGATGTCACCGAAACGACAGAGTAAGACATAATGATGTCTGCAATGGAGCAACATATAAATATAACCCATCACTGAAACAAATAAAACACAGGAGAGGGAATGCTCTACCTAACCAAAAACAGCTTGGCTGACCCCGCCTAAGGGCAAGATAATTGCTCCAATATTGGCAGCCCCACGTGTCAAACCTATGGGACCTAGCCTGTCCGTAGATAGAGGAAGGATATATAGGATGGAAAGGCTAAAAGAGCACGGCACAGGTGAATAAGCTGAAGGTACAGTCACGTGGACTGGCGCTGACGTCATCACGTCCCCCTGGCTCCACTTTCTGATTATGCTCAGCTCCACGCAACAGGAATACTCTTTGTAGCCATTCTCCACTCTGGCCAATAGATGAGGATTCTGAACAGAGGAACCCTCAGTCCACTCAGAATTCCATAATTGGATGTATGACAATGGGTTTTTTAAACTGGACAACCCCTTTAAATGACCTATAAAATGAGATCCGTTTTTGACTATGTAAACAAGACATTCTGTATTGTGCAGAACAAAATACACATATATTTTAAAAAGTGGTATGACATGTAAAGGGTATATAGCAAAGGTAAAAATGATGTGATATTGTCTCATTTACCCTATAGGGCCGTTAATGTTTCCATGCATTTATAATAACTAAACTTTTAATATCCTACTGCTAACTGTACAAGAACACCTCCGATAGGACATCCACTTGTCACTGTCAGAATGCATGTCGCTCCTGCCCTGGTCAAGTAGATAACAGTGTTGCTAGACTATTGTGGTACAGCGGGTCAAGGGGGTAACAATCATACTGCGCTTTTGTATGGGAGACTAATAACATTTTCTCTTGTATCCTCAGATGTTCCTATTACCTATCAGGCAGAAGGCAGCCGACAAGCTCTGAAAATTTACTTCTACCTAGACAGTTATCATTTCGAGCATCTACCACAAAGGCTAAAGAATGGAGGAGGATTTAAAATTCACCCTGTCCTATTTTCTCAAGGTGAATACTTTTTGTGTTACATTTTATTGCAAAAAGAAAAATTAGGTTCTTCTCGGCTGAAAATTGGATCGTCCTTTCCCAAGACCTGCTGTATCCCTGTAACAATGAATTAACAGAATGCCACTCTCAGGTCGGAAATTCAATCCCATTATTTTTGATAAAGTATTTGCAGCGCTGACAAGTAATTTTTGAAGCCCATAGCCATGCAAAACAAAGGCAAAGCCCAAATGATCAGTCCCCTTTCACCACTCTACTCCAGCTTCTGCTTCGGAAATGTCACAGACTCACACTGGGGCAAATCTCCCGTAGCTGATATAGTTATCAATAGTCATCTGTCATATAGTCCACTAGCTGACTGCATTTCATTAGCTGCCTACTGACTATCATCTCTAGCAAGATTTGAAACTGCTGACCTCTACTGCAGAATTTTCATTAAGACTAGACTATATTCTACCAAAAGTAATTGGACGCCTGAGTAAGAATTACTAGTAGTATTTATTTACATGTGTTAATGCTCCTTTGGCCCTAATGACATTGCATACTCTCCATGGCATACTTTCTACTAAGATATTATATACTTCAGCTGGAATTTCCCTCCATCCATCCTGCAAATGTCTGACAAGTTCTCTCCAAGAAGACGCATCAGCCTATCTGCAGTGGTGCAAAGAGTGTTCTCCATGGACAGTTGAGTAGTGGAAGAACATTCTATGGATTGACGAATCACACTTCTCCATCTTCAAATCAGATGTCCCTGGGTGTGGAGGTTGCCTGGGAAACGGCTTCTGCCTGAGTGTGTTGTGCCAACAGTTAAAGTGGTATTCCGGTTCCATCAAGTTATCCCCTATCAATGGGATAAGGGATAACTAGCTGATCGGTGGGGGTCTGACCGCCAAAACCCACACTGATCATGAGAACTGGAGCCCAGTCAGTCCCCGAATGTAGGAAGCACAGGTTGGGTAGTGCCAAAGATTCCTGAGTCAAGCATTCAGGAATCTTCGGTGATTTGGTAGCATAGTGTATAAGAAATAATGTTATGATGCATTTACCTAATCACTGTTGCAAGATGTACCCCTAAAGTTGATCTACACTTCATAACCAAATGCAGGATAAAAAAAAAAATTGGGGGCATCAGTAATGTGATAAAATGCATGAATTTATTTGCAAAAATGTTGCAAATTGCTGGCAGCAATATTTCAAATTGCCTCAAATTTGTCAAAATGGTAAATACGGCATAATGAATATATTGCAAGTCGTTGGGCACGCTAGACTTATTTCTCTTCCATATGTGTCCACATGTGCCTATACTTTACATAAGCCTGTCTTGAATAAATTAGGTATATTGTACAACTCCTTTTAAGCACACCGTACGGTTTCAAAACTCTTGGGGTAAGTATAAAAAAAATGTCTAAAATCTAGAAAACTTTATGGTGCACCTGGTAACACAAATCTAGTGTGTTTTGCCCATTTTGCTCATTGGCCAAGTGTCTATGAAAAGAAAAAAAAGAGTGTTACCGTGAAAGACAGTTACGGGAATGTCTTGCAGATTATGTGCTCATCTGGAGTGGATGTGATGCCACAACACTTATAGCACATATGAATATTGAACTGGACTCTGCCGAAGATGATCCGATCTGGTGGGATGACTCCACAGATGATCATACAAATGAGATAGGGTTGGAGCACCACGGAATACAAAGCTGTTTATCAGACGGGAGATATGCTGTGTGTATAAGTGAACTTTTTATTGTTATGCTTCCCAACGTGCTTCAGGCTTGGATAGTTATTTCACCCGATGAAGGGCTCTGTCCAAGCCCAAAACACATTGTAAAGTATACCAATATAGAGTGCATTTCTACATATATCTCAGCCCGGTCCATTCTACATTGTGGACTTCGGTGATGATCCAGTCATATCCCACTTGTAAGTCTATTGGAAAACACAGCAAACAATGCTTTCCTATACAGTTAAAAAAAGTATACCAATGCATACCGACCCAGCTGATGTCAGAAGGACATATTTATTATTATGACCAGCTCCAAAGGGGCCCAAGCACCCATTCAGCATATTCTCACAGAGTATTTTCCAAAGCATATGCAAATGTAGACAGTAAATACCTAAACATACTCTAATAGGACTTATTAAAGAGGGTTGCTTATCAGAGATGAGCGAACGTACTCGTTTAGGGCGATTGTGAAATCGAGCATCGCTTTTTTCGAGTAACTGACTACTCGGGCGAAAAGATGCGGGGGGCGCCGGGGGTGAGTGGGGGGGGGGGGGAGGGAGAGAGAGCTCCCCCCTGTTCCCCACTGCTACCCCCTGCTCCACCACGCCGCCCCCCGAATCTTTTCGCACAAGTAGTCAGTTGCTCGAAAAAAAGCGATGCTCGATTGCGAAATCGCCCTAAATGAGTACGTTCGCTCATCTCTATTGCTTATAGATAAAATATCTACATGTACCTAGACCCATTATAGTACGACGTGGTAAGTGACATGACATGTACCCTCTTCACTATGAACTATCTCTGTACACAATACCAGAAGATTTGTCTGCATTTAATTGGTCTATGACTCAACGACAACCCCAGATATTATTATCCTATTTTTCGCTATTTTTGACCATTGTTTTTAATGATTCCCGCATTTAATGGCTGCTCACCTGTTTTGTGAAATCACACCGAGACCATAAAATCAGAATAACTTCAGACTGTGCAATGTTCCAGGCTACAATGGAAAAGAAATGATTGCAGTATCTCTTCCTATTTCAGCTCTGGAGAGTATGGACGGCTATTATTACAAGGATAATGTTTCTATTGAAGAATTTCAGGCCCAGATTAATGCCGCTTCACTTGAGAAAGTTAAACAGTACAATCAGAAACTGAGGTAAGTTCTTGAGTGACTTTCACTTTCTTCAGCCATTCAGATGTTGTACTCTTCGGACTCCTTAACTGGATAATGAAAGATGTTTCCGCATTATTACGGTAACTGGTGGTAAATGGTGAGCAGCCCCGTCATTTAGCAACTACATAACAATACACTGGTAAGACCTTCTGTAATAAAGCAGACCTGTCAGTTCTGAACACTCTTAATCATTTGCAGTGACCTGGCTTTAGTCAATTAGTGGTCTGCTTAACCCTTTCTCCTAAGCACTCTGTACAAAATAGATCCTTTTTTTGCACTGAGAAGGGGGAAGGGACTTGTTATTTGTATAGCACCAACTTTTTCCGCAGCACTTTCAGGTAATTTTATTTCTTACCCTCTCACCAAGCTGGGTACTCATTTTACCGACCTCAGAAAGATGGAAGGCTGAGTCAACCTTGAGCTGACTACCTGAACCATGCAGGGGATTGAACTTGGAACCTTCAGGTCGTGAGCAAGAGCTTAGGACTGCATTCTGTTGCCTTAGCACTCTGCACCACATGAGTGGTAGGGAAGAAACCTGCTGCTAGACACCTCTGGCAGTGTCTCATCTTCAAGATCAAAAGGATCAGGCAGGTCTATATCATCATTATATCCATACACACAGCACATTACAGACACAGCTCTACTACATGCATCCTGATTAGAGATGAGCAAGTGTACTCACTAAGGCAAACTACTCAAGCGAGTAGTGCCTTATGCGAGTACCTGCCCGCTCGTCTCTAATGATTCGGCTGCTGGCGGGGATCGGCGGGGGAGAGTGGTGAGATCTCTCTCTCCCTCTCTCCCCCAGCTCCCCCCCTGCTCACTCCCGCAACTTACCGCTCACCTGCATCGGCAGTCGAATCTTTAGAGACGAGCGGGCAGGTACTCGAATAAGGCACTACTCGCTCGAGTAGTTTGCCTTATCGAGTATGCTCGCTCATCTCTAATCCTGATTCACACACAGCACATTACACACACAGCTCTGCTATATCCATCCTGATTCCCACATTACACACACAGCTCTACTACATCCATCCTGATTCCCACATTACACACACAGCTCTGCTATATCCATCCTGATTCACATACAGCACATTACACACACAGCTGGAGAGACTTTAAAAAATGATATTAAAAAATAACCACGCATATTAAAAAAAAAAAAATCTCTAGAATAGTCGCATATTGAAAAAAAGTTGACATACAGTAGGTATCTGTGTAGTCACCAACTCAGAAATAGTTCTAATTAGAGCTATAGATCTCAACCCGATCAGATCTGTGGTATATTCTGGACTGGATGTCATTAATTACTCTGTTTTATGTAAAAATACATAAACGTCCCTCGTCTTTTGTTTTGCTCTCACTGGCATTCTATCAGGACAAAGTGACTGCATGGATTTTATAATTTCATTTGGAGTGCATTAAACGGATTACATTCAGGAGTAACGAGGAAATTAATGGTAAAGATTTGTTCCTCTTCAGCTTTTAATTTAAGAGAATCATTTGTATTGTTTTCCCAAACTCTGAAGATGTTCATTTGTCTCAAGAATGTTTGGGTAATCGGAAGAGCCAGATCCTTGACGTTCGTTTCGAGGCACTCATGAGGCTGATTTGAGGCTAAAGAAGCCAGTGTCACATTCGGAGCCACCAGGGGACAGCTCTCCTCTTGTAGTCTCATGCATTTCATTAGGAACATTCACGCTATGTTCACATCTCATTAATCATTAATGTACCAGAAGCGTAACCACGACCTACTCCAGGAGCCTGAAGCCCACTGGGATCAATCAAAGCCAAAAGAAGCCAAGTACACCAAGAGCAGTTCACTAGTGCCCATTATTGTGTATTAAATGGTCTACATTACTAAAGTGTAATAACTGAAAAGACGTGCAATAGTAATTAAATGTTAAAGGGATTGCACTGGATTAGAAAAGGTTTCTGCTATTTTAACCCTTTCCAATCCAATTTGTATCCTGGTTTTCCTAGGGGGCTTACTCTTTTTCTACTTTTATACAACGGCGCTATATGCTGGCTAAAGCTAGTACTGCATGAGGTGACACGTTGGATAGGCTCAGACAGCAGAGAGGCTGGCAATATACAGTAAGAGAACTCCGACGGACGTCTTCCAACATCGGAGCCGTACAGCCTTAAATCATAATGTCTTTAGACGTCAGACAGTGGATTGGAAAGGGTTAAAGACTACCTGAAATCAAAAAACATTTGACATGTCATAGAGGCATGTCAAAAGTATTGATCAGTGGGGGTCACACTAATGAGAGGGCTGCAGTGCTCACCCAAGAGCAGCTGAAGACGACCTCATAGAAACTTCCTATACACTTCTTCTCCAGTAAGCGCTGCAGCCTCCTCATTCTAGCGATCGGTGGGGGTCTCAGCAGTGGTTCCACTACTGATCAATACTTTTGACATGTCTCTATGACATGTCAAAAGTTTTCTGAAAGTGCAGCTACTCATTAAGAAACAGGTCACTTTTATCTATGGCTTTTTTCAGCTCATCCCAATTCCATTAAGTGGGACTCTGCTGTAATGCGAGACAGAACCCAGGGACAAATGGGACACTGATTCTGGGGGAAAAGCAGGCATTTTATTCTAATTCTGGACATCTCTTTAAAGGGAATGTGTTATCAGAAAGTGACCCACTGTAGAAATCAAGGTTTCATGTTAAATATATATATATATATATATTTTTTTTTTTTTTCAAATTTTTTAATTTTTTTTTATCGATGTCACGATCTATGTGTTAAAAAATTTTTAAATCCTGCATTTTTTTACACTGGCCAGTAAGCCCAATAGTTGGCTGATGCTTCCGGTTCTGTAGAAAAAAAACCTTTCTGTATCACCACCTCTACACAGATAACACAAGATACACCATTCACAATAGGTGATGGGCGCAGCTCACCTCGCTCTCCCTGTACAATAACATCTGCACAGGTTACAGAACATGCCTACAGCAGTCTTCCATAGAAGTCTAGACCAGCTCCTGTCCACTGTGTGAATGGCCCATGAAGCTGCTGTAAAGTATCTCTCTAAATGCTGTTAAATGTAGGTTAGGAAAGATGGCCGCCCCTATAATCATGTATGGACAAGAGAATAATAAATTCTACAATCAGAAAATAAAAGCAGATTCAAAAGATGTAAAATGTTTCACATTTATAACAAATATCGGCGATACACTCCCTTAAAGTACGCCCGTTATTAGATGCATGGTGCATGATGCTGAAGAGTAAAACACATAGTAACTTCAGTGTTTCCCTTTATAGTATATTATAGTTGCCCCCTTTATACCATCCTCAACAATGTTCCCATTTCCATCTCCATAGTACATGTTTGACGCATTGCATAGGTGAGTGGCAGATTGGCAGAACGGTCTGTACAGATTGTTGGCAAGATGCATGGTAGTATTGCCAATGATGTCCCAGTTAATCCATATGACTATATTGTTAGTTTTTATACTTGTGGCAGCATTTATCAAGATAAAGGAAGGAGCTGTTTTTCTGTAATGGATGATGGAACTAATATTCCACTTACTTAGTTTGCCTTTTTCATCTGCACATGGGAGTTTTGCTCTTGTGCCCCCCCCCCCCCCGATCATAAGATTGAATAGACAGCAATCAGCCCATGCTGCTGTGTAGTGCCTTATGCGAGTACCTGCCCGCTCGTCTCAAAAGATTCGGGTGTCGGCGGGGGGCAGGGAGCGGCGGGGGAGAGCGGGGAGGAACGGGGAGATCTCTCTCTCACTCTCTCCCCCCTGCTCACTCCCGCAACTCACCGCTCTCCCCCGCTTGCACCCGAATCTTTTGAGACGAGCGGGCAGGTACTCGCATAAGGCACTACTCACTCGAGTAGTTTGCCTTAGCGAGTACGCTCAATCATCTCTAGTCAGGTCCTATCTTTTCTCGCTGCACGGACCTTAGATTTAAGCATTGTAGCTACACATGTCCTATCTTTTAAAGGTGCAAGTTTTTTGCGCATCTAATATCCCTTATGTGAATGTTTCTTTAGGAAACCATTGGTTCTATTAGATGCAATTTTTTTCACGCACTGATTCTGCGTGAAAATGACGCCTGTGTAAATGAGGCCTAAATCACACCTGTAACCTACAGTTTACATGAAGTGCTATTTTTTTCCATCACATGTGACTGCCTCTGATTGCATACTTTTGTTTTTGCTCTTGCCATTGCCATTATCTGCCTAGCCCATTTTTACCTGGGCCTATCAAGAGAACACTCCAATGCTCCACCTATTATTATGATGAGTTGGTCTTGCTCAACCATTCAGCTGTTTTAAGACCCCATACAATTTAGACTTAAAGAGGTTGTCCCGCGAAAGCAAGTGGGGGTATACACTTCTGTATGGCCATATTAATGCACTTTGTAATGTACATCGTGCATTAATTATGAGCCATACAGAAGTTATTCACTTACCTGTTCCGTTGCTGGCGTCCCCGTCTCCATGGTGCCGTCTAATTTCAGCGTCTAATCGCCCAATTAGACGCGCTTGCGCAGTCCGGTCTTCTTTCTTCTGAATGGGGCCGCTCGTGCCGGAGAGCGGCTCCTCGTAGCTCCGTCCCGTCACGTGTGCCGATTCCAGCCAATCAGGAGGCTGGAATCGGCAATGGACCGCACAGAAGACCTGCGGTCCACCGAGGGTGAAGATCCCGGCGGCCATCTTAGCAAGGTAAGTACGAAGTCGCAGCAGCGCCGGGATTCGGGTAAGTACCGGACGGTTTTTTTTCTTTACCCCTGCATCGGGTTTGTCTCTCGCCGAACGGGGGGGCTATTGAAAAAAAACAAAAAAAGTTTCGGCGCGGGACAACCCCTTTAAGGCATCGGAACCTGCTGATTTTGGAGTGACCAGATGACTGCTGAATGTGTACGAGGGCTTCTTAACTTTCCCTCAACAGATGCTGTCAGGAAAAAGAAGTATCAGGCATGTTGAATTTCAAGGACCAATCATTATGGTTCCCTGGAAGATAAGCTGCCAGAGTTGGTAGTAGTGGCTTTCTCCACACAGGAAACTTGGCCAAACTAAGCAGTCATGCGTTTGTGGAAGTCAGCAGAAATAGCTGTCAGCCAAATGAACGTTCAGTCAACAGCTATTGAATGTGTTTGGGTCCCCTTTAAAGAGGTTGTGCAGTTGTAAACTACTGATGCCCTACATGCAGGATAGTCTATCAATAGTAGATCAGTGAGGGTTTGCTGCTTGAGAACCTCGCTGATCAGCTGTTTCTCTAGGCCAGAGTTTTTGTGCACTGAGCTGATTTTTGCATGAAGTACACAGCTCTGTTCCCACTGCAGTGGCCAGGTTTGGTATTGCAGGCACAGTTCCCATTGAAGTGGAAGGGAACTTTGTCTGTAATTCCAAGCCTGGCCACTGCAGTGGGAACGGAGCTGTCTGCTTCCTGCAGAAATCATTTCAGTGCATGAGCATCGTGGCCTGGAGAACAGGTGATCAGAGAGGATCCCAAGTCGCTGATATACCATTGGTGGCCTATCCTAAGGACATGCATCGATAGTTTACAACAGGACAACCCCTTGATGCTATGTGACCACTGCTAGAGAAGAAAATATTTTTATTTGCTCTTTATTACATAGCAATACAAAAAAAAAGACAAAAATTGTAAGAAATAATTGTTTTCCATGAATGTTGAGTTAATAAAAAAATATCTCTCATTCTGATGGAAGCGTGCTTATAAACACACATACAGTATTCAGCACAATTCATGAATACTGTTGCTTAGGAACTATTGTCAGTATCACGGCATCCAACCTCGTTCTTGTTACATGTAGATGGATAAACAGAGATTTATCATTAGATTCTGTGAGTACAAACTTGGGCTATATATTTTTATACCTTTACAAATTGAAATATAAAGTGTAACCAACTCATTCTACCAACCGGGTGCATAGAAGCAGACAACTGTATAGATAGCACACATCTCTGTGACTGTTACATCCATGCTGGGCTTATTCGCCTGACCTGCACAAACAAATAAAGAAATGGGTTCACAGTGGTCCAGAAAGAACCACAATGACAAAACATAAAAGGAAAAATTATCCCTAGCAACTGATGGGCAAGAGGACCCCGTCTACATGCAGGGCAATCGTCCTGACAAGAACCGCCCTGCATCTCGTACCTAAGGGTCTAGTCTTTACCTAAATGGAAAGTAGGAAAGAGGACACAACCAGACAGATGTAAGATAAACACCATGGGCGGAAGGGATTCAGGCGTCCAAAGATTTATGGATGGAGGGGAACAACCAACACCAAACACGAATTCCAGTCTGGATCCAGGCAAAACATAGCATCTAGACTCAACCACCATCAAACAGACGGCACTCGTCTGACGCAACATAGAGCTAGACTCGCACCCCAAACTGGATTCAGATAGAGAGCTGTACAACTAGACTACAGAATGACCCACACCCAGGAATGGGTGTGATCGGGTTAAATATACTCACACCAGGGCTGATTGGTCAACCAGAGGACACACCTCCCAGTCAAGCAATCAGACCATACACCACAGGAGATATTACAGCAAAGAGGAGAGGAAGGCCACAGTGAAGTATTTCCAACAGACAATGTCACAGGGACTTTTTGCATTGACAGGTAAAAAGCAAAATTGCAGAAAGCATTGCAACGTGGACCAGCCAACATTATAAAGCCACCCTGGTTCTGCTACCCGTTATGGATGGCACACCGTAACTGTGACATTATGGTTTACTCCAGGGACACCATAAAAGATACTTGTCTGAAAAAGGTGAACATCTCATTAGTGGTGTTTAAGTGTTTGAATTCTATTCATGGGTGCTACTACGACGACAAAGCAGCTGCTATCATCAGGGCCAGTAGTTCGTTTCACTCAACACTAGTCCTGAACACTGGTGTATAATTCTGTCTAAAAGCTACAAAAGCCCTGTATATTACATGGCTTTTGTGGTTCTTAGACAGCGTTATACACCAGTTTTTTGGGTTTTGGCTCAAACAAATTAGGATCGAACCAAACTTTTTGCAGAAGTTTGGTGAACCAAACTTTTCAAAGGTTTGCTCTCATCACTATTCCTGGAGATTTCTGGAGTGCTTCAACTCAGCTGTCTCTGGCAGTTCTATTGAAGTGAATGGCGTTCCCACCGCTGTTAAAATTTTGGAACACAAAAGGGGGCAATTTCTCTGGATTAGTGGCGATCCGAGCAGTTGGACCAGCAAGCTAACTTGCCGAGATGGGGATACTGCTTTGACTCTTTGCAATCCAATTTTGGATTCAGGGTTTCCTAAAAGGCTTTCTCTTTTTGCTGTTATACAACAGTGCCATCTGCTGGCTAAAGCCAGTGTGTGTGCGCCAGAGAGACTCCGACAGCGGAGTGGCTGGCAATAGATGGTAAGAATACCCTGTCGGACGTCTTCTGACACTGGAGCTGTACAAGCTTCAATCAGAATATAGGAAGACGTCAGACAATGGATTGGAAAGGGTTAAGAGTAAAGCAAAGGGTAGGGGCTTAGGGTCAAGTTAGAGCAAAGGTCTGCATTTCTGACAAGCTGATTTGTGACTCACATATATCATTTTTAACCCTAAGGCTGCCTGTCCACGTGCAAATTTTCATTGCGTTCCCTGCGTCGATAATCTGTCCACGGGGAACGCAGTGAACACTTTTCATAGCGTTGCTATGGAAAGCGCAGCCCCCGTGTCCACAAGTGGAGAATCATAGCGATTCTCCGCTTTGCAGCATGCGACAATTTGCCTCGATTCTCCGTGGTGAGCCTATCTGTCAGAGAACTGTCAGCTCTCCCCTGCTGCCGGGCGGCGGCTTCCACGACGGAGATCTGCCGCAGGATATCGCTACACCCGTGGACAGGCAGCCTAAGTATTGTACCTAAATCATCGATCTAAACTGCGTCCAAGTGGAGCAGAGCTATAAAATCATCTAAGCTACTGGTATACATATTACACAAAGAGAATGACGTACAGTATATGTTGTTTTTAAGATGGGCTGAACTCCTTATATAATTATTACATGTGATATATGCTTTTATACTTACATAAGTCTTTTAGAAATCTTCTTTCAATTACGCTAACTGAACAAAACTAGAGCCCAGCACCATGCTGCAGAAGAAAACAGATTACGGAGTACATTTATAGCTGCTTTAAGCGTTCCATTGTTTCACTATTATAAAAACTTGGTTCCTATTCACTAGTCGATATTGGCACCAAGCCAGCATTTCCATTAGGAATTTCTCATAAAATGTGATTAACCAGTAGCAGAAACTTCTTGTAATTAAGTGAAGTGCCCAGAAATATATTCTCTGTCCACGGCTTGTGCTATTGTAAAATATCTGGTCGAGAGTGCGAGGGATGAGCTTTTTGACTTAAGTAATAGTCATACTTAAGAATTGTTTTATTTGCTGCCACTTATTGCCTAAATGCATCGGACTATGTGGATGTGATGCTGATCTGATCTGAATACAATGTTGAGAACTGCAAGTTGCACTTAGAGGGGAAATCCAGTCCAAATGAGCTTCTAATGCGTCATAGATCATAAAGGAGATTGCATTGGCGCAGTCTGTGGTCTCAGACCACCACTGATGTCCAGATTAGAAGCCATATACATTGATTAAAGGAGATGTCTCGAGGAAGCAGTTAAATTTTTTTTTTGCCCAGTCCCCCCCATTAAACATACATTACTAAGCCCCCCTGTAAATGACATTTCTAGCTGGTTCGTACTTACCGTTCCAGCGTTTCAGCAACTTATAAAAGTTTTCTCAAGATGGCCGCCGGCTCTTTCCCCGTCGCTCGCTGCAGCCCGACGTGCACGCTCCCGAGACGCCGCCAGCTGTGTCTCCATGGCAACCGGACGCATCGCAGCCGCCGACCAGACGCCCCGCAGCCGCCGACCAGACGCCCACCGCCAGGCAGCAGGTAACCGGCGCTAGCCCCCGGCTCCCCAGCGCTAGACCCTCAGCCCAGGTGAAGGCCCCGGAGCCCAGCGCTAGTTCCCCCGGCCTAGCGGCAGCCCCCCCCCAGCGCAGCGGCAGCCCCCCCCGGCCTAGCGACAGCCCCCCCATCGCAGCGGCAGCCCCCCCCGGCCTAGCGACAGCCCCCCCGGCCTAGCGCTAGTTCCCCCATCGCAGCGGCAGCCCCCCCCCGGCCTAGCGACAGCCCCCCCGGCGCAGCGACAGCCCCCCCCCCCGGCGCAGCGCTAGTTCCCCCGGCGCAGCGGCAGCCCCCCCCCGACCCATCACTTACCTGGGACGCTTCTCGGGGCTGCTGGGCTGGGCTGGGCTGGGCTGGGCTTCTCCGCTGGGCAGCTCCAGTTTCTGCACCTTCCTCTAACAGAGGAAGGTGCAGAATGGCCGCTGCAGCGCGCTCCCGAGCAGTGACAGCTCGTCTGCGCATGCGCAGAAGAGCTGTAGCGGGGAGCACACTGAAGCGGCTCGTGCTGAATAGAGAAGACCGGACTGCGCAAGCGCGTCTAAAAAAGCAAGCTGCCAGCGAATTTAGACGGAACCATGGAGACGAGGACGCTAGCAACGGAGCAGGTAAGTGAATAACTTCTGTATGGCTCATATTTAATGCACGATGTACATTACAAAGTGCATTAATATGGCCATACAGAAGTGTATAACCCCACTTGGTTTCGCGAGACCACCCCTTTAAGTTCTTTCGGCATAGTTTGGAAAACCTGCCATAATAATGTAAGCAAATAGCCATTTTAATCAGTCAATGCAAATTTTAAAAAAAAGTCACTCTCCAAATTTTAATTTACTTCCGGTAGAGATGAGCAAGTATACTCCCTAAGGCACATTACTCGAGCGAGTAGTGCCTTAGCCGAGTATTTCCCCACTCGTCTCTAAAGATTCGGGGGCTGGCGCGGGTGACAGGTGAGTTGCGGCGGGGAGAGAGGCAGAGAGAGATCTCCCCTCCGTTCCTCTCCGCTCTCCCCCGCCGCTCCCCGCCCCCCGCAGGCCCCCGAATCTTTAGAGACGAGCGGGGAGATACTCGGCTAAGGCACTACTCGCTCGAGTAATGTGCCTTAGGGAGTATACTCGCTCATCTCTAACTTCCGGTTTAACACACATTGTTTACCAACTTTTTGTTGTGTTTTTGCAACTTTCTAAATAATGAAAAATATTGTAGAGTTTATACAAGGCATTTGGTTCTTGGTATTTTTGCAGTGTTTTGGGGGTCAGTTGTGTTTTTATCCAAGCATACGTATGGCGTTTTTCCTGGTGTTTTTCTCCATTGGGTTCTCTGTAGGATTTATAAAACACCAGAAAAAAATTGTATATAGAAAATGTCGCTAACTGAAAAAAGTACAAAAAAGCACGTAAAAAAGTGCTATTAAAAATGCTTGAAAGACACATTGTGTTTTTTACATTATAAATTGCAAAAGTATGGTGTGAAAAAGGCTTATAGCCGGAATATATAGCTTAAACCACGCCATGCCCAGGAACAGATGCAACTGCATGGAAGCATATTGCCCCCAAAGGGCTCCTTCAGATGAGCGTAAGCGTAGAAACGGTTGCGATGGCACGGCTTTTTTCGCTATAAAGGTTGTGCTATCATGCGAATCGGCGCTTTTTACTATCCTTTCTGCATTGCCAGGGACAGTTCACATCGGCGCGGGACACACCTGCATCGGGATGCAAAAGGCTGTGGAGCCTAATTGGTCCCCGGTGTTGGAATTCCCGCAAGGATCCAGGGGTTTTTGGAAAGATTACGAGGGCGATATCCGGCCGTGAATCACGCCCTCGCCGGTGTGCAGCAGCCCTGACATTGTCCCTTTTAGTGTATTTTGTATGTAGTGGTTGTAAGATGAGATGGTTTCAGTAGTTTATATTGTGGTGGAACATGGAGGAGTCTAAAGGCTTTACAGGAATTCAGATTCCTTTTCCCCTTTTTAATCAAGAAAGCAGCGTTTGTAAAGTACTTTTATTTCTGGCGTGGAGGAAAATGAGAAGCAAATACAGAACAAGATCCCCAATATTCAACCATTTAGGATGTATAGGAGGGAAGTATCTTAAAGGTAGGTCAGTAGCTTAAAGGAATACAAAGCAATCCAGTGATTAAGTTATACTTCACAGACGAATGGTTAATACCTGGACGTTTTTCTCTATAAGGCCTCTTTCACATGGGTGTTGCGAATTTTCGCGGCCGAAAATCACATGGATGGGAGAAAGCAGTGACCAAGTGGCGGCTAAATCTGCCATTTTCTTGCCTGTTCACACGGACGGGCTGCGGGGTGTGTACTCCGCAGCACGGAATTCCGTGGGATGCTTTCCCCCTCCTCTTGCCAGCTGATAGCGGCAATAGAAGCTCCCATAGCCAGTTCAGTCATGGCTGCTACACAAAAGCATGTGATAGCGCTCCCTTCACAACGCAATCACTTCATATTCTCGCGAGCGTATATACACCAACGCCCGTCAGCAGGAGCCCTAAGGGTTACTTTACACAGGACGGCTATTGCTGCTGTGCTTTCACATAGCATTGTTAGCCTTCAGTCAATGGAGGCAAAGCTGGCTGCAGATCTCTTCTAGCCGCCCACCTCCATTCACTGGGAACAGGCAGTCACTCACGGATGAGCGACTGCCTGTTTACACTGAGAGCGAGAAGTTGTTCACAAGTCGCTTCGTTTCCAGTGAGCTGAAACAAAGCGACTAGCGACTAATGAGCAATTTCGTGCTCCCTACCCTGTCGGGTTCCATGTTTACATGGGAAATCTAGAACTCAAAGTCGCTTGTTTGAGGGATTCTTCAGTTGATAGTTGACCCAGGTGAAGCCAGCCTAAAGGTGCGTTTAGATGGAATGATTATCGTTCCAGAAATTTCAACTGGAGCCAATGACTGAATGACCAGCGAGAATCAAGCGCTTCTCGTTTGTCATCATCGGCTCGTTGGCTTTTCGTTGTGTTTAACCACAGATCATCCAGGGTTTTACAGAGGAATGTGAAGCAAAGAAGGTAAGTGAACGAGAAGGTCGTGATTCCCAACCATGATCTGCCTGTCTAAACAGGCTGTACAAGCGCGAATGAGCTGGTGAGGAGGTCGCTCGGGAAGTGAGAATCGTGGGGTTCTGGTTTAGAGCAAAAGGGCCATTACTAAGCGCTGACATAGCAGCTTACTGCACTGTGACAGATAACACAATCACAAAGACCTCCTTACCAAGCTGTTCCAATATACATCAAAACACACAGTGCAAGACAGGATGGGCATCACCCTGCAATCAGCTCCCCTACATGCTGGCTGACCTGTGCTCTTATGCCAGCTCCCCCTATCACACAAGAAGAAGCATCAAGGGAATAACTCAAAGGATAAGGCACTCTGGGAGAACTGATAGTTTGCTAGATACTTAAAGGCACGCTACCAACATTATTTGTCACATAATACGGTAGCAAGTGATAATTACATATCAGTTAATTTATTCAAATGAGTGTTTTTTTAATCAAATATATATATATATATTTTTTTTTTTTTCTTTTTAAGTCACTGTACACAAGACATTTAAAAAAAGAAATCATAAGTTTTTTTAACTTTCCTTCGATGGAACGGCGTAGTTTTTTACAGAACAAGTTGTATTTCCTAATGGTGCTATTTAATATAAAATACAATGAACTGAAAAATGTAAAATATTTTAGTGGAGTGAAAACAGGGAAAAATGCAAATGTGATTTTTTTTTTGGTGTGTGGGGGGGGGGGCAGAGTTCTTGTTTTTATTTTTTGTAATTATTAAAAAAAACTTGCAGTTTTTTTGACCCCCAAGGCCTCATACACATGACTGTGTGCAATTTTCGGCTGTTAAAAAACACACCATTTTCACTGTGTGCATGTGCAGTACCACAAATTTGGGGTCCCACAGCATTGCCATTACCACCTCATGTAATGTGTGGATATATGTGTATAAATGTGTGTAATTATGTGTATATTACTTAACATGGTCAAGAAAGTGTTAATTTCTGGTGTTCCCACCACTGCATGACTTTGCAGAAGACACCCTAACTTGCTCTCACACCTGTCAGTCACCACAAGCTAGCCTGGTATTGGATAGAGAGTTTTCCCCTAGCTCAGGATTGGTAGAAAAAAAAAAGTATAAAAAGGTAGAAAGTGGGCAGCGTTAGTTAGTCTAGCCAGCTCAGGAGAGACTGAAAGAGATGTAGATGTAGAAATATAAAGGTGTTTTGTAGAAGCTCAACTATTTTTATAAATTGTGATTTCTTATTAATTTGGACTTATGTTATGGCGAGATGGAGATTTTTGACTAATTTTCTTGCTTTATTGATAATTGTGTGTGCACAGTATGTCACGACTTTTGTAGAACACTAAGATTGTTGGGATTGTTGTTGCAATCGGTAGATCCAAAGTAATGATAGATCCAGAGGCATTGCTTTTGGAAACTGGATGCCAGGGGTTACCAATATGCCACTCTGCCTCTGCCATGGTATTTATTTCCAAGACTAGGGGAGAAACCTAAATATTTGCCCTGGATAAAGAGATAACTAATTGCGACTCTAGATAGTCCCGGTCTCTGGCCAATTCATTGAGATGAGAATTAATGACACAAACTCCATGTAGCTCCAACTCGTCTCTATTCTCTTAGTATGTTCATGTCTGATGTGTCTATTTCCTTTCTAGAGCTTTCTACTTGGATAAGGCAAACCTGCCTCCAAATACAGCGTCTAAAGCTGCATACATTGATAAGGTAAATCACTTATGTTGGATATAAGGAGAACATTTACATATCCCAGTTGGGAGTAACGACATGATAAGAAGTCATATATATGCACAGCTCAATGTAATACCAATCTTGAAATATGTCTAAACCCATGCAACTCGTTCCATTCTGTTGAATAAATGTGTCAAGCTCCTAAAATCAATAGTTTAGGCATGCTTGAGTGATGTTCTGCTAGTTCTGCTTGATGGTTGGTAGAAACCCAAAGAAAGTCAGCATGATACAGTAGGTAAATGCATTCCACGTGAGCTTAATGCATAATAAATATGGAGGACACAGAAAGTGTTCATTTATAAGAATTCACTTACCGAAACAAGACAAGATATTTTGTTTATTTATGCCAATGCTTTTTATGCCTTGTTGAAACACTAAAATATACCAATTTACCGATTTATTAGATAAACTTTCTAAACTTGCCCATTCAATCCTTAGTAACCACAATGCGCCTTTTTTCTGACTTCACTAAGGAGCTTTAAACCGGCACATACCTCTTTTTAATGTGGTGGCTTGGCTGACTATTGACAGCCAGGCTCCTGCTCTAACTGCCAGAATTGAAGAAACCTCAGATCCTCACATCTTAACTCCTTGCATGTCACAATCAATAGTAAATGCAGCATGTAAGCAGATGACAGGGGGAAGGGGCTCTTTCTGTCACTCATTGACACCCCACAGGGCAATTTCCCGACATCAATGGGTTACCATGGCAGCTGACAAAGGCCTCCATATCAGCCATTTAACTCAACTTACTAGACCCTACCTCCTGCCAAGTCTAATAGGGTTACGTCATAGACATAGTACAATGCATTACATATATAATACAGTGTACTATCCTATTGATGGAATGATCTCATCTCCAAGGCCCCTTAAGGGACTAAGAAATAATGTCAAAAAAAGTTCAATACAGTTTAATTTTTTTACATGCAGTTTAAAAAAAGACAAAATTTTCCCAACAAAAACACTTTTTAAATGGATAAGATGCCATTTTTTTTTTTTAAAGCAACACATAACAGGTATTACCGTGTTTGTAAGGTAATATTTTGTTATTTCTATCGCATGGGGAACCCCATAATAGTATTTTTAAAAGTAGTGTCTGAATTGGTTCGTTTCTTTCTTTGCCTCCCATAAAGCACAATAAAAAGCAATCCAAAAGTCGCATGTACCCAAAGAAGGTACCAATAAAAACTAAAATGCCACATCTGACTAGGATGCACCAAAACTGGTCCCTCAAACAGCTCTGGGCTATGTTTACACAGGGGAAGAACATAAACCACCACAGGTGATGTGTGGAGTAAAAGATGGAGATATGAACTTTTGCTATATGACTCAAATAAGAGACGGTACTTGCCTATAGCGGATGTCCTGTCCTGATCAGATTGCATCTGACCCACGTTCCTTGGACACTCACTGTCCCTATTTGGGCCAGAAATAAACAACTAATTAAGAATACAACAACCACCAATAGCCACAGTACTTAGCTTGAGATGAGCAGGAAAAAACAGGAGACCAAGATCCAGCTCTGATTCCAACAACCATCAGATGAAAACTGAGAATAATCATTGCAAATAGTGCAGAGGAGCGGAGAGGGGGTGGAGAGGAGGCAGAGAGGGGGCGGGAGCTCAGAGCACTGCTCCCGACTCTTTCAGCCTCCTCACCCTACAGAGAGAGACAACGTATATCGGCTGGGCATAAAAACCCAGCCGATATACGGTCGTCTGAATGCACCCTTACCATGATATTTTTGCCAAATGATGAATGTCATGAAAACAAAACCCCAAAAACTACATGGAATTTCTTGGGGCTTTTTCCATCTTTTCCCCCCCAAAATGTAATAAAATATATATATAACACATTATATGTATCCCATAATGGTGCTATTAAAAAAATACAACTTCTCCCAGAAAAACAAGCCCTCATACAGCTATGTAAATGATTTATGGCTCCTGAAATGTGACAATGAAAATTGCTTGATCCTTAAGGCACCAAATACGCCCGTTACTAAGGGGTTAAAGCAAACAGCTAATCAGTCAATTATATTTCATTATTTTAATGCATTAAGTCATACAGACACGCTCAGTTATCACCTACAATAGAGTAGATGAAGCACAGGAATATGACCTCAATGTCTGATTATGTGACGATTGTAAAATATTAGTTGGTTTGAGTACCGCTAAGGTTATTGGGAGGGGGGCAGGAATATTTTGAAACAATGTGGGGAATGTAAGTGACGTAAAAGTGTCATGTTTTCCACCTGTCACTGTGAAGTAATTTATATTGGTCTTGTACCCACTTTTGAATTTGAGGATGTCGTAGGAGATACGTATAAAATGTGGTGAGACAGTCCAATGAAGGGTGGCCCAGTGGAGTCTGTGGACTGGACTTTTTGACACGGATATCACCTAGGTGCAACTGCAGAATGGCCAAGAGTCCACTTGGGCAAGCTAGAGACTTGGTGTAGCATACTATAAGAATACCTAATACCCACAATAATTAATGATAACACCATTGCCAAGTTGGTCCGGGCAACTTTGTTTGCTAAGTAGTGCACCTTATTATTTGGTCATGTATGTTCCACTCCCCATAATGAAGCAGGCTTTGAAAGTCACAAGTCCTCTGTCACTACTTTGTGCAACAACCCTCTGCCTAGCTGGTCACCCAGCTGCATTACGTTTCTTGCCAGCTAGAAACAGTGGACTTCAGGGACAGTAGACTCAGGTTGGTCAAAACTGGTCAGCTGAAGATTAGAAGCGTTGCATGATAGAAAACCCTAATTTTTCCTGTATCATGAATTTTAAAAGGGTCATGTATTGGTAACCCACATGAATTCATGGATCCAGTTTGACTTGTAACAGTGGTGGAGGTGGAATAGGCTTATAGGCCCTTAATACCCCTGAGCACTATTTAATTGCCTACCTGAATATCGTTGCTGACCATGCACATCTTTTTCTGGCTACAGTTTACAAATGGCTGCTACCAGCTATCATCATCTCAATGTACTTCTGTAAACATTATAATTAGTTCAGTTACTGCACATTCTCTGTTCTCTCTTTAACATGTATTGAAAGCAAAACATCTCTCTCTCTTTTATTTCCATGTTGCAGCTGATGAGACCGCTCAATGCTTTGGATGAATTGTATCGGCTGGTGGATTCATTCATTCACTCTAAGCGTACAGCCGCCTGTGCCTACACAGCTTGCAGTGCCTCGGGAGTTGGATTGCTCTCAGTGTCTTCAGAACTTTCTAATCGGCTTGGGGCATGCCATGTAATAATGTGCAATAGTGGAGTGCATCGGTACGTAAACTTACCCATCCAGTCTTCGCAATTGGTACATTTATCTTTCAGGGTTTTCAGTTTACAATATTAAAAAAGAAAAGAAATAGAAATAATTGGAAAGTAATAGGTCATGGCTTACAGAAACATATTTCCTGATGTAAGTAGACAAATAAGACATTACCAGCACATCAGACAAAGACATAATTAATATCTGCAATGGACCAATATAGACATGTATTATATTGTCAAAATGCGGGAAACACAACATAGGGCAAGTAAAAGTAACAGAAATATGGGGATGGGAACGCTATCCCTAACCAACTCTGATGTGGCAGACCCTGCCTGGAAGTAGGGTGATCGTCCTGATAGGGGCAATCCTGCATTAGAAACCTAGGGGCCTAATCTGGCTCTAGTTGGAGGGCAAGGAAGATGTTTAATGGAAAGAGTAATGTGTATAATACAGTATAAGATAGAAGTGAATAAGCCCCACACAGAATAAATATCCACAGGTACTTAGATGACAGGAGTCCGCTGTCTTACCAAACATCTCAGACAGGACAAAAAAACGGCGTCCATGTAGAGGTGGGTCCGGAATAAATACACTTCCATTATGGCTGATTGGCTGGCTGGCTGACTAGGGGAAAGACCTCTCTGTTGGCCAATCAGTCCATAGACCACAGGAAATATTGGAACACCGTTGTAGAGAAGGGAGCTTTTTACACAATGAGCCCACTAAGGGATTTCCAATAGATGACACCTCAAGGGTCTTTCGCAGTAACAGGAAGAAGGCAGCACAAATGTCTGTTGGTCAAGTGGCTAGGGGTTGATTGCGGCCGGCATGTTGCAACTGGAGAGATGTGTGTGTCGTCAGCTACTCCACTAATACATAAGAAGGCCTAAAAGCTTAGTATTCCATCTCTTAATTAAAGTTCATGTGGCCAAATGGGGCATATCCAACCACAGACCTCATATCTTCAACATTTTTTATATTTTTTTATTTGAGATAAGATAATTTCTCTGGCCCAGATATAGCCTTATAGCAGCACATTCTGTCTTTAGTGGGGGGTTAGCTTTGGCCAATGTAGTACAATCACCTTGCAGGCATAAAACAATAAGAAGAATAGCTAGCCGATGGCTCTCCAGCACAGGAACGACTGAGACAAAGCCTAGTAGACAAGACAGAGGAGTTCTGTCTATTTGCATTTCAAAAATACTGTCTATGAGGTCTAATATTTCTGCCCAGTACCTCCTCAAGCGTGGGCAATTCCACATTAGCAGAATTAAACTGGCACTTGGCAAGTGACACCGAGCACACAGATCATCTGCTCTAAAGCCCATTCTGCAAGTAAAGCTGGCATGTGATAGACTCTGTGAAGCAAATATATTGAGCTTCACTAATAGCCACTTTTGGAATATCTTGGAGAACATCCTACCATTGTTTAATGATTCTGCCTTTATCCTCTTTCCATTTGTCATCTATAATCATAGTGTTATTTTACATGAGCCTCCAAGAAACATCTATAGTGGAGAGAGAATTCCTTTTTTGTCAACACCCCAAACTACTAACTCAAAAAAACCCCACTGAATTGCCCGAATGATGGCCTTTATATGGTTTGGGGATTCAATAGTGTATTTGTAAGTACTGGCAGATATTACTATGGGGTAACTCAAATTCCTCCTGTAATTGAAAAAAAAATGATTTAAAGGGGTTGTCTCGCGAAATCAAGTGGGGTTATACATTTCTGTATGGCCATATTAATGCACTTTGTAATATACATCGTGCATTAAATATGAGCCATACAGAAGTTATTCACTTACCTGCTCCGTTGCTAGCGTCCTCGTCTCCATGGTTCCGTCTAAATTCGCTGGCAGCTTGCTTTTTTAGACGCGCTTGCGCAGTCCGTTCTTCTCCTTTCAGCACAAGCCGCTTCAGTGTGCTCCCCGCTACAGCTCTTCTGCGCATGCGCAGACGAGCTGTCACTGCTCGGGAGCGCGCTGGAGCGGCCATTCTGTACCATCCTCTGTTAGAGGAAGGTGCAGAGCCGAGAAGTCCCGAGAAGCCGCCCAGCTGTCCCGCCGTCCAGCTGTCCCGCCGTCCTGGTAAGTGATGGCCCGGGGGGGCTGCCGCTGCCCCGGGGGCGGGCTGCCGCTGTGATGGGGGGGCTGCCGCTGTGCCGGGGGGGGGGGGGCTGTCGCTGCGATGGGGGGGGCTGCCGCTGCGATGGGGGGGGGGGCCTGCCGCTGTGCCGGGGGGGGGGGCTGCCGCTGTGCCGGGGGGGGGGGGGGGGCCTGCCGCTGTGCCGGGGGGGGGGGGGGGCCTGCCGCTGTGCCGGGGGGGGGGGGGGGCCTGCCGCTGTGCCGGGGGGGGGGGGCCTGCCGCTGTGCCGGGGGGGGGGGGGGGGCTGCCGCTGTGCCGGGGGGGGGGGGCTGCCGCTGTGCCGGGGGGGGGGGGGCTGCCGCTGTGCCGGGGGGGGGGGCTGCCGCTGTGCCGGGGGGGGGGGCTGCCGCTGTGCCGGGGGGGGGGGGGCTGCCGCTGTGCCGGGGGGGGGGGCTGCGCCGGTTACCTGCTGCCTGGCGGTGGGTTACTGGTCGGCGGTGTTCACTCCAGGGGTCCGGTCGGCGGCTGCGGGGCGTCTGGTTGTCAGGGAGACACAGCTGGCAGCGTCTCGGGAGCGCGCACGTCGGGCTACAGCAAGCGACGGGAAAAGAGCCGGCGGCCATCTTGGGAAAATTTTTATAAGTTGCTGAAACGCTGGAACGGTAAGTACAAACCAGCTAGAAAAGTCATTTACAGGGGGGCTTAGTAATGTATGCTTAATTAGGGGGACTGGGCAATAAAAAAAAATCCACTCCTGCCTCGAGACAACCCCTTTAAGCCTGTCATCTAGGAGTAATTGGGACCTCTGAACTAGTCCCTTACTAATTCACTTATCAAATTTAGTCAGCTCATTTATTTCTGAGTAGAGAGTATTTGGCCAGATAGTAGCCCTGCATCACTAATAAGTATTGTGTCTTCCACCATAGTTTATGGATGGCCTTCACAGTTGGGTGCTCTTAAGTTATAGTATTAAGAGCTCCTGCTTCTAAAGCTGAAACTAAACTTTTATCATTTACCATGTGTTGAATACCTACTATATTTTATCCAGAAGCTTAATGTTAATTGTGTGTAACAAAGGAGGCCAATTTGACTCTGCCAATTGGAGATCCTTATTCGGCTTAGGAAGGACTACCATCACAGCTTTATTCTTAAAGGTTGGCAAATGTTCCTGTAGTAGACTTATTAAAGGGCTTTTCCAGGCTTTTTTATTGCTGACTTATCCTCAGGATAGATCACCAACAGTTGATCAGCTGGGGTCGATCACTCGGGACTGTTCGTGCGCCCGCTATCACAGGGTATGAAGCAAAAGTAGGTAGTTCTGATTCTGGTGCATTGGCCAGCGCTGGTAATTGCAGGCGCAGATCCAAATAAAATCAATGAGAGCTGTACCTGCAATTACCAGTGCCAGCTACTACACAAGGGTTGGTGCTATCTGCTTCTGTTCCATACCCTGTGCTTTGCCAGTGATAGTGGGCACTTGAATAGCTGAGCTGTGTGTTTAAACACCTCCATGGGTAAGCAGTCAACACCAGGGGCTATGTCACAGGCCATACTCCCCAAAGTCTACATCATTTCATCAATAATTATCCAAAAATAGTTTCTGCTTGTTGCTTAGTTTGACAAGTAAAAAGAGCTTAATATATTAGGTATACCGTCCGCAGTTGAGAGCTGCTATGTGTATTTCCCCCCATTGGGCTTTAGTAATAGCAACTAGTCTAATTTCTTCCCTTCTTGAAAATATTTTTGGCATTGAAGGAAGCTCTTATTTTCAGCTGTAGTTAGAAGGCATTAATTTAGCTTAGATTGTGCCTATTTCCAATTATTCTTAGGTGCTTCAGATGGGTCAGTAGTGTATTCATCATTCTAAGCTAAAACCTCCTAAAATAGCTTTAGGATTGGATTTTACTGTAATTGTAGGCGCAGCTTCTATTCATTTCAATGACAGCTGCGATTACAATTACGAGTGCCGGCCACTACACAGGGGTTCAGAGCAGTACCTCCACTCCAACCCCAATGTATCCCGGCAGGTGCTTCCTGGATAACCCCTTTTACTTCCCTAATTAGGAGTCCGCTCAAGAAAGTCTTAATGATGTTCCATAAAACCAGTTTAGACCTGAATCAGCCTTATACATAAAGAATTCTGACAGTTGATCAGATATGTTGCTCTGCACTTGTATGACACCAAGCCAATGGGGGTTAAATCTCCCAATCCGCTGTCCTTCACTAACAGTAGGTGCCAGTCTTACTATCAGGAGTACAGGAGAAGGATCCGATAACCATCTGGGAGGGTATTGCACATCAGATGTACGATATGCATGTCTGTATTTCGTAGTGTTTGCTATGAATTGTTTTCCCTAAATTAAGTCTATTTTAGAAAGGAGTCTATGGGGTTCTGAGTTGTAGGAATATTGTTTTGTTGTAGGGTTTTTTGAAGTCTCCATAAGTCTAATAGAGAGACCTCTTGCATCATTCTCCCAAATGGTAGGGCAGGGGTCATAAGTACTTGTTCATTGTTGGATTTTAGCAGATTGGAGTCAATTACATTGCTAACATCCCCTATTAGTAGTAAGAGGGCATCAGGGATCCTTTCTAAAACAGCAGGAATTTTTGCAGTACTGCTACTGATTACAGTAGGGGTATATATATTGCAGCCCAAATGCAGGAAACGTTATAAACTTTGTCATAAAGACATGTATACCTCCTCACTTACTTCGATTCGTAGGAGATACATTCAGTAGGGATATTATAGTACATAAGCATACTTTCCCACCCCCCGTGAGTATGTAGAGTATGTGGCATGATAATTTTGGCCAACCCACTGTCTATTCAAAAACTTAGTATGTTCAGAGATGAGATGTGTTTCCTGAAAACAGCATATTAGTGGTTGACCTTGTTTTATACAATAAGTACCCTTACACAAGACGACTGTTGGGCGCATTAGCATTCGACAGCCTTCCCAGTGACTATCGTTCCTGTGCTTTCATATAGGAGTGATAGTCATTCAGAGAATGGAGGCAGAAGAGCAGCCGGAGATCGCCTCTGGCCGCCCACAGATTAGGTGACTCCTGTCTACATAGGCCGATGGTCAGTTGGGTTTCAGTTTTGCTAAAACCACATTGACTCTGACAATTGATTAACTTGTCGCTCAGTGCCTTGTTGGTGGTCGCATGTACATGGGACGACTATAGCTCAAATTTGCTGTTTCCAACGATAATTTGGGCAATAATTGTCCAGAGCAAAGGTACTTTATCAAATTTTACCTGTCTTTTGTCAACTTCTTCCATACCTCTTACATTCCACATCAAAAGGGTAACTACTCCCACCATGATAAACAGTGAAATATGTGCGAATTGCTAGCCCCCACCCTCTTCTGCTTTGTTCCCTCTTACTAGGGATCACATACATGACTAAAATGGACTGTGTACTGTTTTTGTATAATCTGTCTCTCATAGTATGACATACCGGAGTCATCATGCTGTACAAATCACTGATTTGAAAACAAAAAAAAAACAGTAGAACAATAAAACTTTGGTCCATACTAATGCTCAAAGTAGTGAGCCAAAAATGAGTGAAGTGCGGAAACAGCATAAAAAGTTGAGAAAATGTTAAGGGAGAGGAAAATGTTAGGAATAAAGAGATCCCCTGCCTTTCCCCCCTCTTCAGCTTCCAAAGTACTCACAGATGCCCAATAATAATTCTCCATCCAAGGACCCTGAGATAATCTCCAAGTCGGTGAGGTATACACTTTCTGCTCACTACAGTCACTAAATCAAGTAAACCGTTCTAGCAAACTAACGTGTGGTCAATAAAACCGTCTTAACGTACAAGTATTCTCCCACATACTGAGCAAAGGTACACATGGGCATCACTATAATACTTGGTATTAGGAGCCAAGTCGATACAATCATCATATTCTCAGTCCTGGATGTTAATCTGGCTCTTACTATCAAACAGTTTATCAATATACAATAGAAGTTTTTAAAACAAGTAAGAGCTAATTGTGCTGATCAATTATGGCCCTCGTTTGCCTGAGTGAATGACCTGATGACATCACCAGCTCGTTCCTGCTTGGGCAGCCTGTTTAGACTACACAAATTCTCATTGAAAATTGTGCAGTTCTCGTTTACTTATCGTTCAGTGTTTCACATTCCCATGTGAAAAAAGGGACATTTTGATGCCAAAAATACATATGGTTTCCAGCTCTCTAGTCCTTTGGTGCAAGAGGTCTCTATCTCGATAATGTATAATACTTACAAGCACTGGAAGTGGAGGACTACTGGGTGGCAAAAGGTGAGTGGGCACTCTGTGTGCCCTTTCTAGTGAGGTCAAAGAATCGTTCTCTAAGGTTGTAAGAAGTCAGTTCTCAAAGTACTCTGCGGGATTGTAGCACTCTACCTTCCACTCCAACAAGTCTAACATTATTTCTACGTAGGCGTTTAATTACATCATCATGCTCAGCAATGACAATCTTTAGGTCTCTGTCGTAAGTCTGTAGTTATCTTTGCAGCGGTGGTAGAGTGTACTCCATATCCCCCATCTGTCGTCCAGAGCACTGGTCCTCTCCGACAATTTCCTAAGATCATGTTTCTACAAGGGTGCACAAAGATTTACTGTACCTGCCTATAGTTGACATAATGGGTCCTATTCAAGAACCCCTAGACGCCAAAATCCCAACATTCAAAATTTGCAGTTTTGCCGCATACTCTAAAACTCTGGCTTTTGGGGCTTGTACACCACCCCCACTACTTTTTCAAAAAGTGGATGAGGTCCAACTTTAAGAGCCTATACTTTAAGAGACATGGCCGTCTAGCTCATCTCTTTTACTATCATCTGCAGAAGCTCAGCCAGGAGACAATGTGCCAAGAGACTGATGGAGGAGGAATAGGAGAGTATAGATTTATTTTTTTGATGGCAAAACCCCTTTAAGTTATGAGTCTCCTTCCTGTAGAGGTTTACTGTATGTCTTAAAAATAAATATTTTTTTTTTCATTTCGGGAAAGGAAAAGTAGATTTCAGATCACACTGACTTTCAAAAGTACAAAGTCGACATTTATAATAAAAATCTAACTGATATCTCATTTAAGTCCTAATTGAGCATAAAATGAGATGTATTTAAGAGAGAAATGAAATTTAGAACTAATGAATGCACTTGCCTAATAGTAAGTCCATTACAGGACACTCACAAATGTAGCTGCGATGTGTTTCCTTTGTGCCTCAGTTCATTAGTTAGCTTTTATTATCACAGATGTTATTTGGCTGGGTTCACACCCCGTTTCTGTTAGGAGGTGAAACAGGATGCAGCAGGAAAGGGAAACTACATCATAAGTAAATAGAACTCTGCTTCTTTTGACCATATAGGTTTTCAGATGGACCGCCAAAAGTTGACCCCTTTCCACCCCATGGCGTACATGTGTAGCATGAGAGGGATCCCACAAAATGCCATCCATTTATCGCTCATGGATGGGGTCTGCTCAAGAGCTGGGTCTGCACCATTCACAGCAGGAGCTGGCTGTTGGCTAACTGGGGTACCTCTGCAACAATGGGGATTGAAGAAAACACCAATCTGCACTGTTAACCTCTTACATGCTATGATCAATGTTGATCACAGCATGTACAAGGTTAACAGAGGAAGCGACCTTCATTAGCATAGCGGGACCAAATCACGCCCCTGTGAAGACGGCCCTAAAGATACTTTTACAAGGAAATATAATCTGCCCATGATATCAACCACTGAGCTTATTCACACGGCCATATATACGCAGCTATTGTAGCCACGTCCAAAAATTGCTACCATCGGAGGCATTGGATTCCAATGCGTTCATTCAGATGAGTGATTTTGGTCGCATTGAAAAAAATTGGCACATTGGCGACCGAAAACAGCGACCGATTTTATACGGCGCGTAAAAAGATAGGTCTTGTTCTATCTTTTGCCGAGATATGCTGGCAGCTACCATAGACTTCCATAGGAGCTGAAAAAAAAGGGAGGAGGAGGGATTTTTCCGGCATCCAGCCTTGGAAAAAAATTAGAGCTGGCTCTATTTAAGCATCAGAAGTCATTCCGAGGATTCCTGCCAACCGAGAGATTTCTGCACGGCAGTGCATTTTTTTTGCAGCCGCCCGTGTGAATGGGCGAGAAAACGCTAATTAGGAGCCAGACTTGATCGCGGCTATTCTTTCATGTGATTTTTAGCGGACTACAGATGAACGTAAAAACGCATAAGGTAGTGTGAAAGAGGCCTAAGGGCTTATTCACAAAAATGCATTCGTGCTGCGTATTACATGTGCAAAATTTGTGCACGCAGTAAGTAGAACCCATTGATTTCACTAGGTTTGGTTGCATGTGCGTTTTTGCATGCGCATTTCGGTTGCTTGGGAGGCAGTGTGGCAGCGTCCAACGCTGCGAAAAGCTTATAGGTGCCTCTTAGGGTTCTCCAGGGTGTGATGTATTTTTTAGCTAAAAAAGGTCACTCGTGTGAATGGGCGAAAAAACGTGGCTATGAGAGCAGAAAAATGGCCATTCATGCTATTTTACGGCACGGTTGAGAAAACGTAGAGACGCATACGTCCATGTGAAAGAGCCCTTAGGCTTCATTCACATGAGCGTATATCGGCCCTGTTTTCATGGGTAGCCGATACATGCTAACCATCTGAAGCATTGGTTTCCAATGACTTAGTTCAAATGGCCATTTTTGCAGTGTGTAAAGACGGCCAGCCGACAAAGATAGCACATACGGTGTGCATTCCGGTCGGCCCTTTTTTTGCCATCCGGAAAAGATAGTTCTCAAAGGCTATGGGAGCTGCCAAAAAAGGGAGATGGGAGGGAGTTTAGCAGCATCTGTTCTAAACTCCCTTCCCTCCCCTTCTCAGCCCCTTGCCGGCTGTTCGCAAAAGGGGGTATAGACAAGGGTGGAGATTAACACACTAGCTCCCGCCCTGTCTTGCCCCCTCTCATTGCAGACAGCTGGCAAGGGGCGGAGAAGAGGCAGGTGTTTAGAAAACTAGCTCCCGTCCCATTCTTCCCCCTCCCATTGCAGACAGCTGGCAATGGGCGAAGAGGGGGAGGGAGTTTAGCAGTGTATACTCGCCACAACCAGGCTTTCTAAACGGGTGCATAAACAGGAGATGCAGCCGTGACTCGTTCATGTGATTTTTGGGCGCACTGTGCCCGTGATGTGGCCAGCCAAAAATTGCAGCACCCGTGTGAAAGTGCACTAAAGGGGTTAAAGAAAAAAGTCAGCAGTTCAAGACATTTTAAAGAGCTCAAAATACAAGATTTCACATAATCCCAATAGGACAATTTGGCCTTGATACAAAGTCATCAAAATAAAAATACATAAAATTAGCATCTACAAGAACACGGAGTATTGTTGTGTGTTTATTTAATAGCATTGTGTTGGTTCTCTGCAAGCACAAGTAGGACACCTTCCCCTGAGATTGGCGGAGTGCCCATTACAGACACAGTAAGCATATGCGCACGGAGTGAACTCTGTTTGCCATCAGTGCTCATTATAATTGTAAAATGCAATAATTAAGTCTGTTTTGAAATTGTACTAATTTCTAAAATGACTTTGCTTTTTAAACTGGATGAAAATTGTTTGTAAGTGTTCTTGTTTCTTCCTATTAGCTATAATAAGTCTCAGCCTTTGATTGCCAGTGACAGCTTGCTTGCCAATTAACATAAGGGTTGACCATCTGACGGATATGTTCAAGTCTTAGGAAAAAGTCATTATTGATTAAGGACGTTTTCATGGAGGCAATGTCTTCAAAAATTCACATTCATGTGCCAAGTGCCTTTCTGTCTCTTCCTCTATGACATACTATAGCTATAGGTGGTACAGAAGTAGAAGTCACACCCAGGTCTTCGTTACTGAGGGGTCCAAAGGCCGCTCCGCCATATAAGAAGGCACCAGCATTATAAATGGCAAATAATGGGACCCAAGAGCTTCAACTTAATCTCTAAATACGTCTGAAAGAAATGTAACGCTGTGCTCCCTTACTGCCCTCTCACTTGCCATTCCAGCATCATTCCTACAGTGTATAGACTATACCACTGCTCCTCCCATTTGCTGCTGTTCTCCCTGTTGGGGTGCTGACTTCAGCTTCTTAAAGGGACAGTAAACGCCATGCAATTTTTTCTCCAACCAGTGCCCAGTCATCATAGGCTCCATGCTCCACTGCTTTGAACTCATAGGCATCTTTATATTATTGTTTGCGACTAGGACTACGTGACTGTGTACACATATTCATGGACTCTGTACACTGTGACATCAAGGACTTTGCCACCAAAGTCTTCATTACATTATTTCAATTCTAAGTGCAAAAGTAAGTGACCCCTGAAGTAATGTACTTAACCTAGTTCTCTAACTTCCCGGTGTCGTACAAACATAAAATGTGGCGCAACCAATCTTTAGGTCCGAAATAGGAAAAGTATAGGGGTCACAACTTGATTATTCAATTCTAAGTCTAAAAGTAAGCGACCCCCAATGTTATGTGCCTAATCTAATTCTCTAACTTCCTGGTGTCGTACAAACTTGACATTTGGCACGACCATTCTTTAAATAGAATTGAATAATTGAGTTGTGACCCCTTTACTTTTCCTATTTAGGACCTAAAGAATGGTTGTGCCAAATTTTACGTTTGTACGACACCGGGAAGCTAGAGAATTAGATTAGTTACATTACATAGGGGTGCACTTACTTTTAAACTTAGAATTAAATAATCAAGTTGCGACCCCTTTACTTTTCCTAAGTGCACCCCTAAGTAATGTATCTAATCTAATTCTCTAACTTTCCTGTATTGTACAAACTTGAGATTTTGTGCTACCCTTCATTAGGTCCTAAATAGGAAAAGTAAAAGGGTCGCAACTCGATTATTCAATTCTAAGCACAAAAGTAAGTGACTCCCTAAGTAATCGCACAAATGTGAAATTTGGCATAACCATTGTTTACATCCTAAATAGGAAAAGTAAAGGAGTCACAACTTTAATATTCAATTTTAAGCATGAAAAACTGTGTGAAAATCTGCAATACATGAGATAGTTCTTTTCTCAGAAACCATAAAGTCTAGGGAAATGATTTGTATACGGAGGAGAATCTACCTCACCTCTATCTGTATATACTGAGGAGAATCTACCTCCCCTCTGTGTATATACTGAGGAGAATCTAACTGACCTCTATGTGCATATACTGAAAGGCTGTAAAGTACATAAGGAAGTGGCCATGGACTGCAGGGATAGAGCATGCCTTTAAGGCTAATAAAGGGCTGCAACCTCCAGTCTGGGGGTAAATTTGAATAAAAAGTGAGGAGAGTGGGAGGGGTGACACATTCTGCAGAGGGACATTGGTACATGCAGTCTGAGTAGAATCTAACGCTCCTCTATGTGTATACATATTTTATCCCTCGGTTCCTCTGAAGTAACCATGACTTCAGAAATGTTTTTAGTATGAACAATAGATAAACCTCTACCAAATTAACTCGGGTGAAGCCGGGTATATCAGCTAGCTAGTTCCTGTATAAGCACATTTGGTACTTATGTTGACGTTATTTGCTTTAAAGTGCCGTACTCTGAGAATTTGGATTCTACTGTTTTCACTGTTTCACAATAATCCATTTTGAAGTATCAGGGACTGTAGTTATGTTTCGGCACAAGCCACTGTCTTTGATGATGCAAAGCTGCACCCGAGTGCATTTTCGGACCTATGGTCCCACAGTTGAACTTAGATTTCAGATCTGGAGCCTGCACCATAGGAAGAAGATATGGTTCCCATTATACTGGGGGTACACACCAGGGCCTCAGACAAGAGGCAGGTCGAGGTGGACTCCTATTCCCAAAACCTGGATGGGGCCCTAACACCGCCTCAGGGCATATATATATATATATATATATATATATATATATATACACCCATATAGTATATGAGTCTTTCAAGCACAATAATCTCCCCTTGTTGGATTTCCGAGCGTTTCCTCTTAGCACCTATAAAGATGTTAGTTTCCTGGCAGCTTTGAGAGTAAGATGGTATCATGAAGGGTTTTAACAGTCTCAGCTGATAAGATGGACAGCTCTGACCTTAGCCTTGTAAGCCAAATAATATAGTACAGTACATACTCCTTACTGAGCTTCAGTTTAACAGTTTTGACCTTAAAAATAAAAAATGAGGTACATAAAGCCATATGGGCATTCTGAACCTGTCTGCACTGAGCAAATTATAGGGAGGATATACTGTATACTTGTATTTACTGGAATATATTACATGAGGAGGAGATTAGGGAGGACATTGAAATATTATGGTCTAGTAATGCAGTGTATTACTTTTAAGTGCTATTTTTCACTTGATTTAGACATCATCCACAATGTTGCTTTTACTATGTATTTCCAAAAATATGTGAAGTGAGTTATATAACACTGATATTAATAGTATAATTTTCCATCCACTTCATCATAAATGTTTTTTTTTTTTTAATTAAAGTGCATCGTTTAGGAAATAAATACATTTATGTATGTTACACATTTCTCCAATGCATGCTTATTCCACAGCGCTGTATATCACTTGATGTCCTCATTGGGGCACACAGTCTAAGGGCTCTGGCGCACGAGCGTATATCAGCCACGTTTTCACGACCGGTTGATATACGCTACCCATCATTGGAAACCATACATCAGATCAGATGGGTGTATTCCTGATGTGTAAAAATGGCGAACCGGCAAAGATAGCGCATACGGTGCGCATTCCGGTCAGACATTTTTCTGCCGGCCAGACAATATAGTTCTGGAACTATATTCGACAGGAATATGGCGATTGCTGTCATAGACTCCCATGGGAGCCTATGACAGTGGCCGGAGAAGGGAGGTAGGAGGGAGTTTAGCAGTGTGACTGCTAAACTCCCTCCCCCTTCTCTCATCCTCTCCGCCCCTTGCTGGCTGTCTGCAATGGGAGGGGGCGGGACGGGGCGGGAGCTAGTGTGCTAAAGTCCCCCCCCCCCTTGCCAGCAGCTCCCATAGGCTGGATCTGGTAGGGGGAGGGACTAGCTCTGCTAAGCTCCCACCCCCTACCCTTGTTGTAAGCTAAACTCCCACCTCCCCAGCCGATGGTATCCCAGGGCTGTGGCGTATAAACACCGTAACCTTGACTGCCTGGACAGGCGTTAAAACGGGAGTTGCAGCCATGACTTGGTCACGGCTGCCTCTCGTTCATGTGATTTTCGGACGCGCTGTGGCCAAGCATCGTTGGACCTGTGTGAATGAAGCCTAAGTATGTTTTTGTAGTTTGGGGGGAAGCCAGAGTATCTGGAGGAATCCCAGGGAGAATATATAAACCCCATGCAGATGTTATCCTTGGTGGGATTTGAACCCAAGACCCCAGCAAGGCAGCAGTGCTACAATACATTAAATGCGATACACTAGAACAACAAGAGGATCATATGTTTTTGTTTTTCCGACTCTTTTTACAAATTGGTAACATGTAATAAACCAGAAGAGATTTTGCCTTCTGTGTAAACTGTTAACAAAGTTCATAATCACACATAAAAAACTCCATAACTTTTTTATATGTGTTGTTGCTGTGTGTTTTTCTTTACTCATAGTGTAAAACTCAGATTATTGACCAGGGAATTCCACATGGCTAATCCCATTTATCTGCTGGTTTATTGGTCTCTGGGCTACCATGCCCACTCATAGCTCATTCAGCCCCGGGCTATGTCTCCCAACTGCCCCATTACATCCACGCCTCTCTTGCCCAAGCATGCATGTTTATTTCAATTAGCAAAGGACAAAGAGCTACCACTAACATAGTAACATAGTTTGTAAGGCTGAATGAAGACATTGTCCATCTAGTCCAACCTGTTTATCCTCCTGTGTTGTTGATCCAGAGGAAGGCAAAAAAAACCCAAGAGCAGAAGCCAATTAGCCCTTTTGGGGAAAAAATTCCTTCCCGACTCCCTAATGACAATCAAACTGTTCCCTGGATCAACCCCTAATAGTTCCTACCTGCCTGTAAACCTATATTTACTAAGGTATCAGATCCTTCTTTCTCCTGACACTGAGGGCTCTTTCCCACCGCCGTTTTTTTTTTTTTTTTTACACACCGAGAAAATCGCGCATGAAAAGATTTCTCGCCGTCAAAAGATAGGACATGTTCTATCTTTTGACAGCACAGGAGTCTATGGGAGCCGTCAAGCACAGGGAGGGGGGAGTGGCACACTCGCTAATAGCAGCCCGAGACGTGCTCATGGCTGCTATTAATTCACCCTATTTAATGCTCAGATAGCCGCGATAGACATGCTGCTAAACTCCTTCCCACCTGCCTTCTCCGGCAGCTCCCATAGGAGTCTATGGGAGCCCCCAACATATTCTGGTGGCGGGTCACTCTTAGCACTAGGACGACTATGGGGGTCACTATCACTACTGGGTCCACTAAGGGGGTCACTATGAGGGTCACTTACTACTGGGGCTACTATGGGGGCCACTTAGCAGTCTAAGGTCTCCCCCACCCCCCTTTCCCCTTGCCGGCTGATAGTAGCAATAGAAGCTCCTATAGAAGGCTATAGGAGCTGTTAGCAAGGGGACGGTGAAGGACTTTAGCAGCAATTTCCATGCTAAACTCCCTCTCCAGCGAAGGGGAGTGGGAGGGTCTTTAGTAACATGAGCCGCTGCTAAACTCCCTCCCACTTCAATTTTCCGGCAGCTCCCATAGGCTCCTATAGGAGTCTATGGGAACAGCCGGTCTTATCCGTCAAAAGATAGGACAAGTCCTATCTTTTTCGGCATCGCGTAAACACGGCTGGTTGGAATGTGCACCATATGCACTCTCTTTTCCGGCTGACCAATTTTACGCACCAGGAAAATCGCCCATCTGAACAAACGCATTGGAATCCAATGCTTCAGATGGCCGCGGTTTTCGGACGCCGCTTTATCACGGCTATTTAAAATGCTCGTGTGAAGGAGGCCTAACAAATAGTCCATCTCTCCAACAGACATCTTATTATGAGGCGACGTACATTGATATTTCATGTCTGTTCTCTAACCAGAGTGAAATATATTTTCCAACTCTTGAAGCCCCGCGCCTCCTCGTCCGGCAGGTTTACATACACTGTGCTTCTTTGGACCTGGAGGAGACGTGTAAGAGAAGCAAGTGATTGCGCTGTCTCTCTCTGACTGATTGATGCTGCCGAGGTTTATCTACGGCAGATCCACGGCACTTCTTGTTACTATTCTTATAATTCTCCTTTTCTTTCTATCGCTCCTCGGTGCTGCTCTAGTCCTTATCTAGTTTCCCTGACAATGCTATATTTCACTTGCCAGTGCTATAAATTAGGAGAATGTCTTCGTTTCATGGCAGAAAACTGAATTGCTCCGATGCAACATTCTTCAATGTCAGGGAGCGTCCAATAACATGTCCAATTGTGGAAAATATCCAATGTGACAATTGCTTATAGCAGCTATTATGGAGCCTTTTAGATTTCCACGGATCTAATTCTGCATTGTTTTACAGAGATTCATTGTTGCAGTTAGGCTTCATTCACACGAGCGCATATACAGCCGACCGGTATACACCACCATTGGTTTCCAATGCGTTTGTGCACACAGGCGAATATACGGCGGGTAAAAACTTTGCATCAGGAAAAATGGAACATATGCGACGTAAATACGAACTGGTGATTATACGGTGGGCAAAAAGATAGTTCTGGAACGATCTGTTGACTGAGATGCAGCAGCGGCTCCCATAGACTCCTATGGGAGCAGGGGGGAAAAGGAGGGGGGGCGTTATAGCAGCTGCAAACAGCTTCTAGGTGCCTCTATGTAGGTATTTGAAGGCATTCCGAGGATTTATGCCGGGCGAGGGATTTCCGGGGTGCAACGTATTTTTTTGCTAAAAAACGTTGCACCCGTTCGTGTGAATGGGTGAGAAAATGCTAATTAACTCGGGACTTGATCGCGTCCAATCGCTTGCGATAGCGTTACATAACAGCGCTGTGAAGGGAACTCTATCGTGCGTGTTTCTGAACATTTTATTGTACTTTTCTGCACCGCCTGGCCTATTCATATCGGTGCAGTACACACCTGCGCTGTGATTGAACAGGCTGGGCAACCTACTTAGTCACCAGTGTTACCGATTTACTTGCAAAATTATGTGGATTGGATACGTATTTGGACACCCCCGTAGACACATGTGGTGCCTTGGTTGCACAAATTCGCACAAAAATAGAGCATGTTGTGTATATTTTCGCCCACGAAAAATGCATAATGTGAGGGAACCCATTGAAATTAATGGGTTCTATTCTCTATGTTTTGCGCAAGCGATTTTGTGCATACAAAAACGTGCACAAATTCGTCCATGTGCAATTATTAGCCACGTAAAAATGCCCAGCTGGTGAAGATAGGCCATCGGCGACCGAATATGCCAGCCAATGTTTTGAGACGACTGGAAAAGATAGGTCTTGCTCTATCCTTCGGCCATGATCAGCCAGCAGCTCCCAAAGGGAAAGGAAAGGGAGGGGGGGGGGGGGTAGCAGTGGCTAGCGCTACTAAACTATGTCAGCTGGCTCTGTTGAGCCAATTTAAGTATTTATGGCGGTCGAAGGAATTCCGGGCTGCGGTGTACATAACCCCAGCCGTGTGAATCGGTGAGGAAATGCAAAATGTAGCTTCTTCTCGTGCAAGTGCTTTTCGGGCCCCGATGTGGCCAGCAGAAAATCTCAACGCTCATGTCAAAGACGCCTTATGTGGATTCACAACTGGCTGAGTGATTGAACTCAAAGAGTGGTCATAAATGGCTGCACATTCAAGTGGAAGAATGTATCAAGTGGGGTACCACAAGGCTCTGTCCTGGGCCCAGTGTTGGTCAACATTTTTATAAATAATCTGGAAGAGGGAATTAATGGGAAACTGATCAAATTTGCAGACGACACAAAGCTAGGAGGGATAGCTAACACTGATGACAGCACATCTAGTGCCATTTAGGTGCTAGATTCAGCTGTCTTCAGCTGCCGGAAGAAGCCGAAGAAGGCCAACTAAGCAGAAGCTCTCCGAAGGCGAAAGTGCAGGTACTCTTTAAATATCCGCAAGCTAAGAGCTGCATGAAGCTTTCTTCGGCACTCAACATATGTAGTGCCAATTTCAGCTCATTTACTGTACGCCGGGGCCCTGGGAGACGGCTTTGTCGCTAATACATCGACTCTCTTATGATTGGCAATGAACAGATGCACTCAGATTAACGAGACAGAAAAAAAGTATACGCTAATTGTTAATAACTAATATACTGTAATTCAAAAATCTGCATTTTTTAATGTAGATGATACGGAAGGAATTAATTGCTCTTTAAAGCTGCAGTAAAACATGATTAAAGAAAAGATTGTAATTATGTAAGCAATAATTATTGTAATGAGGCCTAATTGTGTGGGAAATGAAGATAAGTGAATGCAATCTTGTAGAATGTTTCTCTGGGGCTGCTATGGGCAATATGTCATGTTTTGGGAAAGCTAGAGTGTTAAATGACTTGTTTGGGGTCCGTGTTTTGAAAACCGTGATACGGAGCGAATATAAATCTATGTATCTATTCACATGGCTGTATTTTCATGGACCTTTTTTGAAAGTTTTTGCCTTCATATCGCATCTATGTTATATTAGGAAAATACGGATCAGTAGAAAAAAAATGACAGAAAATATGGAGGCAAAAACACATTAAATAGTGATCAAATATGGTTAATGTCATCTCTAACATACAGACGCGTATTATGGATGTATTTAAATACGCTCGTCTGAAACCGGTCTTAATAACCCCTGAAGGATCAAGCGCTGTAAATATAAGGCGCTTGATCCTGGGCTGAATAGCAGAAGTATGCCGCGGGATTAAAGCCTCTGCTCCTGCAATCAAGCAGCAGCAGGCCGAGTACTTTGCTGTCAGACATAGCGTTTTTTAACCGCTTCCGCCTTCTCCTTTCCAGTCCCGATCTTAATTAGTGTATTTCATGCCATTCACGCGGGCGTCAGAGAGAGACATGCTGCTACACTCCCTCCCACCTCCCTTCTTCGGCAACTCCCATAGGCTTCCATGGGAGTCTATGGCAGTGTCCAAGATATTCCGGCCAGAAGATAGTTCCCGAACTATCTATCTTGGCTGGCATAAAAGTGCCCTGCCGAAATGCAGACTGTATGCGCTATCTTGGCCACCCGGACACTTTTACGCCGCGGGAATACGCCCATCTAAACTGATGCATTGTAAACCAATGCATCAGATGGGCAGCGTATATCGGCCAGGCATGAAAGCGCAGCCAATATATGCTCATTAGAGATGAGCGAGCGTACTCGGAAAAGCACTACTCGCTCGAGTAATTTGCTTTATCCGAGTATCGCTGTGCTCGGGTCTGAAGATTCGGGTGCCGCTGCGGCTGACAGGTGAGTCGCAGCGGGGAGCAGGGGAGAGCGGGCGGGAGAGAGGGAGAGAAAGATCTCCCCTCCGTTCCTCCCCGCTCTCCCCTGCAGCTCCCCGCTCCGTGCCGGCACCCGAATCTTCAGACCCGAGCACAGCGATACTCGGATAAAGCAAATTACTCGAGCGAGTAGTGCTTTTCCGAGTACACTCGCTCATCTCTAATGCTCATGTGAATGAAGCCTGACTCCCATATTCAGTATAGACTGCTAATAGGAGCTAAGCAGTAGCGCTTTGGTAATAGCAGTTTCCCAATATAATGGTAATAATGGAAATACTTCTCTTAGCTATTGGGGTTGTCTCAAAATATAGGATGACTGCCCTGGAAGTTCCAAATAATCTATGTTTGTAACCTTAATCATTAGTTTTTAAGTCTAGACTGCGGTAAACAAGCTTTAAGCTGCTGAGAATCACAATGGTCCTGTTTTATTCTTGCATCTCTCGTCTACCTAACAATGTTCGGTATATGGATAGCAGTTCGGGTGTTTGCACACGCTGTGCAATGCGGTGATCCACTGTAAACACATGCAGATCAACGCTAATTGCTGGGCGACACTTGGACTTCCCAGTTGAAACAGCGTGTAATTGCCACCTTTTGGGGCCCTTGACACAGGATGCAATATTCTGCAGTAGTCTTGCGGAATATGTCTTCCTGCAGTATATTTATCCCCAACGTGCGGATTTTGGTGCGGCACTGAAAATAGCACAATCATGCGGGCAATTCCGCATTAAAATCGCCATGCAGAATTTGGTGCAGAATTCAAGGACAGCATATTTCGCAACACTGTTGTGGAATATTTTGTTGCGAGTGAAAGGTCCATTAGGAGCTCCGGAATGTGCAGATTAAGCTCAGCTGTTTTTATATAGCTCATGAAGCCAAAATCAGGTGTGCATCATAACTGGAGAAGAAGTATAAGGACAGGTACAGATCCTCCTATTTTTCCAATCCACTCCTGGTATCAGCTTCAAAATCTACAAAGCTAAAGAAAAATTGAATGTGGGCCTGTACCCGTAGGGCGGTATAACAGTGTGCCACTAACACTAGCGACTGCTGGGTTTTGCTTTCACTCGCAAGTTCAGTCTGGCCATGATCAGTAAAACGTGAGCACTACTACTGGCACTGGGTAATAGTGCACTTTGGGCCCTTCACACGGGGCGACCTGCTGGGCTCAGATGCCCAACAGGTCTTACTAGATAATCATTCCTGTGCTTTTCACACAGGAATGATCATGGCTATTGAATGGTGGCCTCCATTCACAATTAGCAGTCAGTAGTGTGTAAGTGAATAATGGCCTCTTTACATGGTCTGATCCATCATTCAGTTTTCTTCATGCCGAAACTAAACGGAGGAGAAGCAAATTCATTTTCGTTCGTGGTTCAGTCATGGCATGAGTTTACACTGAACGATAGTCATTCGAATTCCCGCTGGATGTGGGAATTTGAACAATTTATTGGCCCTTCTAAAATGGCCCTTAGGCCTCTTTCAAACAAGCACTCTTGCGCACAGAATTTTGGCCTCGGGAACCACAACCATTAAAGCCCACAGGTTTCAATGGGTTCTCTCACATTGGTCGATTGTCTGCGCACATTTTCGCAGCCGAAAATATGCAGCTCGCTCTATTTTTGCCCGTCTGCACAAAATCATGCTCGAAACTGCACAATTTCACTGTGTTAATTACTAACACTGGCGACTAATTTGGCTGGCTTACTCATTAGACTGCACCATCTGTTCAAACATGGCTCAGGTTTGTCCTGCACTTATGTGAATAGCGCTGGCAGCGCAGAAAAGGATACTTACCTGCGCAGGAATGCCCATGAGAAGACGTTGCAGCGAGCAGGAGTTGGCGGGAGTAGCTTGAGTGGGTACGCTAACTCTGGCCTGGTCGCGGTGGTGACTACTCGGCCTACGAAGATAGCTCATGCAGGTTGGATTGCAAAGAGGTTGTTGGTCAATGAAATTATGGTCGTTTCTTCGTGATGCCAGTGCCTTCTTTGAATCTCTTCTCTTAGCAGAATAAGGAGGCAAGTCAGATAGTAATGTGGTAAAACTGAGGGCACACAGTTTACTGAGGCTGGGCAAATGAATACAGTGCACAGATCCGTGTTACAGCAAATTATGAAATTCACCACATATTTCTCTCGCCCCTTGGACGATCACCACGACTGCAGGATGAGATTTGAGCCGCTAGACTGAATTGGATTCTTGCTGAAACTCTGAGGTGCTCTTACTGGTTGAAACTGGCACTGCAAGGAAGGAGTTAATATGTAGTACTGAATGTCCGCAGGGATCTGAGGGGAGAAATGGAGGTCTTCCTGAGGCCTCCTTCATATGACCACTTTTGCGCTCGCTTTTGTGTGCAGAAATTCGTCCACTTAAGGACATCTCCAACTCACAGTTGCGGCTACTGGTTTTCCTCTGACTCATGCGGGGACCTGCCCTGGCTCTCGTGCCTCCTAGCAGGGTTACATTAGACTCCTCTCCTGCACTGGGCTCTGTCCGCTCCCGGCCATGGGCGGCTACATACCCCGGTGCTGGCTCCTCTGCCCACACTCCTCCTCTCTTCATGACTCTCCACATACTCTCTCTTCACTTCCCTACCCCCACCAGTTTACCTTCCCAGGCTTCTGCTGACTCCTCCCACTCCAGCAAACACCTGAGCTCTTGCTCTCTCCTGAATAACCTGGCCATTTCCCTCCAGCAGAAGAAATTCTCTCATATGGAGAGGCTGACCAACCTAAAAATTAGCCGAATGTAGCCACTCACAAAGGGCACTGTTGCCGGGCAGATCTTGATTTAACCCTATTAATGGGGAAAACAGTGTTTTTCCTATGAAGGGTGCCTCCTATGTCCCCCAAAGAGCTCATAGCGAGGTCCCTAGGACCTATTGATCTGAAGCCTGCACTGTAGGACCCTCCTGGTCACTACAACATGAATGGTCTCCATTCTTAGTGCAATTACATCGTGAGTGTGATTACGTCCCACTTGTGCGAAGGCCATTTATGCTCCTCTGGGTAATATGCAAATAAGAGAGCTTGAATAATACCTCTTCAGTGCCACCTATTGGAAGGCAGCATTCCTTAAAGTCAAAGTCCTCTCCTTATTTGCATATTTTTGATGTGTTAAGTAATGTAGACGGCTGTAATACTAGTGAGGAAAATACATTTAATCTCAAATATCAGTGAATATAAAGAGAATTCTTCAGGGTTGGGCAAGAACCGGCGCTTTCAGTAAGCGCCGAGGGTCAGTTTACGATTGTTGCCTCTCTAGCGTTATACTTATGCTGAATTGATTATGTTTGGCACAGAGCAAGCACAGCAATTCCGGATGATCTAGGATTTCAAGAGGAGCTTTCTATAGATTGCTCGGGGCTGAAGGGGACCTGTGGACACATTTGTGGTCTTGACATTATTACCCTAGAGACCCTGCTGTATTTTACCAAGCAACTGCGCCGTGATCTGCACTTATTATCACACATTGTCATTGACACATCAGATTATTTAGGGATCTGGGGGTTTCTATTGAAATGACATTGAATAGCTATTCTGCATGGATGGAAATTGCTGTGAGTAATTGGGGTTTATTCAGTGGATTGTGCTGATTCTGTATAGTTTCTGTAAGCTACGTGCCTTTGGATTTTTGTTATGGCCTGCATTATGTCTTTTCTTTTTATGACAGATCTCCATGTATATGTCTCAGTGTAATTCACTTCACATTGCTGGCACAACTAGACCTCATTTGGATTGTGCTAAACTGCTCAAACATCATGTAGAATAGTGTTTGGCTAAGAACTTTTCGGAATGTTTACCCTCGTTAGCCCGTGTGGATTTGTATGATTAGCAAATATGGGATTCATTTTGTAAATCAATATTGTTAAATTAGGATTAAGTGTTTGGGGATTTGTTTTCTGCCTGGTGAGGAAAGGCTTCGCTAAACATTTAATAGGATGCATATGGCTGCCTACAATTGCACTTTCGGAGGTCAGATTACTGTATAAAGCTAGGCGCTATGAAGATAGATGATCCATTTAAAATAATCTCAAGAACAGGCTATAGAGATGTTACAAACTTTTACTTAACATAAAGTTTGTATCATCATGATATGTAACATGCTAAATGTGAACATGTGCTGTTAAATGGGAATTTAAAGGGGCACTAACTTTTCTGATAACTTCTGCTCATCTATTACCTTGTGTTCGTCTCATCATTTTTATGGTATAGATGCATTAAAAATGTTGTTGCTTTACCACTGTGAGGCCTCTCTCACACGGCCGTAGGCATTTCTTAATGTGCGCCCGCCGGCACCATAAAAACACATGAACGGGCACACAAATTTAACATTTTTGCTCCCGTTCAGACGGAATGGGCCCGCTGCATATTAGCCGAGGCCGCCATGCTGTCATGCCATTGCTCTTCTTTCCCTCTCGCCACCTCAGCTCTTCTCTCCTCCCCTCCAGCTATTTGCAGTAGGAGGGGGCAGGACTAGGGCAGAGCTAAGCTCCCACCCCCTCCCCACCCCTTGTCCACAGCCAGCAATAGCAGGAGGTGGGACAGGGCAGTACTTAGCTCCACCCCATCCTGCCCCCTGCCATTGCAAACAGCCAGAGGGAAGGAGAGAGGAGGAGAGAAGAGGGAGGAAGTTTAGCAGTCACGCTGCTAAACTCCCTCCCACCTTCCTTCTGTGGCTGCTGTTATTGGCTCCCATACGAGTCTATGTAGCGGCTGACGTATTCTGGCCCAGAAAGATAGTTCCAGGGCTATCTTTCCGGGCCGGCATGAAAGCACCTGGCACTATATTGGCCCGGCCAGGCACTTATGTCGAGGGAATACGGCCATGTGATCTGATGCATTGGAATCCAATGCACAGATTGTAGCGTATATCGGCTGGCTGTGAAGACGGCGTCCGATATACGCTCATGTGAAAGAGCCCTAAATCACATTTGAAGTGGCTGCTACTAGGGGCAGCTTCTCTGCAATCCACTGTCTGTTTTCAGGTTCAGAGCTTCTGTAGTAACAGAGGGACGTTTCCTTTACAGTGGGAGAAGGAGCTATCTTCACATGGGAGTTCCCGTGCACTCAGAAGCTGCATTCTGACACATCTGTAGACACCGTGATAACAGTCTCTACAATATATGCCTCACCTGTGTATACCTGTGTGTGTTTTTACCCTCTGGGTAATAATATAGTGTATACCTTTACTGCACATGAAAATGGAAAACAGTTTTATTATTAAAGGAGTTTTCCAAGTAAATTAATGGTAGTGGGGGGCATTTATGGCAGTGGAGTGATGCACAGTATATAAAAAATAAACTCATTGCTCGCTTCCTGCTGCCTGATTCTCTCCTCCTGCTTTTTCCCTGTCTTCTGTTGACAAGCGCTGCAGCAGCCAAGTGACCACTGCAGCCAATAGAAGGTCCAACAGGTCCAATCTGCCTGGGGCTTCTACATTAGAAGCCGACGGAACAGGTTTACAAGATCAAGGAAGCACAGGACAGTGCGCCAAAGCCAAGAGTCCAAAGTTTGAGAAATACTATTTTATTCCAGACAGCTTCACAATACAGGCAACGTGTTTCTTCACCTGAACCGGTGGCTTCATCAGGCTGATATCCAATAAAGGCCTGATGAAGCTGCTGGTTCAGGAAGAGACACGTGTTGCCTGTATTGTGAAGCCGTCTAGAATAAAGTAGTATTTCTCTTAAACTTTGGACTCCTAGCTTTGGCGCACTGTCCTGTGCTTCCTTGGTCACTCTACAGCTTTGTTTTAGAAGCAAGATAAGGACGTGCTGCCACTGGGCATTATACAGATTTACTGCTCTGTTGTACATCCTTCCAGGCAAGCTCAGTTGCTTTATCCTGTGCATGTCTTTATCTTATGGTTCCACACACGAGATACTTCTATATTATTTTTTCATGTTTACAAGATGTCACCAGGCCTTCTGACCGAGTGATGTCACTTGTCAGATGTTGTGACATTGCAGCAGCCCGGGACTGCTGTGAACATATTTATTTTATATAGTTTTGGATTTATATAGTTATAGTTTTACAATTATACATGAACATTAACATATGCATTAAAATATTTGGAATTGTGGGATGCTGGCTGCAATTCGAAAGTGGAACTGGGGTGACCTCACAACATCAGCCTGGCCCAAGTGACTGCACCATTGATGCTGGGCGCCAACGAGTGCCTGGTTCCTGTAACTGCAGAAGTTGCCTTAGTAGTCATCTGTCAGGAATTCCTGACAGATGACTTGATGTTCCCTTCCTTCTCTTCCCTACTACAATATCTCTTGCATTGTATGGACTGATTGGTCAACAGGGAGGTGTTTCCCATAGCTGGCCAATCGATCATAATGGAAGTATATGTATTCTGGGCTGCCTCTACATGGGTGCCGGTTATTTTCCTGCCTGAAGTGTCTGGTGTAGTAGCAGTCGTTTGCAGCTAAGTATCAGTGATGATTCTTTTATTGTGGAGTTAATTCACTTGTGCCTAGCTCTGTTAGCATTTCCATCTGCTATATATCCTTCCCTATCCACCATCTAAGGACAGGCTAGGTCTCCTAGGTTCGAACGTGGAGTTGTCCTTATCGGGACGATTACCCTGCTTCTAGGCAGGGTCCACAAGATGTAGTTGGTTAGGAAGAGTGTTCATTTTCCTGTATTTAGTGTTTCCCTTGTTTCAGTGATGTAATGCATTTATATGTTGGTCCATTGCAGACATGATTACATCATAGTCTTACATTTTGGTGATATCCATGGAGGACATCAAAGTTGCGCCCTACATGAACGTAAGAGTTGGCAGAATCTATATGCAAGTCATTGACTTCACATTACTAAAGTAGAGATATCAGGATTGTGTTTTACTATTATGACACTCACTAACATATTAAAGACCGCATTAAACTCCATGTTACTGTAAATCTCTTAGTCTATTGTGTTACTTCATACGGATGTGTTATTGCTCCTATACTTTCTGCCGCACATCGCGCAGCAGCATACAGTATAGCATTGGTGCAATACATCACTTTTATATAATTTTAAATATAACCCCACTTAGTTAAACTGGCTGCCTGTGAAGCAGAGAGACATCTAATAGTGAATCCCTGCTGCTTCTAGCTATAAAAAGAGCTTTTTAATATATTGTATGGATATTTCAAGACAGACCCATTTTCAGTTTTAATAAAAAGTAATAGCAAATTCATGTTGTACGATTCATAGAAAGCAAACATTCAGATCAAAAATGTAAGTGTAATGAAATGTAAGCAGAAGTCAGATTATTAGCGCTCCAATGGTAGGAAATAAGAGATTATGATATGAAGCTAGAGAGGCGTAGACTCACCCCAGATGTAGCAGGACACTCTAGGGTGTTCTGGTACGTCTAAAGATCCTGGTTGGCCAAAAGAGTTGGGGGTGTCCAGGGGGAAATCCATTGCACTGGTCTTATCAACATTCCTGGTAGGAGAGCGTCGCGGGGTGGCTCTAGGTATGTATATACCAGAGAAACAATGGAAAAAATACTGTGACAAGCAAAAAAAAACTGGCGCTCCAGTGATATGGCTATAAGTGAAGAAGGACTTACTTCGTCAGAGTGCCTTGTCCACGGCACCCCTTTATTCCGGAAGGCATATAATGTAAACAGGTATTGGAGATATTTTTCAAGGTTCCAACGATGAAAATTTATTCAACAAAGGCTTGCATGAAAGCCGAAACGCGTTGCATCTTGTTGAATACATTTTCATCTTTGGAACCTTGAAAAACCTCTCCAATACCTGTTTACATTATATGCCTTCCGGAATTAAGGGGTGCCGTGGACCAGGCACCCCGACGAAGTAAGTCCTTCTTCTCTTATAGCCATATCACTGGAGCGCCAGGGGTTTTTTTTGCTGTCAGTGTTTTTTTCCTGTAATGAAATCTAATGAGTTTATCAGCACTGCTTTGTGTAAGTGTACATCTGAACATATTGCAATGGAGGCACTGGCGTATCTATAGGGGATGCAGGGGATGCGGTTGCTCCTGGGCCCAGGAGCCTTGGGGGGCCCATAAGGCCTCTCTTCTCCATCTAGGGAGCCCAGTACTATGAATAAAGCATTATAGTTGGGGGCCCTGTTACAGGTTTTGCATTGGGGCCTAGGAGCTTCAAGTTACGCCTCTGCATTAAGGGGTTAAGGGAAGTTGGGGGCCCAAATATATACTTTTGCACTCAGGCCCATGAGCCTTTAGCTACACCCCTGAATGGAGGTCTTGTGTATTTGTCTTATTTTATTATGTAGCATTGACATATACTGCAGGCATGTATTGCCCGTTGCCCCAACAATGTCAGCATGGGCATGAGTGGAAACCAACATTTATTCCCTTTTTTAATTTCAAAGTTGTGAAATATAGAACTAATACAACAAACTAGGTACGGCAGCAACATATATCGCATGTGATATAAGTTAGCTTTATATTTTCTCTCTATAATTGCACTAAGACAGAAAATTAAGACTAAATCATGTCTATGCTGTCGGACTAAGGAAAAAAGTTACAGATGTTGTTCTTGCAAAGGGTGTATAACATATAACCTTTATTAAATACTTTTAAAATATAAACCACTCATATTTCCTGAATGCTGTTAGTGCAGGGTGCAAAGCCTGTCTGGACCGATCAATCCCAACTTTTAGCTTGTACCTTCAGAGTATCCACCCTGAGAAGGGCAACCTTACTCACTAGCCTAACCCATAATGTACCTCATTAAGAAAGGGGAACAATAAATGACTAATGGAATGGGCAGGCAAGATAATCAATTAGGTGGCAAGTGACCACCTGATTAATCACTTTGGCAATCAACTGTGAATTTGATTCCTAGCCTGCCCATACTATTAGTCATTTTTTTGTTATTGCTATTAATAGAGAATATCACAGGAATGCAGGACAAGGCTGGGGAGTGAGGTTGCCCTTCACAGGCTGGATACTCTGCAGTTAGGAGATAGAAGTTGGGATTGATAGGGTCAGACAGGCTCCACCCCCTGCACTATTGACATTTAATAAAGGTTATTTTATGGGGAGTTTTTTTTTCCTTCAGTGATTTTTGATACTGCTGTAATCTTCCCAGATATTTATTGGGTCCCAGATCTTGGTATAGCTCGCTAAAGTGATTTGGCTTGCAAGGCTTATAGCTATAGGGAGTTACAGAGGTACTAGTCATACACAGGTCTTGACATTTGAAGGGGCTCAAATGCCCTTCTGCCACCCAAAAAAATAAAAGCAGCAAAATCTTGAGGGGTGCATAACCACCCATTGAGCCTCACACTCTAATTTATACCATATCTGCCAGTCAATCTGTTTTAGTTTGCATATATTAATTCCAGCTTCTTCTTATAAAGAATGCTGGTTATACTTTTTTGTCAAAGGGTGTTTTTGGTCTTGCCAGCGACTCTGGTGCTGACCTACATCTTAGTTAAGATAGGTCTAATGTTTTTTACTTATTTTTGGGGGGTATTTGAACATCTTATTCTCTGTACTCATGTGGTTTAATATTTTTCAAGTGTCATCTTACTTTTGCCACTATTCCCTGTCACCATTTAGGTAGTCAGGGTCGCTCTAGGTTCCTGACATGGGGTCGCCCTCATCAGGGTGAACGCTCCACTTTTAGATAGGGTCTTGTTGTATTAGAGGGTTTAGATTCCCTGTCTGTCATATTTTGTATTTCCAACCAATACATCCAGCCAGATGTAACAATGCTGTATGTCTGTCATTGTAGAACCTGCATTTCAGAAACACTGTGGGGAATATGGTAGCTCAGTAATTAGTATTTCTGTACTGGAAAGGGCCTGGATTTCAATTTGCCGAAGGGCAATATCTGCATGGAGTTTGCATGTTCTGTCAGTGTTTGTGTAGGTTTTCATTGGGTGCTTAGGCTTCTTCAACATTCCAAAAAACATACTATTAGGTTACTTGGTCCTACTGTCTATAGGTGTGTTTGAGATGGAGAAGTTAGATTATTAGCCACATTAGGGACTGAGACTGAGAATGATGTGAGTGTTGACCTCTGTACAGCCTTGTGGCGCTGTACAGATTATGCCGCGCCGTCTATAGATGATGGCGCGGATTCCGCGACCTTTCCACAATGATGATTGTGAAAGGCCTGCGGTTCGATCGGCTTCCATTGACTTCAATAGAAGCCATCTGCGCCGAAGTAGAACATGCTGTGATTTTTTTCCTCCACAAGCGGAAAATCACAGTTGATTCCCACTCGTGGACAGGAAAAAGCAATTTTCAACAGCATGCTTAAGGGCAATATTTGCTTGGGAATCCGGAGGCGCACATCCGCTCCGGATTCCGCAGTGCAAATACGCCCGTGTGCATCGACCTTAGCATTACAAAAAGTAGCAGCTTTGCTCTTGATGTGCATTTTTTTCATGCTGGTCATATCTAAGCTTTTTTCTTGCCTTGGGCAGCATACTGTGACCAGGGGTCTTTCAGAGATATTCGCTTCCTGATGATCCGTGAAACCCACGGGGAAACGCGTTGAAGTTCCAAATCTCATATAAATGAAAGAAGTCCTAATCTCATTTTTTACCTCATCTAATTAATTGTAGTTCCGAATCTCATATGAGTGAAAGAAGTCCCCAATTGTTAAAAGTGATAACATGCATATGACTTCAATATATGAATGTCCATGGGACCATGCATGTACAATACAATATGATGCATGTATGATCTTATGCTCATCCATTAAGGTCACCCTATAATTGAATGCAATAATTCAATAGGCAACTGTTACGGTTCCTGGCCCACAATACCAGGGGAAATATTGAATTTTCAAGGAGTGACCTTTCTTAGCATCTTCTAATATCACACTTGGGACTAAGACACCCTAGTTCAGTGATGGCGAACCTTTTAGAGACCGAGTGCCAAAACTGCAACCCAAAACCCACCTATTTACCGCAAAGTGCCAGCCCGTCAGGGGGCGGGGCTTATCATGATGTATGATTTTACCCCATCGTTCTAAAAAGGACAGGGCCGCTTCAAAATAGACCGGGTGCAGATTTTGACTGCTTTTTGGATGCGTAAATACTGCAGAATGTCCTCAGCTGAACTTTCTGTGGCAAATTCTTCAGCATTTCCACATCCAAAAAGCAGTCAAAATCTGCACACTGTCTATTTTGAAAACAGCCCTACCCATTTCTGCCACATGTAAACATACCCCAGCAGTAACCCCCCCCCCCCCAGTGGCCCCAGCGATAATAGTGACATCCTACAGCGGCCCCCAGTATAAGAGTGACCCCCCCCCGCAGTAATAATAGTGACACCCCCAGCAGTAATAATAGTGACACCCCCCCCAGCGGCCACCCAGTAGTAATAATAGTGACACCCCCCAGCAGTAATAATAGTGACATCTCCAGCAGTATTAATAGTGACACCCCTCCAGCAGCCCCTCAGCAGTAATAATAGTGACAGACTCCCTAGCGGGCCCCCAGCAGTAATAATAGTGACAGCCTCGAGTGGCCACACAGCAGTAATAATAGTGGCACCCCCAGCAGTAATGCCCCCCCCCCCCCAGCGGGCCCCCAGCAGTAATAATGCCTCCCCCCAGCGGGCCCCCAGGAGTAATAATGCCTCCCCCCCTAGCGGGCCCCCAGCAGTAATAATGCCCCGCCCCTTTCCCCCCACCACCACTACCCCCCCCCCCCCCCCCGAGACCCTCATACTTACCTCTACTCCTTGTTGAAGCGCCGCTCCTCTTCTGCTGATTGCTGGTGCACACTGTCATCAGTATGCTGCCGGATACCTCCTCCCCCTGCTCTTGCTGAATCACATAGGAGACATCGGGGGACGGGAAGGAGGATCCCGGCTGCACACTAACGTCACAATGTGTGCCGGGATCAGCGCAGATAGTAGCGCTGATGGCAGCTCGTTGAAGAATGAATGCTGGCAGGGGAGCCGTGGCCCCTGCAGGCATTCCCTAATGTGGTGAGCGGCCGATGGTGACGCGTGCCAGCAGGGTGGGCTCTGCGTGCCGCCTCTGGCACACGTGCCATAGGTTCGCCACCACTGCCCTAGTTGGTCAGCTCTACCTATATCATTTAGTGTGGGTGCTAACCAAACTTAGTGTGCTACTCATATGTCTGTTGGTGTGTTTTGTGAAGTTTACTGTTAGGTGTGCCCTATAGTGGTTCATGCTTTTTAATCATTTATTAATAAAGAATTTTGTTCTTAATTTACTCTAAACTGTGAAGGGCCTGTGTCGCGCAGCAGACCAGGAGTCCTTGCATGAGATTTGCTTGGACTGTTCCTTCAAAAAAAATAAAAATAAATGAATGGAGGATCTTGCTACATCTGCATTTTTGAGCGCTGCTGTTTTATTACAGCAGTCCCTGCTTGTTAACTCCGATACAACGCAGCTGCAGATGCCACATATTCTCTCTGCTACTTTTGCGATCTAACAGTTATTCTGTTCCAGATGGTATAAATGCTTCATATAAAAATATAATTTAGTGCCGATATTGCAGACGGAGACATTTTCCTTTCCAGGTTTACATTCCAAGCAGAGGATAATTTGCATGATAATATATACAGAATTGTTAAAGCTCTGTATATTGATTCAACTTAAAGCCAGGCGATTACAGCCAAACATGGGGGGGAAGAATGTTAGTACAGTAATATGTTACTAGAGAGGATTAACCGGCACAGAACTTTACTGCAACCCTGCTCTGTAGCGTTCCCCGTGACACCAGGAACGTGTGCAGCATTCATTCTGCAGTAGCCGGAGGACGGTAATTGCACAAGTATTGCCAGTGTCTGGGGTGCAGTGAATCAGGGCTTCTCAGAGGTAGTAGCTCTGCACAAGCCAGACTTTTTTTCATTCAGCTAAAAGCCTTACAATCTAATCTTTGGAAATGACTTTTTATGTGCCGCAGTGTAATTCACATCTTGAAAATCCTCTCCTAAGTTCACTTGCCTAAGCAAAATGTTGCTATTAGTTCTTTTATACCCTACTTGTTCAAGAAATTACATGCTATAAAGAGATATGCGGCTGGAGGCTTAATTCAACGTTTTAGATCATCACCATTTAATATGCCTACGTTAGCGTTACTTCTCCAAATACACCACTCTAATTGTTTCCGATGATATTGGGACCATGAACGAGAATTATGTGTTTATGGTTGTTTATAGAAATAGTGGAAACAAAAACAGAAAATGCATAATAAGTTACAATGGCAGATACTGACTGTGAGTAATGCTATAGGTTTGTCCTGTAATGCAGACAGCCAAGCCGCGGCACCGTGCCGAAGTGAATGGCAGTGGGGGGCCGCGCATGCACACCACCGCTCCATTCACTTTAATGGGATCTGCAGGTAGACAACTTGGCAGTCCTGCTGAAGCATATTCAGCCGGGGTCCGTTTCTCAGGACTATGGCCAATCAGTTGATTGAATTCCCACTGTCAGCGCAACAACACAGAGTCAGAGTGAAAACTGTTACCCCAGTGTGGTGGCTGTTATGTATAACTGTAGGGGCAAATTTCATTAATTGTAATGAGACCCCAGCCTACAGTTACCAGCGCCAGCCTCTACATAGGGGTTGGAGCACAAGCTTCTGCTTCAACTCCTGTGTATCGCTGAGCTGATAGCAACCGCTGGATCAACTAATCGGCCGTGGTCCAGAGGGGCACATCCCAGCCACGCAACTATTGCTGACCTATTCTGAAGATGGAAACCAAAAAACAGCAACAGCACTCACAATACATTTACTATCAGAGGTATACATACCTATAATCAATACTCTAACCACATTAAATAATGCAAGGTTCTTGGTATATAATTTGATCAAATCATGTTGGCCCATCCACCAACGTCCAGGTGGCCAAGCTTGCAGATGGGTCCAAACGCTAATACCAGGTGGTAAATCTCAAACTGGGAAAGCTGAGTTCCTACCTCTCAGAATGCTCCTCTCTTGGGACTAAGCCTACAAATGAAACTAGGGAAGGTAGGATACCATTTATATGATCCAGTAGGAGGGACAGAAGGTAAATGCATGACCAGGTGAAGGCAGATAGATTAAACCACCTGGTATTAGTGTTAGGATCCATCTAAGGCTGCATTCACACGAACGTATATCGGCTCGGTTTTCACGCCGAGCCGATATACGTCCTCCTCGTGTGCAGGGGGGGGGAGGATGGAAGTGCCAGGAGCAGGAACTGAGCTCCCGCCCCCTCTCTGCCTCCTCTCCACCCCTCTGCAATGGGGACAGGTGGGGCGGGGGTGGGGCTAATTCTTGGAACTTAGCCCCGCCCCATCCTGCCTCCTTTCATTGCAAATAGTGCAGAGGGGCGGAGAGGAGGCAGAGAGGGGGCGGGAGCTCAGTTCCTGCTCCTGGCACTTCCATCCTCCCCCCCCCCCCCCTGCACACGAGAACAACGTATATCAGCTCGGCGTGAAAACCGAGCCGATATACGTTCGTGGGAATGCAGCCTAAGGGTGTATTCACATATTCTGTACGATTTTGTTGGAATTTCATGACGTTTGTATTCTGCATGCGACATTAGAATACACTTGCAGGCTTACATGCGTGCGCATTGCGCGGAGTGTATAACCCATTCTTTTCAGTGCGTTCATTCTTGCTCTTCTGCGTGCGACATCCTCTATTTCTGTGTGCATCTGCACACATAAGGCACCATAGGAGTCTCTCAGAGTGCGCAAATGCACACCTAATCCCAGCAAAATTGCACAATAAATTGCACAATTTCTCGGGGAAATTGATATCACTAATTAGGCTGCACAGCCTTTTAAATCACGGCATGTGAATGGTCCCCAATAGCGGTGCCGTGAGCGTTTCTGTGGCTTTGCTCGTCTGAAGGAGCCCTGAGCCGGATTGAATTATCCTGTAACCTAGTATTTACTGTATGTTATAAGTCAGACCAGTTCTAGCCACTTCAAAGCGACTTATCACCTGGTCTAGGGCTTCTAAATGTGCATAGTAATAACACTGAATTAATGGACGTTTTGTTGCACCCTATGCAGTTATCTAAAATGCCTTAAAGCATGGAAAATCCTCAGGGCGCCCACCCACTGGCGTTTTTTTTCCCTGCGAAATTCGCAGCATTTTTTTCTCTGCAGGGGTCTATGGGACTTGTAATGTTAAAATCGCAATTTACCGCGAAATCGCGATTTTGCGCGATCGCGATTTTAACATTACAAGTCCCATAGACCCCTGCAGAGAAAAAATGCTGCGAATTTCGCAGGGAAAGAAATCACCAGTGGGTGGGCGCCCTCATACTAAGGGCTCTTTTACACGACCGTATGTGTTTTTACATTCGGCCGTACGCATTGAAAAACCACATGAATGAAAAATAGCAGCGATCAAGTCCCGATCTTTAACAACATATTTTCTGCCACTCACACGGGCGGCTGCAGCATATCGTCAAAAAAATACGCTGCAGCGCAGAAATCCCTCAATTGGCAAGAATGCTTGGAATGACTGCTAATTAGAGATGAGCGAGCGTACTCGCTAAGGCAAACTAGTCCAGCGAGTAGTGCCTTATGCGAGTACCTGCCCGCTCGTCTATTAAGATTCGGGTGCCGGCGGGGGACAGCGGTGAGTTGTGGGAGTGAACAGGGAGGAGCGTGGGGGAGAGAGTGAGAGAGATCTCCCCCCTGTTCCTCCCTGCTCTCCCCCACCGCTCCCCGCTGGCACCCGAATCTTTAGAGGCGAGCCGGCAGGTACTCGCATAAGGCACTACTCGCTCTAGTAGTTTGCCTTAGAGAGTATGCTCGCTCATCTCTACTGCTAATGTTTAACTAGAGCCAGTTGCCTTCTTTTCTCGGCACTGGATGCAGGTAAACTCCCTCCACTTCGCTTTTTTTTCAGCTCCCATAGAAACCTATGGGAGCTTTCAGTGTATCGCGGCCAAAGATAAGCCAAGACCTATCTTTGGACGCAGTGTATAAAATCCATGACCGAAAATGGTTGCATATGCGCTATTTTTCTCCCCGCTTATCTGAATGAATTCATTGGAATCCAATGCTTCAGATGGTCGAGATTTTTGCATGATTTTTGGATGCAGCTAAATAGCACTGTATATACAGCCATGTGAATAAGGCCTAAAGAGACCTACCCTGATAATAAGGCCTACTCAGATTTTTGAGGGGTGCTTGAAATATAAGCCCTCCTCTGAAAATAAGTCCTAGCTTCACTACATGAAAAAAAAGCAATACTCACCTAGTAGACGGCATTCGGGACCCTCGTGCTGGGCTGCAGTGCTGCTGCAGGATTCTGTGTAGTCCTCGGCGGTGACAACGCATTTCTTCCTGGTAGCAGGGCTTTAATACCCTGCCTCCAGCAAATAATTGCTCTGATTGGTTTATCGAGCACTGGCTCTGATTGGCTGATGCAGAGATCGGTGAACCAATCACAGCCATTCAATGATGTCATTCAATGAATTGCTGTGATTGGTTCATCGAGCACCGGCTCTAATTGGCTGATGCGGTGCTCGATGAACCAATCAGAGCAATCGCTTGCTGGAGGTGGGGTATTCAAGCCCCGCTACCAGAAAGAAATGCTCTGTTGGCGTTCAAGAGTACACAGAAGCCTGCAGCAGCACCGAAGACCAGCATGAGGGGCCCGAATAAGTATTAAGACACCCCCTGAAAATAAGAGACTGTGCCTCTTTTTGGACAAAAAACAGTGTCTTTTTTTCAGGGAAACACGATAGGTGTACACTGGTGTATTTTCGAGCTGTGTGCTGTCCATGTAATTCCATGGACAGCACACTGCCCCATTATAGCCTATAGGGCTATCCACAAGACCATGACTCAATGTGAAAAAAAAATCATGGATGGATAATAGGACATTCACATGCACTGGCATGCCCTATGTACACGTATATGTTGTGTCTATGTGTTGTCTGATGCAAGTTATATTAGAGTCTCTCAGGTCCAACTGGAGTTCACCTAGTCGAAGGAATCACAAGGCAAGTTGGTTAGTATCTCTGTCCCTGACTGGTAGCTTATGGGGTTATTTGGGCGTAAATACATCTGTCTAGTTGAGTTCAGTACTGGGTATCATATAGTCTAAATCTACACTATATATATATATATATATATATATATATATATATATATATGTATATATTCACACCAGTTGCAGTATACGGTATGTACCTTATAGAATACGATGCTTGCTCATTGGTAAGTGTCACATAGCGATCTAACAGCGCTGCGCAGTCTATGGCGTTATCAATCCATATCTGATATTACAGACGAGGTTAATAGCTTTATAATGCATTATGACCATTTACAGTGTTTGAGGTTTATTCGCTATTGATTTGTTATCATGACTTACTGACAATAAAATGAAAGTCGGTGATCTCTATTTAACCTCGGTTATAAAGTGCCCGTGATTTGTGGCAGGGCAGAGCATGAATCTTTTAATATCCTGATTCGTGGGTCATGGAGGATTGTGATGGAAGTCTATCTCTATTATATTCACTGTGTAATGGATTCGTGATGAGATCAGTAAAAGCAAATCAGCAAGCTTGTGAGCAAACACTATGCAACTGGAAGCCCCATCATAAAACGGGCCTCGCATGCAATGTCTGAAATAATGAGGCAGAACGCTTTCTGATTGCAATTTTTGGTCACGGATATAGTTGTTGTAGTTAAACGAGTTCGTTATACGCTCGTATACTAATGTTTCTTCTTTCTGGATTGGGTCAAGAACTTGTGTAAATAGGTAAGTAACTGGCTCAGTGATCGAAAGCAGAGGGGGGTTATAAATGGTGCATGCTCTGATTGGGTCACTGTTACTAGTGGGGTACCATAGGGGGCAGTATTGGGCCTTATTCTTGTTAGTATATTTATTAATGACCTGGTAGAGGGATTGTACAGTAAAATATCAATATTTGCAGATGATACAAAACTAAGTAAAGTAATTAACACAAGAGGACAGAATGCGGCTCAATTGGATCTGGATAAGTTGGGGGCTTGGGAAGAAAAGTGGACAATGAGGTTTAACACTGATAAATGTAAGGTTGTGCATATGGGTAGAAAAATACATGTCACTATTACACACTAAATGGGAAACCACTGGGGAACACTGACATGGAGAAAGACCTGGAGAAACTAGCCTGAGTTTTTTGGATTTTTGGGGAGGCTTGAAATATTAGCCCTACCCCAAAAATAAGCCCTAGCTAGATTACATAAAAAAGGAACACATTACTTAGCAGGCTCGGTCCAGATCCATCCCGCTGGTCTCCAGAGCTCCGACATGGTTCCCGCACTCCTCAGCCACTTATACAACACTACTTCCTGGTTATGGGATTCATAAATCCCTCCTCCAGAAAGCAATGGCTGTGATTGGTTCTTCGAGTGCTGCATTGATTGGCTAAGCTGCGGTGCTCAAAGAACCAATCAACAGCTGTTGTGGAGGTGGGATTTATAAATTGGCTACTCAGCCAATTTTTAAATCCCGCCTCCACTAGGTGATGGCTATGATTGGTTCTTCAAGCGCTGCTCAGCCTATCAATGCAGTGCTCGATGAACCAATCACAGTCATCACATTGGTTCATTGAACGCTGCATTAAATGGCTGAACAGTGCTTGAAGAACCAATCAGAGCCATTGCTTCCTGGAGGCAGGATTCATGAATCCCGTAACCATGAAGTGATTTTCTGCAGGTGGCTGAAGAATGCAGGAATCGCTACAAAGCTCTGGAGAGCAGTGGGAGGGACCTGGACGAGCTTGCAAGGTAAGTATAATAAGACATCTCCCGAAAGTGAGACCTAGTGCTTTGTTTAGGGAAAGATTAATATAATACAGGGTCTTATTTTTGGGAAACATGGTCGTTTACTCTAAATCTAAGTGGAGCAACCAGTGGCAGGCAGCTGCTGCCGAGGCAAATCAAAAGAAGTTTAGGGGCACATGATCAGAACATTGTTCTTCCTCTTTAGAAGTCACTGGTCAGACCACACATGGAATATTGTGGACAGTTTTAGGCATCGCACACTCAAGAAGGACATATCGGAGCTTCAGCGGGTTCAAAGGTAGACAACTAAAGTAATCAGAGATTATAAAATTGGGATTAATTTTATTTAGAAAAAACACGGCTATGTATAGTTACATCAGGGGACAATACAGAGATTTCTCTCATCATCTATTTATACCCAAGGACTGTGGAGGAAAGAAGGTTTCAACACCGACATAGAAGGGGGTTCTTTACTGTAAGAGCAGTGAGACTATGGAACTCTGTCTGAATTCGTGGTGATCGTGAATGTAATAAAAGAGCTGAAAAAGGGCCTGGAAGCCTTTGTTGAGTGATACAATACTACATGTTATAGTCACTGATTACTTTGGAGCAGGGGTCCCCAACTCCAGTCCTCAGGGACCACCAACAGGTCATATTTTCAGGATATCCTATGGTAAGAACACCTGTGGGAATGTCTGAGGCATCGGCAATAATTACATCACCTGTGCAACACTGAGGAAATCCAGAAAACATGACCTGTTGGCGGTCCCTGAGGACTGGAGTTGGGGAACACTGTTTTAGAAGGGTCGGTGATGCGGGGATTATTCTGATTGCCAGATTTAAAGTTGGGGAAGAATTTTTTTCTGAAAATGAGGAAATTTGGCTTCTACCTCATGAAGTTCTTCTGGATCAACATTGCAGGATAATAGACTGAACTGGATGAATATATGTTACTATGTTATAGTCATTATTTTGTATGTCATATCCAAGCTGAAATGGTGTATTATTTTATTGTGTTGCAGATGCACCCTGAGTGTCACCCTTGAACAGGCCCTTATTCTCGCACGAAGTCATGGGCTGCCTCCCCGTTATATCATGCAAGCCACAGATGTCATGAGAAAACAGGTCTGCCGAGCATTCAATCAAACGATCAATAATTACTTCCCTTTGGTGATAATTGTCAAAATGTCATCGCAGCTTCATCTAAGTACGGAGTGGGCTGTCCAGAATGCAGCGCTGACATCACAGGCGCCTCTTCACATTCACTTCCAAAATGTTACACTTTTCTTCCCAGGCAATGCTGAGCCCAGGCAGTAGACCTGAGTTCTGGCTTATTCCATCATATCCAACAGATTTTATTTCCAAACTTCTGTGCTGATTCATTTCACAATATGTCTATCTAGCGGCCAGAGCTCCAAATTCCCTGCTATCCGTTACACAATTCTAGAATTACACATAGGAGGGCTTAGGGCCTTCTGCATTAAAAACTTTTAGTTCAGTAGGAGCTGTTGAAGTGCATCTTCTTTGGTGAGCTCCAAGTAGTGGTGGCTTTAGGGGTTGTCCAGAACTATAATAATATATAGAATAAAAGCAAAGTACCTCATACCTCCATGCCGCAGTAAGTCATATGTGTAGACCCTTGTAAATGTGCTCCTCAATGGATAGCCGCCAGCTCAGCCGTGGTCCATAGTATCAAAGAAAGAAAAGTTCCAGATAGAAAAGCTAAAATCCATAACTTTTAATGATGTAGAATAAAAATATTAAAATGGGAAAAAGACCCATAATTCCCATATAGTCATTGCTATCGCGTTTCAAACTTGATAGTTCTTATTTATGGCATGTGGCCACAGGCAGGTCTTAAAAGGCAGAATTATATGGGGGCCTTCTGAAGGTTCCCATCTGCCATTACACCCTGACAGCCCCTCGCAATCTAATCGAGGGGACTTTTCAGGACATCCAATCACTGATTGGTGGATTTATGTTGCTGCCTGAATAGCCAGCAGCATTTAAAGGGTTTACAGCTGTTATTGGCATGAACACTGTTCAAAGACAGCTGATACCAGCCATGTATAGAGTAGGCTTGGCTCCTGATCCTCTACCATACAAACTCTACACACCTATGACATACATATATATCCTGGGGCGCAAAGAGGTTAAAGGGATTACCTCTTGAAGAACCTAACTCGGACTAGCCATGCATTCACGGGGAAAATGTGGTATTGCATACCAGCCATTCAAATGGAATGCCATATAAGTAGGACATAGTGTGAGCCACTCTGTGGTTAGGCCCATATTAGTTAAAAATAGAAATGAAATGAAAAGGCGTTATCATGATGGACCACCCCCCCAATTTAATGACCATTACTACCGGTAATCTCTACTTTAACAAAAAAATAGTAATTTCACTTGATCTTGTTGAGGTTGAGCAGTAGTTGCAGATTAGCCCAACACAATTGATTTTTAACATTTTATATAGTCATTTAGCATCTAATCAACTTTAACCCTAAGGGCAATTCAGACTGTAGAGTTTTCTCCATCCATGGCAATTTAATTGGACATTTTAGTGATTTATATTAGAAAGCTGGTTCAGAATCTCTGGAGAAGACATCCTGTTGACATCAGCACTTATTGTAATGGATACACCACTAATGCAATTTTTGGCAATGTCTGTTAACGCTGATGATTTAATCAATAGTCTTGGCTTTGATCAAACCATTCTTCAGTAAATCTATTTTAAAAGTAGAAAGAGTTTGGAATCTTAGTGGTTTTATATCTGTTTGCATTTTAGGGCATACTACACAATTGTTTCACTTAATTATTGGAAAATGCTATGTATATTTCCAGAGTAAAGCTTTGTAGCATTGAGAAGTAAATATGTAATATCAAAACTGAAAGTGAATTTAAAGAAGACTAAAATTATGACGATTGCAAAAAATGGCCAAATTCAAATCAACTAAGCCGTAGAATGCGTGCGAGACTTTATCTTCCTTGGTTCGAAAATTGACCAGGATGTAGACTCTATGCCAGAGATAAAACATAGGATAGCATCGGGGCGAAGCCCGATGCTAAACATGGACAAAATCTGGAAAAGTAGGGATATCGGCATAGCAACTAAACATAGGATTCGGCAAACCACCGGATTCCCCATAGCCATGTATGGATGTGAAAGCTGGACTGCGAAAAAACTGAAAGAAGGAGGATTGATGCGTTTGAGCTGTGGTGCTGGCAAAAGCTGCTGAGTATGCCCTGGAGGGTGAGAGTAACAAACAGAGAAGTCCTGAATTGTATAAGACCCGATATATCACTGGAGGGCAAGATGATCAGGCTTTGCTCACATTACATGGCCAAAATCCGTGGGCCTGAGTCGGTAGAAAAATCTATAATGCTTGGACAAATCAGTGGCAAAAGAAGACCCGGCACCAAAGAACACGATGACGGATACTGTCAGAGCGGATACTGACCTGGATATCACACAACTGAAAGAAGCAGTGCAAAACCGAAAAACATGGAGAGCTCATCTTTAGGGTTGCCGAGGGTCATGAACGACTAAACGGTTAACAACAACAACAAGCTTTAAGAAAACAATTAGAAATGTTATAACACTTTTAACATAGGCACTAGCAGTATGGCTAACTTATCTGAGAAAATAAATAGCTAGAGCACAGTGCCACCTAAAGAGTACCAGCTACGAGGGGCTGCTGACAAGTCTTGTTTCTGCAAGGAAATTCCGCGAAGGATATTCCTGGTGATATGTCGCAGACATTGGGGGATCAATGCCATCCATAATCTACAGTTAAGAACTGGGTTGCCAAATTTAAAATGGGCCACTTCAGCACCAATGATGAGGAACGTCCTGGACAACCGAGAGAGGTTGTTGTTCCGTAGATCGTCGAGGCTGTGCACAACCTCATACCGGAGAATCAGCCAATTTCAGCTAAAGGAATAGCAGACATCATGGGGATTTCACGTGAACATGTTTGTGTCATTATCCATGAATATGTGAACATGAAGAAGCTATCTGCAAAGTGGGTCCCCAAATGTTTGACAACAGATCAGAAAAGCATGCGAGTGAAAACTTCCCGGTCCATTTGTCAGCGTTTCCGACTGATTAGAACTTCCTGGATCGACTGGTCACTATGGATGAGACCTGGATTTTTTTTTATGACCCTGAAACAAAGGAGCAATCAAAAGAGTGGAGGCCCAGTGGTTGTCCTCACCCAAAGAAGTTCAGGGGGCAAAACATCAGCCACTAAGGTGATGGCATCTGTGTTCTGCGATAAGGATGGCGTGCTGCTAGTGGACTACCTTCAAAATGGTTCCACCATCAATGCAAGGTATTACATTGAACTTTTGGACCAATTAAAGGCAGCTCTGAAGGCCAAAAGGTGCGGCAAGCTGTCCAAAGGAATCTTGTTCCTGCAAGACAACGCCTCTGCTCACACTGCACAAGCGAGCACGGCAAAACTGGTGGAGCTAGGCTTTCAGCTGGCTGACCACCCACCTTATTCACCAGATCTCGCTCCCTCCGACTATCATCTGTTTCAAAACCTGAACAAACACCTCAAGGGAACCAAATTTCACACCATTTCTGATGCCATGGCTTCTACGGATGACTGGTTTGAGGCACAACTGAAATCCTTCTTTTTGTGAGGCTTACAGAACTTGGAATACCGATGTAAGATGTATGTTGACATCAGTGGAGAGGATGTGGAATAAATGTAAAGTTTCATCTTCCTATCTCGTTTCTTTCTGGGTAAAGCCAAAGACTTATCAGCAGCCCCTCGTATATTGCTACCCCCAAATTGTTATTCCCCCTAAACAATGTCTGCTACAATAAGCCTCATTAATGCCTTTCAAATTTCCTGCTCACAAATTGGTGTTAGCCAGTGATGACACACACGCTACACACATGGCGCCAACATGAACTGAGAGTCTTAAATGGGGTCATTTGATATAAGCCATCCTTGCTCCCAGGTCTGGCAGTGGCGGATCCCAGCAGTTAAAACAGGGTGGGCCATGGAAAAGTAACATGCCCCTGCCAATACTGCGACAGTAAGTACGAGCAAATAGGTTGTTTTTTTTCCAAAGCTTTACCCATATGTTACAACAGATACTGAAAGTGGTCCCCATTCCCTTCTATATATCTGTGGGAACATTACAACTTGTTGGCTGATACTCCCTGCAGCTCTTCAACAGCTATAATGTAGATAGTGTTTGTGATGTTTTCCTTCAGTTCATTCAGAATATGTGGATTATCGGCATACGCTTTCTGCTTTAAATTTACCCACACAGATAAAAATTGAATATGGACAAGTCCGAGGAACATGGTGGCCATAACCCCTTGCTCACAGTTTACTCTTCCGTAAACCGTTCATGAACCCGTGCCAGTGAGTAACGGGAGGTGAGGCATGTTGCCCCATCTTGTTGGAGAAAGCAGTACATTCTTTTTTCAGATGTTAGTTGGTCGTATCATCATCATCTCTATGAGATCATCACCCATCATCATCTCTATGAGATCACCACCCCATCATCATCTCTATGAGATCACCACCCCATCATCATCTCTATGAGATCACCACCCCATCATCATCTCTATGAGATCACCACCCCATCATCATCTCTATGAGATCACCACCCCATCATCACTATGATCATCACCGCCCTATCACCCTGCACCATCCAACTTTCAAGGCTTCTTGTAGTTGTACTGTACATATTTAAGGTCACCCTGAATATATTATTCAGTTAAAGTAATGATATTGTATAAGCTTGAAGGTACATACTACAAATGTTGGCATGCCTGGAAACAGTCGTTACTTTGAAGTATATGCAAATGAGCTCATTACGGCGCAAATAATTGCTGCTTAAATTTCATTGAACGTAATGGCTGTTGGTAACAGTGCATTATGGAAAGCATTTGCATCTCTGTCACTAATGAAGCCTATGGAAGAGGACTGAGAAGAGACTATATTTGAGCCATACATCACACGGAATCTTCCATTTACACTACAATTTAATGTAAATGACAATCCTGCCGTCTACCCACTGCATATCTTATCATTCGTCTGCCTGTCCTTGGAGAAGCCCCATTAATTAAGGATAATGTATCATGCATGTATAGAATCTTCAGTTATGGACTACAAATGGAAAGCTGTTTCCTACTGCCAGCTAATATGAAGTGCCGGGTCTCTAAAGTATCTTTTCCTTTAATCAAAGTGTTGTACAATCTTCAGAAAACTTGAATTGCTAAATCAGAGAAAGATATGTTTTTTACTGTATATAAATAATGACGGTATGTAATTTCCCTTCTTTCCTTAAGTTGGTGTATTTTTCAATTGCAGGGAGCCCGGGTCCAGAACACTGCTAAAAATTTGGGCGTTAGGGACAGAACACCAACATCTGCTCCAAGGTATAGTATAAAATGCTCCAAGTTACAGTATAAAAACCACTATAACTGCAGAATGTGATGGGCAACTCAAGGGATTTCCAAACTGGGAGCCGTGGTGCACTGCTGTGCCATGAACAGATACCAGGGGTGCCACAGGAAGGAGAGAGAATATTTTTTAGTTTTGTAGGAATGCCGCAAGATAAATTTTTTTTTGATGAGGTGTGCCATGAGCCAAAAAAGGCTGGGAAAAGCTTTACTATACACTTACTACAGAGTTGTGACATTATTATGACCACAAACTAATATCTAGAGCAACCATCGTGTGCCGCATGGATAGCAGCTACACAGGCCAGGAATGATTCAATAAAGTGCTGGTAAGTGGTCTCAGGTATCTCTATCCCACAGTTGCTGGAAGGTATGTGGGGGAGGATCCATAGAGAAAACATGACAATCGAGGTGGTCCCACAGCTCAATTGGGTTCAAGTCTGGGGAATTAGTGGGCCCGGGAAGTACTCGGAAATCTTGGTTGCGCTCTTCCAACTACTGTTGGACATTTCTAGCCATGTATCACGTCGCATTGTCTTGCTGAAGGTTCCCATTTGCCCGAGGTAAAACAAAACAGCATATATAGGCGTACGTGATCTCAAAGGATGGATTCATAACCAAATCAGTTCACAGTGCCTTCTACATGGTTGAGCGTCTCAGAGAATGCCACGAAACAATTCCCAAGATCATAATGCTGCCGCCATTGACTCGTGTTCTTCCAGCAATGAATGCAGGGCGTTATTTTCTGGTGTTTCTCGCCTAACAAACCAACGTCAATCCATTCGATGAAGTAAAAAATGTGACTCATTGGAGAGGGCAACCCTTTGCCAATCAGTGGTGGTCCAATACTGCAGTGCAAATTGAAAGCTTTTCTTTCAATGCACCTTTGTTAGCATAGGTGCAGTGACTTCCCATCTGCCTTGGAACCCCATTTGCAGTAGGGTTTGCTGAACTGTTTTAGACACACATCTGGTAGCCCCTTGGTTCATTTTCATGGTGAGCTGCTCCATTGTAGCCCTTGCATTCCTTTGTAGTTGACGTTCACCTCTCATATCAATGGCACTTGATGCTTCGCAGTTTTCCCATTGGTTATTCACAATTGTGCCATTTGTCCACTCACGATGCACTTTCACCTCAGCAGCACGCCAACAGTTCACAAACTGTGCTGTTTGAGAAATACCACCACACCGGGCCAGAATCATCATCCATTTTGCAATTCACATAAATTGCCCCTTTTTCCCATGAAATCAAGTGACATGTGAGCAGACGACCTACCACATACCTTATACACCCACCAAGCCAGCCCATGGCATGTCACTTCCTTCATGGGCTATATGCTGCCGATGTGGAACACAAGGAGGTGGTCATAGTAACGTGACTCTACTGTGCTTAACAAACTTTACAATTATGGGATAGTCTTTGTATCTGGGGCCCATCCAGTCATGCTTTTATACAATCAACTAATGAAGAGAAAAAACATAAAAGCGACCTTCTTGGACAAAATTTGACTAAGGAATGTTTTAGCCGCCAATTTGCTTTTTTGTAGACCCTTGTTCATATGTCCAACATGGCCACGGTGCTCCTGTCACTATTTGTTGCACATGGTGCATCAGTGCTCAGACCGTGCAAGCTGCTTCCTGATAAGCCCTCGATGCACATGTGAGCAGTGCTGGCCAATCAGAAGAGTGGGTAACATCTTAGACTACCGATGCATCATCAGGGCTCAGTGTACATTGGGTAGTCTACTAAGCAACAAGCAGCACTTAATAGGCTGAAATACATGGCAAGCTTGGAAAGCCTTCACAAGGCCTCGACCTGTCATGGCAACCCATTGTCGCCCCACGATTACGTTTCAGGCAGGCCAATGGGATATCTTACAGTTTTCATACCACTAAGCCTAATAATAATCTAATACTTCCTGTCGGTAGAGAAAACTTTTCAGCAGTCTTCTCATTATCATCACAGATAACACCAGTGGTGTCACTAGTCTTGTAGATTCGGGGCTTCTTTTGGCCGATCTTTTGGTCAGAAGTTACAAAAGAGCAGAACTTTGATTCTTCTAACAAGTCTGCATGAGTAAAACATCGTATCTGCGTGCATATCCTCACTGATTCTCTGCCCCAGGAACTCAGAAAACCCGCTCTAACTACAGTAGGCCTCCTGCAAATGGGCGGACATTTGCTGCGGAATCCACGGTCGGCGTCCGCACCAAATACCGACCATTACTTCCTATTGAAATCCACTGCTTCCTACCCACGAGCGGAAATCACAGCATGTCCGATTTTCAATGAAAATGAAAACTGTTCGACCCGTGGGCCTTCCGCAATGAGCATCGCAGACAGGTCACGGATTGCGCGTCATCGTTTAGCACAGTCACGGGAAGAAAACATTTTGAAAAAACAATCTGTACTGCATATGTGCTACGGCGAGCCGCCGAGTCCATCCGCAGTACAGAAAAGATGGCGACAGAGCACGTACGCGCAGACACCACTGCTACCGCATGCACAGGGGGCCGTACTCTGCTGCTGTGGCAGTCAGTGCTCAGCGCCAAACCCTGCCGCCTCTCTCACCCTGTCTCCGTAGAATGAAGATCCTCCAAGGATCTTAAAAGTCTGTAAGAGAAGCTTCTTTATTTTCTTAGGCTACTCTCACACATGCACTTCTTACCGCTATTACCGTGGCATTTTGAACGCTACGCTAATCGCAGGACAATGCTCCTATTGATTTTAATGGGGCCTCACAGACCTGTGCTCTATTTTGGCACTTTTTAACACCCCTCATCACCCATCACAGAGAAAAATTGTGGTAATCAAAATGCGGCAATCAAAATCGTGACGTTTTACCGACGCTGGTGGGAGAGTGGCCTCAATAACTTATGTGCTGTATGGGGGAGGGGAATCTATTGTAGATGTTTTTATGGGGGAGGGGGCACTTGACTATTAACTGTTTGTGTAGGGCAGCGGCGATCCTTTATAGATCACGTTTGTAGGGGGGGGGGATGTGGTTATAAATAGAGGGGTATTTATGTAGCCACTTATGTCAAATTTCAGCCTTTTAAAAAAAGTCACAACTTTTTGGAGTGTATGTTGCTCTTGCTACCACTTTTCAAAAGACTGCACAGGGCTTGGCAAAGGGGTGTGGTCACCCACCAGTAGATGTACGGTCATTTATGCCAAAAGGTGGCACGAATTCTAGCTTAAATCTGCACCTACCCATGTCCACGGGGAAAATAAGAATTAAAATCTGCAGCGTTTTTCCAGCACGCAGATCCGCGCCCCATAGGAATGCATTGACCACCCGCGAGTAGATAAATACCTGCGGATGGTAATTAAAAAATTTCTGGAGCATGAAAAAAAATGGACATGCTTCATTTTAGTGCGGATCACGCGTGTGGGAGCTCATAGAGCACATGGCTCAATTGATCTGCCGCATGAAAAATAAAAGACAATTACAGTGCATCCGCAGCCCAAATCCGCGTAACAAATCTGATTTTCCCCGTAGACATAAGGCCTTAGCTGGTCTAGATTCGCGTATCTGGTGCACAGACAGACAATGATGTGCCTAATTTATTAAGAATCATGCGCCTCTTAATGCATCCTACTCCAACAGACTAAAGATTGAGGTTTGAAACTCCAGTCTTAGTAAATTCCCTTCCTATCTATGTGAGGAGAGTCATTCTTTATGTACCACCATTAGTGTAGATTTTGACTTGGAATCAGCTGCGGATCTACTTCTTCTCACCTGGGACTACTATACGCTGCCGTTACCAAAAGTGAATCATGCACCATCGCTCTGCACCAATACTGAGCACTGCCTCTGGTCAGGTGATGTGTGCAACCTCGTCCTGCACCACTACTGAGCTCCGCGGCTTGTCAGGTGATGCATGCACCATCGCCCTGTACCACTATTGAGCACCGCCGCTGGTAAGGTGATGCACACACAATTGCCCCACACCACTACTGAGCACCGCCGCTGGTCAGGTGATGCGTGCAACATCACCCTGCACCACTACTGAGCACCGCTGCTGGTCAGGTGATGCATGCATCATCACCCTGCATCACTACTGAGCACTGCCGCTGGTCAGGTGAGGCATGCATCATTGCCCTGCACCACTACTGAGCACTGCCGCTGGTCAGGTGATGCGGAGGTAGCATCAACTGACCAGTAGCGGCGCTCAGTTGCTGTACAAGGTGATGTTACTTACTGTGTTTCTGGGACCCTAGCAATGCCCCTGGATAACACAGGATTCACCATTCACAATCCGAGTTTATCTTCTCCTTCTCCCGGAAAAATGACCTCTACACATGTCACAGAGCATGCCTACAACAGTCTCCCATAAAAGCCATTGATTCCCCTCCTGTACTTAGTGCAACTGACCCATGATTTCTGCCATAAAGCAGATCTCTGCACTCCAGGCAAGATGGAATTTCCCATAGTCATGTATGGACAGTAGAATAAACAATTCTACAGCCAGAAAATATGTTTCCCTATCTGGCGTTATTTAGTAAAACATATGAAATACATCCCATTCAAACAGGATGCAACAGGATGTCCGCACAAGATGTGTCAAGGCCAAAGTCAACATGCAGCCGTAGCCTCATCCGGATGCTGAGGTTAGAATGTGACTTGAGCTACATGAATCTTCTGCCTTATGTCAATCATTTTAACTAGCAGTGTTCTAATATCCTCGGAAAGGTTGGCCCGCAGTGTTACTGACCATGTGCATCCCTCTATAGCTACAGCCCACTCTTCATCTGGTAACTACATCCAGCACTATAATGCACCATGTCCCCAATTCCGTCTCATATATTAAAACAAATCTAGTCTTGTTGCAGTAGCAGCAAATGAAAGTCAAGATCGTTTTTGTACAAACGTTTAAGAAATAAAAGCCGAGATCTGTTAAGTGAGGCCTACATCAGACAGTTGAGATGAAGGAGGCCCATAAGCTTCATGTTTATGACTAAAGATGGGAAAAGTTAGTGATTAGACAGATCAAACAGACCAGTTAAGGATATAAGTCATTAGATGGAGGGCGTTCACCTCATTGGCACCCCAGCGACACAACTAGGGGATGCTGATTGATTACTTCGGCAGTCAGGGGCCTAACAATAGCCTCCAGGCCTGCCATGTATTGTTGTCTCTGTCAGGGCCTAACAGGCTGCCTGTAAAATGTACAAAATATTTAGGTGAGAAGACAAAAGTCACACATTTGGTGCAATATTACGAGGGGGTGCTGATAATATGTTGGCACTATATACATAAAGATTATCATTGTTATGATAGTTCCCTTGGATAACAATACACTTCTGCCTATGGTATTGCAACACGTCCTAGTGGAATTCCTTTGGTGGGGTGGCAAACAAAGCATCAGCTGCTGCAATTGTGTCAAAAATTGAGGCATTTCTTCAAATTAGACAATACATGATAGTACAAGGGTGCCAGATGAGGTCAATAAGGAGGATGATCCAGCACCTGGAAACCCACTTCAGCCATGCTGCTCAGGGCGATGGTTGCTGTGTGGGACGCAACACCTTGGGTCAACTTTCTGCACCTTTTCGACTTTAGCTCCTCCTTCAATTTATCCAGAAATGTTGTATAAAACACAGCTGTGATAGTAGCCCTGTTTGGAAGCTAATCTACAGGCAGAATCCCCTTTTTAAAAGAGAGACTCCATGACTTTGGACGATGACTTCTACACTTTGATCTTCTTTGGACCCAGGGAACCACTGTATTTCCCTTTTTTTGACTGCTGTTTTGATTCACGATTATACATAAAAATCCACGTTTCATTCACCATCACCAGTCAAGACAGGAAAGCATCAACATCCTTCTGAAACCGCTGCAGAGTTCCTTGGAAGGCTTGCACTCGGGCATGCTTCTGATCTGCTAACAAAAATTTTGGTACTGACTTGGCAGACACCTTCCTCATGTCTAGATGATCATGAGTTATGGACCCAACTCTTTCTCTAAAAATGTTCAGAGCCTCGGCTATCATCTTAGTCAGGGGTGTAAGTAAAGGCTCAGGGGCCCTGATGCAAAAGGTGAGTTGGGGCCCCCCCTCTATCTATATCTATGCTTGTACCCATACCTAAACCATGCTGCACAGAGACATAACTTGAAGCTTCTGGGCCCCAATGCAAAACCTGTAACAGGGCCCCCAACTATAATGTTTTATTCATAGCACTGGGCTCCCTATATGGAGAAGAGAGGCCTTATGGGCCCCCTAAGGTTCCTGGGCCCGGGTGCAACCGCATCCCCTGCACCCTCTATAATTACGCCCCTGATCTTAGTAGAAGATTGCCGGTCTTCCAGAATCATACTAGTTCTGGTTTCTGAAATGGCCACCACTTGAGGTCTCCCAGAAGGGTCTTTATCTTCGGTGTTACAGTGACCAGTTTTAAATTCGATGACTCAATTTTTCACTGCTGAATATGAGGGGAATTTGTCCCTAATGTTTGCACCATGTCATCGTGAATGTTTTTAGTCGACATCCCTTTCAAAAATGGTAACTTCATCACTGCTCTGCTATCCTTTGCAATGAAATCTGCTGCAGACTTTGTCATATTGTCTTGAGACCTGCATGACATAAGAATCGCTACATGAAATCATGTCAAAATTTGCTCAAAAGTATTGCAAAGGTTGACCTTTCAAAAGATATAACTTTCATTGATGTGAAAACAAAAGAAGATGTCACGTCCACCCAGGATATGCTGCATCTGTAATCCACAAATCTCACACAAATGTGTGCAAGCTGTGTAAAAACAATAACAAACCAATATATGGGAACTCTATCCCTATCAAAATAACCTCAGGGACAGGGACCTGCCTTAACACAGGCAATTCGCCCTGACAAGAATGTACCTGACCTTGGCCCTTAGTTAACCCTACGTGGGACAGGGAAAACATAAGCAACACGATAGAAAAGAAAACACTAACTTAGCTTTGATGCAGCAGTCAGTGCTAGACTAAAGATTCAATGGCAATTCAGTCCAGCATCAGCCAGACTAAATAGCCATGACAATTACCCACCGATGTGGCTAGGCATGCCTCACCTAATACCACACCCACCAGGGCCAGAAGATGGAGAACCACCTGCACAAGACTATCCGCATGACAGGAATCCCAGAACCGCCGCAACAGAAGATCACAAAGCCAAGGACTAATCCGCACCCCTTGAAGATGCAAATCTTTATCCTATCCTATTTCCACTCAAATAAGGTGCAAAAGGATTCATAAATGTAGACCATTAGAGCATATTCCCAAACCTCTGCAAACAAAGGTTTTGCATTGCCATTACTGAACGCTGTCACAAAGGCTAGTAGCTTTATCTCTGATAAAATATCTTGTCTTCAGTGCAGTTTATGGATTTTGTACTGTATTTTATGGTGTGAAATAGACAATATAGGAACAACAAATGTTATTGGGAAGCAGAGGTGACATATATCTTATTATATGATGGGAGAAATTACCGCCTGTATTCCAAGATCTATGGCTTGGCTCTGTCCGTGTGCGAGATGCTGCATTAGAAAAAGCCAAGGGACAGGATATTATATGATTACTTATAAAAAATAGTAAACAAACCCTGCAATAAAACAGCAGGATATCAGCGGGGTCCTGGCTGTAATGAAAGAAAACTCTGACCAGCCAGAAGAATGATAAGTTGATATTACTTCTAAGATCATTTATTAAAGCATTGTCCGGACAGCCCTGTGTTTTCCTACTCGCAGTCTCTTTTGTTATATTGTATACTTTTCTCTTATCCCAAGTTACGATTTCTTATTTAAAGGGGACCTGTCAGATCCTCAAAGAAGCAGGACGGGCCACATGGCTGTACAGCTGATTCCATTGATATTTTGGTTTCTGTTTAGTTCCCGTTCATCTGTCTGCAGTGCCTCCTGTTAGTATTAGAGCCCGATGCTAGTCCACTGTCAAGTGCTTGGTCTTCACTGCCCAGTGCCAATGGATGACATGGCATTTGATTGGCACTGAGTGTTGGAGGCAGGCAGGTCTATTGTTTTGTTTCAGCTCGCTGACCTGCAGATGCTATTAATGAGTGAGGGGACATTTCTAGCAGGAAATATTCTGTAGATGGGCTGCAAACAGACTGCCACAATGTGGTGGCTGCTAGTACCCAACAGTGCCTGCATGGCTCTTCTTAAGAAAATTGCCACCAATTCAGTTCCCCAATGTAGCAGAGGTCCACTTTCTTGTAAAATACCTTAAAAGGGTTTTGTCATAAAAAAAAATTCTATACTCACGTATTCTTTCCCAGGTAGACTCTTTAAGGCATCTTCTCCTGATCTTGTCCAGTCCCCCTTCCTACCCTCTGGGTCACGTCACCTCCAGCTGGCCGGCTTGTTATGAAGCATGCATTTCTCTCATTCTTCTTCTGGCAGGTCAGTGAAGGTCACATCCCTGTGTCGTAGTGTTCACTGGTTAGGAAGGAATGCTGATCTATTGCAGAGACAGCGGGCATGAGCAGTCTCTGCAATGGCTCGACACTCCCTGCCAGACTGTGATTTAGTGATGTAGTGTACATTGCGGGGCAGGAAGGAGACTGCCTGTGAATGTACGTAAAATCACAGGAAGCAGAAGAATCAGCCAGCTGGGGGTGAGGTGGCCCTTCCTCCCTTTCCCTCCTGGACTGCAGGAGACAGGGGAAGATGGGTGAGGGAAAGATCTGGTAAGTAGACTGACGGTGGAGGAATAGGTAAGTATAGATTTTTTGTTTTTAATGACAGAACCCCTTTAAGCTGGGTTCACACTCACCAGAATCCCAGCGGAAATCTCGCGGGTTGGCTGCAGTGAATAACCATGAGGTTTACACTGGAAAAAGCGCTGCTTCAAAATCCGCGTCACTTAGCCGCGGGTTTTGAAGCGGCCTGGCCGCTCCCTCTTTTGCTGCAGCCGGTGCTCCCATAGAGGAGAGCGCTGCTGCAGCGAAAGGGAAAAAAATGAACATGCTGCGGCCGGTGAATCTGCGCCACAGCGCAGGCTTCTGCTGGCTTTGCCGCAGCAGATTCGCCATCCCGTGTGGACGCGATTTCTGAGAAATCTCATCCACATGGCTGGCCAATCTCAGGATTAGCGGCCGCAGGCGGATTTGCTGCGGCGAAATTTAAAAGAATTTTTAAAAATGTCGGCTAAAATTTTAAAAATGTAGATGTTTAATATAAAGAGGGACTTTTAGGTAATTTTCTGATGACTCATTCATTTAAAATCCCAATCTGCCATCCAGTATTGAAGAGCAGCATCTATATTCCACTGTGTAAATAGGGGATAGATATTTGTAGAAGTGGGACAGCAATGCTTGTTGCAAGCAGGTGCTTACAACCATTAGGCCGCTTTCACACGGGCGACAAAATTTGCACAGTTTTCTCGTGATGCAACAGCGCTACAAATTGCAAGTACGTGAAGCCCATGCTTCCCAATGGCTTTCTTCACATTAGCGATGTTTTGTAGGCTCCTACATTGCGAGAATACAAAATTGCGGCATGTTCTATACAGCCGCAATTTGTGATGTTTTGTAGCCCGTGTTTCCCTATGAAGCCTTCCTTTGTGTTGCATCGCATGGGACAAAAACGTAGTTCCCTGGCACACTTGCTTGTAGTTTTCCCCCAGCGCTTCATGGTCAGAGGTTCAAAAACCCTGCCTCAAGGAAGCACTGCCTGTAATTGGTTCTCAAGTGCCATGCCAATCACAGCCATTCAACATGATGGCTGTGATTGGTTCATCAAGCGCTGCAGTGATTGGATGAGCTGTGACGCTCCAGAACCAATCAGTGGCAGCGCTTCCTGTAGGCGAGATTTTTGAACCCCTGGCCAGGAAGCGCTGGGGGAAAACTACAAGCAAGTATTCCGGAGCTGCGGAGAAGAAGTGCGCCAGAGCGGACACCCCCTGATAGGTGATGTATTATGTCTTTTTTTTATTTTTAAATGTAGATGGGGCTTATTTTTGGGGTAGGGCCTATATTGCAGGCCCCCCCTGAAAATCCCAGCAAAAGAGCGCTACAAAGTCGCACGACTTTGCAACTACACAAAATCGTGATATCTCCACGATAAAACACAGATGTGATATTGCTGCAAGTTTCATACACCGTACAAGATCGGTAGTGCTTCCCATTGATTTCCAATGGGAAACCTTGAATTGCAGTCGCATGCACATCGCACAGCATGGGAGAGCCATGTGATGCATTAAAGGTCCCACTGAAATTAATGGGCCATGCGTTCTGAGAAACACCAAAAGATAGAGCATGCCACATGTATATGTCTCGCAATGCTCAAATTTCACGCTAGTTTCTTGACTGTGTGAAAGGGGCCTAAGGAGCGTTTCACACGGGTGAGAAAATTGCGCGATTTTCCTGTGATTTTCACCTGATACGATAGTCAATAAAAAAGCAGATTATGAAACCAACGATTTACAACGGTTTCCTTCCCATGTGTGATGTTTTCCCTGATGCAATGTTGGGAGAACAAAAATTTGCAGCATGCTCTGTCTTTCTACGATGTGCGATTTTTAATTTATTTTATCTCCCATGTTTCCCTATGGAAGCTTCTTTTTAACCCAACGCAACAAACGCGCGATGCAATTTTAACATTAGAAAGTTCTTTTGACTTCTGTGATAAAAAATTGCATAATTTTATCGCATGATTTTTTGCGGGTAGCAGCGATGCGAGAATATTCTAAAAAAAAGCATCGCTGACGCTCAAAAATCGCGGGAGCAAAGACGTGATTGGCCATGCAAAACTAGCCTGAGATTGCTGCCCAACAGCCTGCAGGGCAAAGTATATTGGAGCAGCAAGAGGAGGCTCAGCCTTTTCCAGATTTCCCTTTATGCTATGCTTCTGGTTTCACACTTCTTACTTTGGTCACAAGCAGCTAAAAGTTTAGAAGGGCTGAAACAAATGGGCAAATGCGCTAATACGCTCGCCGCTACGTTTTTTTACTATAAAAACTCTGCACTATTGAATGCGAGATTGAAAAAAAAAAAGCAGGAAGATGGGTCCTGCCCTATCCTTCTGTACATGCGAGAAAGATAGGGTCGGATATAAGTCGGATCCCTTCTTGTGCGTAGTATTATAGTGCGAGAGTCACGATTTTGCGGGACAAAATCACGCCGATCTGTTTACTCCCTGGCCTTGCTAACTAGCAGATAGAGATGAGCGAGCATACTCGTTAAGGCGATTTACTCGAGAGAGCATCGCCTTTTTTAAGTATCTGCTGGCTCGTTCCTGAAGATTCGGGGGGCGGAGGGGAGCGGGGTGGAGAGCGAGAGAGATCTCTCTCCCTTCCAATCCCCTTCACAATCCCCCGCTCACCCCCGAAACTTCAGGGACGAGCCAGCAGGTACTCAAAAAAGGCGATGCTCTCTCGAGTAAATCGCCTTACCACATATGCTCGCTCATCTCTACTAGCAGAGCTATACCTATAGATATTTGAGGATCAGTCCTTTCACTTTGCATTGGAATCCTAGAAGCTTTCACACTATAGTCTATCACCTCCGAAGTAGCAGAGAAAAGCAATATTTATCGGAGGCACCAAAATGAATCTCTCCAGTAAAGCTGTCATGGCCGCGACCAGTGAATCCCCAGAACTCATGTTTCAATCCAAGAAATATTTTGGTTCTAACTTAACTTTTATTTCCTGTCCCCTACATCTGACTGACTGATCCCCGCTGCAGTCATCCAGAGCATTACATCACAGGTTACTGCACCAAATCAGGGAAATCATGAAAATCAATACTGATTATAATCCGCTTACATTTACATTAACGGCTTATATTAATTCCATACTGTAGAATTTCTTAAAATATATCAAGTGTAAAGTGCAGCTGTTCCTCTAATGAGCCGAAATGAAAATAATCAAGAATTGCTTGAATTTCACAATACTGCATATTATTTTACGCAAAGAATACGTACAAACATGTGGACACACATTGGTATATACCGTTGTATCATTGGTCCATAGCATGCTATATAGAACAGCCATCCTGCATTTCCTTCCACCCCTTACCTGGCCTACCAGTCCCTGGCTATTGGCTGGACTGGTGCAGATCTGGAAATGGAGATGACCACCTACCCATGGCATTGCCCATCACTACATGTTATACATTGCTGATGTTCAGTCAGTTGCCACTCTTCCATACCTTGGTTTACCACTATGTGGACAAAAAATAAATGTATGATCTCTTGGGATTCGACCGCTGGGATTATGGGAATGGGGCACTTAAAGGAGTTCCCCGGGTAAATGGCGAGGCAATGCACATAGAATTGAATGGAGTGGTGGTCATGCATGCACACTGTTGGCGCAATACCTACACTCCAGGTATATTACACTCACGTTACACTCGGTCGTAGTGTTAGAGAAACTAAACTTTTTCTATCACGCGCCGTAGCTTTCCATGATAGACATACAAGGTATGGCTCTTGTCTTGAACTGGTCATCGTTTCTGAAGTCAGGACCCCAGGCTTGATTTCTGGTCACAGGTTGCTTAATCACTAATGATTATTTCCACTACTTCTGCAAAATTACAATAGCATGTCTGGAATGCTCTAGTTATGGAAAATCACAAGTTTTATGATATGACTTAGGCTGGTCTGACATGACCAGATTTGTATTGTGGATTCCTGGGCAAAATGCGGGAATTAGAAGGCATGTAGTTTCGATTTTTCTTTCATACTCGTGAACATGAGTTTCGGATTCTAAGAAAAATCCCAGCATGCTCTATTTTGCCGCAGAATCTGCGCAGACAGCATCCATTGACATCAATGGAGGCGTCCGACCCACAGCCCATATTCGATTAACATAGCATATGGTCTGTGGGTACCCACGTCATCGCTAAGTTGGAAGCCGAGTTTGAAGCTTGAAGCACTTACAGTTTTAAAGGAGGCCTGTGGTCACATAGTGATCACTCAGGTAGAGGCATAGTCCGCACTCTGAGTCCTTTGGCATAAGCAGGGAAAGCCAAATAACAGGTTCTCTGGTTTGTCCTGGAACAGTTCTCAGGGTGCAAGTAGTTTCCTCTAAGGCACCTGCATAGCAATGTGGGCCATGGCTCTGTGGACAGCAGGCCGATATGGTTATCGTTTGTTACTATGTCTTATACTGCAAACTGTGAGTGTATGTGCACTCTGCTATATATGGCACCAGCACAGCATTACATCTGACCAGACACGTGCAGCAGAGCCCGCCCATGTAACCAACATTGACCATAAGCCAATAGAATATAATGATCATTAAAACAATATGTGCAAAAACACACAATGTCGCTATCAGCCAATAAACTACTATACAAGTAATGCAACAGGTAGTATCGCAAAACTAAACAGGAGGAGGAAAACGGTGTCATATAGTACCCACATAAAGCCAAATAGTATCAGCATAGCACCATGATGATTATCCGTTCAGTCGCATCCGAGCTTTGGTCACTCCATGGATCAATATTCTCCACGCATTCCTGTCTTTCACCCTTCTTTCAGTACCGCGATTGACATATTGGTGGTGGCCTTGATTGTATCTAGCCATCTTGTTCTTTGTCGTCCTCATCTTCTCTTTCCACTGACCTTGCCAGGCATCAGTACTGTTTCCAGTGAGTTAGCGCGCATCACATGTCCAAAAATAGAGAGCCTCTGTTTAATGATTTTGCCCTCTAGTGATATTTTCGGTTTGACGCGATCCAACACTACCCTGTTTGTTGTCATGGCAGTCCAAGCTGTCCGTAGAATTCTCCTCCAGCACCAGAGTTCAAACGCATCGATTTTCCTTCTGTTTTCCTAAACGTCCAACTTTCGCAACCAAACGTCGTTATGGGAAAGACTGTTGCATTGACCAGTCTGGCTTTTGTTGCAATGCTAATATCCTTGCTTTTTCAGATTTTTTCTATTCCTTGCATTGCATTCCTACCAAGTGTAATCCGTGTCCTGGATCCAAGGAAGATAAAATCTTGGACCGACTCGACTTCTTTGTTGTTAAAGTTTATGTTCACTGTACCGTTGCTTACCGGGGTCATGACTTTCGTTTTCTTGCTGTTGAGGTACAGTCCCATGCCTTCACTTTCCTTTTGCAATCGTTGGTTAAGGTATTCCAGGTCCCTTTCACTTTCCGCCAGCAGGGTGGTCTCCTCTGCATATCGAAGGTTGTTGACATTTCTGCCACCGATTTTGACTCCGATTTCTGATTCGTCCAGGTTGCATCGCCTCATGATTGTTTCTGTGTGCACATTGAAAGGGACTCGTGATAGAATGCAGCCTTGCCGTACGCCTTTCTCGATCCTGAACACAAATGCCTTGGTGTAGTCTATGAAACACATGTACACATCCTTTTGATACTCTTAATGCCTATATTGTATCATGCTGTGCCCTCACAATGCCAACTAGTGCTTATATACCTGAAAAATCTAAATCGTGCCATACACTGACTAAATAGTCTTGTATGTTGCCCGAATAGAACTATACACTACCCACATAATACTGAACCCAACATTGTGCCATGTCCATGGAATGTAAAACAGTGTTCATATAAAGCCAAAGAAAACCATAAAGTGTTCACATAGTGACAGTGCTTAGGGTACCATGCTTAACCTAAATAAAGCCAAAGAGCTTAAGGGTGCCAAACTCTATAGTTCCTAGTAGCATACTGTCCCCTGTCACTTACCTTAGTCTTATCTCTGGCTAAACTCCCCACACCATGCAAGAGAATAATGATGCGCCTGCTGTTTGCCGCCAGTGAAACTAGTCCCAAAAGTCCTCCCAGAACTCAAAAAACCCCTCACACCTGGCACTAACCCTTAGGAATTCTGCAGGGCACTGACTGAGGCAGCATTCTTGTCTTCCCTCATCATGGTAGGAATAATCCTGGATGCTCCATGAAAATACAGACTGCAATGAATGAAAGACTTGCTTTCTGTAAGACCAGGTGGAAGTTCCCTCAGCCCTTCATCAGTCTCAGTGCTAATAGCTTATATGTGTTCTTTCTTAAGGTTGTACAGGCTGTGCCAGCCACCGCCTGCTGATGATGAACCCTGAATGCACCCACTATGGAGTCAAGTGGATTACCCGAGAAGAACTTATTTTGCGACTCTTCTTGTAAATGTGGATATTCAGTATATCAGAAGCTGAAGCTCTTTTTCTTCAGCGGACAAGACACTTCATTGCAAACTGTAAGGACTATTCGCCAGCGGCATATTTTGTACACTGGACCCCCACTGGATGAAGCACTTGCGTATTGTAAAGAACCAACAAGAACATTGAATGTTTTTAGACTTTTACTCCAATTCTTCTTTCCACATACAGACAGGAGCTACTTTAATATTTGTATTAATTATATGTCAGTGAAAAAGGAAATATATTTCTAAAGGAAACCTTTATATCTACTTTGCTATCAATAAACTGCTACTACCTATATAATATGTCATAATTCCGTAGAATAAAAAAACAGTTCATTATTATTCCATTTGGACTTTTCCTTCAAGACATGACTTGCTAAACTGAAGAAATAGTAACTTAATGACTAATGAATAATGTAAACCATTTTGGACAATACATTAAATAGATTGAGATTTATTGAGAACAGACATTTTGTATTATTTTGGAGAACTTTTTGTCAATTATTTATGCAATGTCAATTTTCATTTTGGGTGTTTAAGAAGTAGCAGCTATTGTGCTCAGTTGATTGGTTCCCTACAAAGCAAGGACCATATAGGACAAGTTCACATCTGCGTTTTCCTTTCCACTTTAGGCCTCTTTCACATGGGCATCATTTTAATGCTCCTATAGCTAAAAATTGTGACTAGCAGAGTTTAAGATCACGTGAATAGATGTGACCACGTGTGAATGAACCCTTAAAGGGGTTGTCCCGCGCCGAAACGGGTTTTTTTTTTTTTTCAACCGCCCCCCCGTTCGGCGCGAGACAACCCCGATGCAGGGGTTAAAAAAGATCACCGGACAGCGCTTACCTGAATCCCCGCGCTCCGGTGACTTCTTACTTACCCGGTGAAGATGGCCGCCGGCATCTTCTCCCTCCGTGGACCGCAGGGCTTCTGTGCGGTCCATTGCCGATTCCAGCCTCCTGATTGGCTGGAATCGGCACGTGACGGGGCGGAGCTACACGGAGCCCCATTGAGAAGATAAGAAGACCCGGACTGCGCAAGCGCGTCTAATTTGGCCATTAGACGGCGAAAATTAGACGGCAACCATGGAGACGAGGACGCCAGCAACGGAACAGGTAAGTGAAAAACTTTTTATAACTTCTGTATGGCTCATAATTAATGCACAATGTACATTACAAAGTGCATTAATATGGCCATACAGAAGTGTATAGACCCACTTGCTGCCGCGGGACAACCCCTTTAACCCCTTCCCGCTCCTGGACGTACCTGGTACGTCATGGTAGCGGGATACTTCCCGCAACATGACGTACCTGGTACGTCATGCCATTAAAGTGTCGCCGCGGTGACAATCGCGGCGACACAGCAGCGATCCTGGCTGATATCGTCGGCAGACAAGTGAGGCATCCGGGCTGGGGACCAATCAGAGCGGTCCCTCCCCCACGATCGCTGTGATTGGTCAGGGAAAAACTCCCTGACCAATCACAGCGCAGCAGCGGACTTCGCGCTGTTTACAGTAGGGGCTCCATGTGCAAGCACCGCAGTGTGTTTCCGGTGCTTGTACAGAGAGCACCTACTGTGTTTTTTGTGAATATAAAGTGCGATTAGAGTGTAGATTAGGCAGGGAGTGAGTGTAGTGTAGTGTAGTGGAGTGTAGTGGAGTGTAGTGGAGTGTAGTGGAGTGTAGTGTAGTGGAGTGTAGTGTAGCAGAGTGGAGTTAGTGATCAGTGTAGTGGAGAGGAGTTAGTCATCAGTGTGGTGTAGTGGAGTGAGTGTTAGTGATCAGTGTGGTGTAGTGTAGTGAGTGATTGATCAGGCAGTGTAGTGTAGTGAGTGTAGTGAGTGATTGATCAGGCAGTGTAGTGTAGCAGAGTGGAGTGAGTGATCAGAAGTGCAGTGTAGTGTAGTGAGTGAGGGATCTGTAGTGTGTGATCAGAAGTGTAGTGAGTGAGCTGTAGCGTGCGATCAGCAGTGTAGTGTAGCGCAGCGTGTAGTCAGTGTATCCCTTGGTGTAAAAAAAAAAAAAAAAAAAAAAAAAGTTCCTGTTGTTCCCATTTTGTTACCTGTCCCGTCACCCGTTATTAGTTAGTGTAGCGTTTAGTTAGTCCGTCTAGTGTGTAGTGTGTCGTTAGTCCGTGTTGTGTCAGTGTATTCGTCTGTGTAAAAAAAAAAACAAAAAAACAAAAAAAGTTCCTGTTGTTCCCATTTCGTTACCTGTCCCGTCACCCGTTATTAGTTAGTGTAGCGTTTAGTTAGTCCGTCTAGTGTGTAGCGTGTCGTTAGTCCGTGTTGTGTCAGTGTATTCGTCTGTGTAAAAAAAAAACCAAAAAAACAAAAAAAGTTCCTGTTGTTCCCATTTCGTTACCTGTCCCATCACCCGTTATTAGTTAGTGTAGCGTTTAGTTAGTCCGTCTAGTGTGTAGTGTGTCGTTAGTCCGTGTTGTGTCAGTGTATTCGTCTGTGTAAAAAAAAACCCAAAAAAACAAAAAAAGTTCCTGTTGTTCCCATTTCGTTACCTGTCCCGTCACCCGTTATTAGTTAGTGTAGCGTTTAGTTAGTCCGTCTAGTGTGTAGCGTGTCGTTAGTCCGTGTTGTGTCAGTGTATTCGTCTGTGTAAAAAAAAAACCAAAAAAACAAAAAAAGTTCCTGTTGTTCCCATTTCGTTACCTGTCCCATCACCCGTTATTAGTTAGTGTAGCGTTTAGTTAGTCCGTCTAGTGTGTAGTGTGTCGTTAGTCCGTGTTGTGTCAGTGTATTCGTCTGTGTAAAAAAAAAAAAAAAAGAAAAAAAAAAAAACACTTACGTGAATACACCACATAAGTTTCCGCGTTCTTTCCGACCCCCGTCCCGTGGTCACCCCATCCCGCAGTGTCCCATCTAATAAAACTTTTTCCCCGTGTGCCCCATTTTATATAAATATGGCCCGCAGGAGGTACACTTCAGAGGAACTGTATGCAATCATTGCATCAGACTCGGACTCAGGTAGTGGTGATGACGACCCCACTTTTTTGGCATTCTCCGACTCCTCATCCTCATCCTCATCCAGCGAGTCTGAGCTCCCTGCACCCCCGAGAAGGCGTCCAAGGACCGCCACTGACCCCAATGCATCAGATGCTCACTGGAGTACCCCGGAACATTACAGACCCCAGATCCCTGATTTTATTGGGAACCCAGGGATTCAATTTGATCCGGAAGGGCTCAGAGGGAAGGACTTCTTCAAGTTTTTTTTTTCAGAAGAGTTCATTGCCCACATTGTTACCCAGACTAATTTGTACGCCCAGAATTTTATTCAACAAAATCCCACCTCCAGCTATGCCAGACCCGATAAGTGGACCCCTGTGGATGCACCAGAGATACAAAAATTTTGGGGGCTTATACTAACCATGGGGCTAATAAAGAAGCCAACAATCAGGGCGTACTGGTCTACCGATATTTTGTACCACACCCCAATGTTCCGCATGGCGATGTCGAGGACGCGCTTTGAGTGTATTTTAAAATTTCTGCACTACAATGACAACCAGCTGTGCCCCCCCAGCGATCACCCCAATTACGATCGGTTGTATAAGATCAGGCCCGTAATAGACCATTTTAACGCCAAGTTTGCCCAGGCGTATGCCCCACAGATAAACATTGCAGTAGACGAGTCCCTGGTACACTTCAAGGGGAGGCTAAAATTCCGCCAGTACCTGCCCAGTAAGCGGGCACGGTATGGTGTGAAGTTGTACAAGCTGTGCGAAAGTACATCAGGGTACACCCACAAGTTCCGTATTTACGAGGGGAAGGACACTAAAATTGAGCCCCCAGAATGCCCCCCCGTGCTGGGAATAACAGGGAAAATAGTGTGGGAACTGGTGCACCCACTATTAGACCAGGGTTACCATCTGTACCTGGATAACTTTTATACCAGTGTCCCCCTGTTTCAGTGCCTCGCTTCCAGAGGAACAGTGGCATGTGGCACTGTTCGGAAAAATCAAAAAAGCCTCCCTAAGACGCTGCTTGGGCAACTGCTCAGAAGGGGTGAGAGCCGGGCCCAATGCAGCGACAATGTATTGTGCGTTAAATATAAGGACAAGAGGGATGTCCTTATGTTGACGACAATACACGGCCACAGCAGTACCCCCTGCCCAGTACGAGGTACCAGTGCAGAGACCCCCAAACCAGACTGCGTCCTCGACTATAATAAGTACATGGGAGGGGTCGATCTATCAGACCAGGTACTGGAGCCCTATAGAGCCATGCGGAAAACACGGGTGTGGTACAAAAAACTGGCCGTGCACCTCGTACAGATGGCACTGTATAATGCCTACGTGCTGTTCCGAGGTGCAGGCCACAGGGGGACATTCCTTGAATTTCAAGAGGAAGTTATCAAGGACCTAATATTTGGGGACCAGGAGGTGGGGGAGAGGCCCAGTACTTCTGGAAGCGAGGCCACAAGAATTGTACCAGGGCAGCATTTTCTCAGTGAAATTCCCTCCACTGCGACGAAGGGAAGGCCCCAAAAGAGGTGCAGAGTGTGCTACAAACAGGGGATAAGAAAAGACACCAGATACCAGTGTGAAACGTGCCCCACACAACCCGGCCTCTGTATAAATGAGTGTTTTAAGATCTACCACACGTCCCTGAAATTTTAATTTTTTTATTGCCCTGACGTTTTACCCTGATGTACTTCGCACAGCTTGTACATAAAGCCACATGCTAAGTCCTTCCCTTCTGAGCCCTGCGCCCTAAAAACAGTTTAGATTCACATATGGGGCATTTCCCTGTTGGGTAACATCATGGGTTACGTTTTCTCCTTCTGCCCCTGGTAAAAAATAAAAATCTGGGCCTAAACTGAGCATTATTGGAAAAATGTGAATTTTTCGTTCTCAACTCAAATTGTTAAAAAAAATTCCTCAAATACCTGTGGGTTCAAACCGCTCACTACACCCCTTAAAAAATTCCCTGAGGGGTGTAGTTTCCAAAATGGGGTCAGTTGTTGGGGGTCTCAAATGCACTGGTACCTCAGGGGCACTGCAAACACTACACGGTGTCTGAAAATTATTCCAGCAAAATCTGCATTCAAAAAAAGCGCTCCTTTCTTTCTGAGCCCTGCCATGTGCCCAAACAACAGTTTACATCCACATATGGGGCATTTCCGAGCTCGAGAGTAATTGGGTAATGCATTATGGACTATGTTTTCTCCTTCTGCCCCTGGTGAAAAATGAAAATCTGGGCCTAAAGCTGAACATTATTGGAAAAATGTGAATTTTTCGTTCTCAACTCAAACTGTTAAAAAAATTCCTCAAATACCTGTGGGTTCAAACCGCTCACTACACCCCTTAAAAAATTCCCTGAGGGGTGTAGTTTCCAAAATGGGGTCAGTTGTTGGGGGTCTCAAATGCACTGGTACCTCAGGGGCACTGCAAACACTACACGGTGTCTGAAAATTATTCCAGCAAAATCTGCATTCAAAAAAAGCGCTCCTTTCTTTCTGAGCCCTGCCATGTGCCCAAACAACAGTTTACATCCACATATGGGGCATTTCCGTGCTCGAGAGTAATTGGGTAATGCATTATGGACTATGTTTTCTCCTTCTGCCCCTGGTGAAAAATGAAAATCTGGGCCTAAAGCTGAACATTATTGGAAAAATGTGAATTTTTCGTTCTCAACTCAAACTGTTAAAAAAATTCCTCAAATACCTGTGGGTTCAAACCGCTCACTACACCCCTTAAAAAATTCCCTGAGGGGTGTAGTTTCCAAAATGGGGTCAGTTGTTGGGGGTTTCAAATGCACTGGTACCTCAGGGGCACTGCAAACACTACATGGGCTCTGAAAATTATTCCAGCAAAATCTGCATTCAAAAAGCCAAGAAGCGCTCCTATCCTTCTGAGTCCTGCCATGTGCCCATACAACAGGCTACGTCCACATATGGGGCATTTCCGTGTTCGAGAGCAACTGGGTAACGCATCATGGGGTACGTTTTTTCCTTCTGCCACTGGTAAAAAATATAAATCTGGGCCTAAAGCTGAACATTATGTGAAAAATGTGATTTTTTTGTATTGAACTCAAACTGTTAAAAAAATTCCTCAAATACCTGTGGGTTCAAACCGCTCACTACACCCCTTAAAAAATTCCCTGAGGGGTGTAGTTTCCAAAATGGGGTCAGTTGTTGGGGGTTTCAAATGCACTGGTACCTCAGGGGCACTGCAAACACTACATGGGCTCTGAAAATTATTCCAGCAAAATCTGCATTCAAAAAGCCAAGAAGCGCTCCTATCCTTCTGAGTCCTGCCATGTGCCCATACAACAGGCTACGTCCACATATGGGGCATTTCCGTGTTCGAGAGCAACTGGGTAACGCATCATGGGGTACGTTTTTTCCTTCTGCCACTGGTAAAAAATATAAATCTGGGCCTAAAGCTGAACATTATGTGAAAAATGTGGTTTTTTTTGTATTGAACTCAAACTGTTAAAAAAATTCCTCAAATACCTGTGGGTTCAAACCGCTCACTACACCCCTTAAAAAATTCCCTGAGGGGTGTAGTTTCCAAAATGGGGTCAGTTGTTGGGGGTTTCAAATGCACTGGTACCTCAGGGGCACTGCAAACACTACATGGGCTCTGAAAATTATTCCAGCAAAATCTGCATTCAAAAAGCCAAGAAGCGCTCCTATCCTTCTGAGTCCTGCCATGTGCCCATACAACAGGCTACGCCCACATATGGGGCATTTCCGTGTTCGAGAGCAACTGGGTAACGCATCATGGGGTACGTTTTTTCCTTCTGCCACTGGTAAAAAATATAAATCTGGGCCTAAAGCTGAACATTATGTGAAAAATGTGGTTTTTTTGTATTGAACTCAAACTGTTAAAAAAATTCCTCAAATACCTGTGGGTTCAAACCGCTCACTACACCCCTTAAAAAATTCCCTGAGGGGTGTAGTTTCCAAAATGGGGTCAGTTGTTGGGGGTTTCAAATGCACTGGTACCTCAGGGGCACTGCAAACACTACATGGGCTCTGAAAATTATTCCAGCAAAATCTGCATTCAAAAAGCCAAGAAGCGCTCCTATCCTTCTGAGTCCTGCCATGTGCCCATACAACAGGCTACGCCCACATATGGGGCATTTCCGTGTTCGAGAGCAACTGGGTAACGCATCATGGGGTACGTTTTTTCCTTCTGCCACTGGTAAAAAATATAAATCTGGGCCTAAAGCTGAACATTATGTGAAAAATGTGGTTTTTTTGTATTGAACTCAAACTGTTAAAAAAATTCCTCAAATACCTGTGGGTTCAAACCGCTCACTACACCCCTTAAAAAATTCCCTGAGGGGTGTAGTTTCCAAAATGGGGTCAGTTGTTGGGGGTTTCAAATGCACTGGTACCTCAGGGGCACTGCAAACACTACATGGGCTCTGAAAATTATTCCAGCAAAATCTGCATTCAAAAAGCCAAGAAGCGCTCCTATCCTTCTGAGTCCTGCCATGTGCCCATACAACAGGCTACGTCCACATATGGGGCATTTCCGTGTTCGAGAGCAACTGGGTAACGCATCATGGGGTACGTTTTTTCCTTCTGCCACTGGTAAAAAATATAAATCTGGGCCTAAAGCTGAACATTATGTGAAAAATGTGGTTTTTTTTGTATTGAACTCAAACTGTTAAAAAAATTCCTCAAATACCTGTGGGTTCAAACCGCTCACTACACCCCTTAAAAAATTCCCTGAGGGGTGTAGTTTCCAAAATGGGGTCAGTTGTTGGGGGTTTCAAATGCACTGGTACCTCAGGGGCACTGTAAACACTACATGGGGTCTGAAAATTATTCTAGCAAAACCTGCATTCAAAAAGCCAAGAAGCGCTCCTATCCTTCTGAGTCCTGCCATGTGCCCATACAACAGGCTACGTCCACATATGGGGCATTTCCGTGTTCGAGAGCAACTGGGTAACGCATCATGGGGTACGTTTTTCCTTCTGCCACTGGTGAAAAATGAAAATCTGGGCCTAAAGCTAAACATTATGTGAAAAATTGGATTTTTTCGTATTGAACTCAAACTGTTAAAAAAAATTCCTCAAACATCTGTGGGTTCAAACCGCTCACTACACCCCTTAATAAATTCCCTGAGGGGTGTAGTTTCCAAAATGGGGTCAGTTATTGGGGGTTTCAAATGTACTGCTACCTCAGGGGCACTGCAAACACTACATGGGGTCTGAAAATTATTCCTGCCAAATCTGCATTCAAAAAGACAAGAAGCGCTCCTTTCCTTCTGAGACCTACCATGTGCCCATACAACAGGCTACGTCCACATATGGGGCATTTCTAAAAACTGCGGAATCTGGGTCATACATTCCAAGTTTTGTTTCTTTGCTAACTCCTACTGTTTTATATTAAAAAAAAGGTTTTATATTGAAAATCAGTAGAAAAAAGGAACTGTTCTAATTTTTGATGCACTTTCCTTTAATTCCTGTAAAACATCTAAAGGGTTAATAAACTTTCTAAATGCCATTTTGAATACTTTGAAGGGTGCTGATTTTAAAATGGGGCAATTCATGGGGGATTCTGATATACAGGCTCGGCAAAACTATGTCTGAACTGCATTGGTCCTTAAAAAATTTAGATTTTGAAATTTGCTAGTAAATGTGAAAAATTACTGCTAAATTTATATAGTTTGTGGAGTCTGCAAAAAGTAAAATAACACTTAAAAAATGATTGCTGTGTAAAGTAGGCCTATGGGAAATGTTAATTAATAACTATGTTGTGGTGTTTGACTTTCTATCTTACAAAGAAAACAATTCAAAGTTTGAAAATTGTGAATTTTTCCAAATTTTCAGTAAATTTGGATTTTTTTCCCAAATAAGGACAAAATTTATTGATGAAATTTTTACACTAACATAAAGTACAATATGTCACGAAAAAACAATCTCAGAATCACCTTGATAAGTAAAAGCATTCAAAAGTTATTAGCACAGAAAGTGACAGATGTCAGATTTGAAAAATAAGGCTTGGTCCTTAAGCTCAAAATAGGCCATGTCATTAAGGGGTTAAGGATTTACCCAACACATATCTCTTAGATATGCCATTGCAGCATCCAAGGAGCAGACCCTCAGCCAAGGAGACAGCAGGGTAGAGAATTAACATTGTCACAGGGCTCTACCATCTCCTCCCTGAGGGCGGACACTCACTAGCGATATTTTCTCTCTTGTGCTGCGAGAGCACAAGAAAATTCTTGCCTCGCAGTGCAAGAAAGACACCGGTATAGAACCAGCATATCGTAAGTGGTTTTAATAGGGCCAGCGACAGCAGCGCTAGCCCCATGGAAAACATTTGGGAGAATGCCGTGGACTTCTGCCACAGCTGTGCCAGCTGTGGCAGAAGTCCGCGGTATTCTATTCCATTGCTTTCAATGGGATCAGCCTGCTGCCGATCCCATTGAAAGCAATAGTTTCTGCCAAGCCCCGCAAAATGATTATCGGGGAAGGGCTTGAAATATAAGCCCTTCCCCGATAATCATCAAAAAGTGTGTAAAAAAGTTTTTAAAAAATTTACTCACCTCTCGGCGAGGGCTCAGCCAATAGCAGCTACTGCTTAGCTATTGGCTGAGCGCTCAGCCAATCACGCATAGCCCTTAGCTATTCATTCATATCGTAGCACAGCGGAAGATAGCGTGAAACCGCTTCCCCGCCTACTGCCAGCCACGTCATATGACGCGGCCGGCGCGTCATGTCACACTGTGGGTGTGTCTTATGACGCGGCCGGCGCGTCACACGCTCTATTTCGCATGCGCGCCGAAGCGTCCTGCGGGACGTAGGACGCCGGATCCGGAGGTAAGTATTGGGGTCTCTGGGTGGCACCACGGCGGAGCCCGTCACGGCCGTGTGAAGCCGGCCTTACTTCAACGTTTTGTAAATCAACAGAAGAATAACTTGTACAAATTGAATTATTAGTAGAAGTAGGCTGACATTCCTCGCCTGCTTCCTTTTACTCGAGCAGTTCTGGTTTCCCAATGTATATACATCCACAGTCCCAGTTATCTGTTGAATCTCTCTCTCGTGGATGACACTCTTTCAACTGGACGGACTGTAGACATTTTTCACACTGGTAGTTAACATCAAGTGAACACTCTCGTCTCTCACATCACTTGCGGTTTCCGGATAGGAACGGGGGGTTGCACATCCACGCGTTCTCAGCATGTCCTGAGTTTTCAAACCACAAGGGAAGGCTTCTCACAAGTACGGTTCTAAGCATGGCTGAGCTCTGGCAGGTGCAACAGTCTTCCTTCTCCTCCAGTTCCAGCTCTAACTCTTTATTCTCTCTTCTCACTTCATCTCAACCCCACCTAAACTCACTAACTGCTCCCTAACTCCTTCCCCTAACACCTGCTACATCTCCTCATGTGCACTCAGACATTAGGGCTTACAATACACATAACAAGATACATTTTCCAGACATTAACCCTTTCATGCACTGCTGTGTTACAACAGATATTGCTGATTCATTCAACACTCCATACAGTGACATGAGACATGCACAAAACAGACATTTACAGCTTCTGGAAGGGACCCCAAACTCTGGGCCATTGCACCATCATCTTCTGATCTGAATGTCTGCACAGGCTTATAATTGGCCACAGATAAAATTGTGGACAGTTATCAGCCCCGATTCTCATCTACTATTTTAACAGGGCAAGAAGATAATAGACTGCCAACTCCACATGGTGCTTCTTCCATCCGGGTATAAGGAAAGGACTCCTCCTTATGCTTCACATGTAGATTTGACAAAGGAAAAGTTGAATAATGTTAAGTTTAATCCATAGCCTTTACTAAGATATGATTAAAATATATTATGCCTCAAAAATTAAATATAGACTTAGCAAACGCCAGCATGCTAAAAAAGGACATTAAACTGTCACATGTGTAACGCCATAGCAGAGGTATGAAACAAATTATTGTATAGGATAGCCATAAGAGGATAATTTACGGCACAACATTCAGTGATGATAAAAGGGATAACGATGCCACATCCAGGGGTTCCATTTTGTGCCCAATGGGGCCGGGGGCAGCAGTGCCGACCCCATTGAGAACATACAGTGAAGATCGCAATACTCTGGCACAGCTGTGGCAGAGGAGCGCGATGTTCTCCCATTAAATTCAATGGAGTCGGCGCTACAGCTCTGCAGTGATTTTCAGGGAAGAGCTCTAAATATAAGCCCTTCGGGGCATGGCCTGGCCATGGCAGAGAGTGGCAGGCAGCCTTAAAAGCTCTTGCTACCGAGGGTGCCGACAGCCTACAGCGCAGCTATACTAACCCCCACGAGACCAGGATGGGCAGCAGCAAGAAGAGCTGCGGTCAGCGGCGCTTGGGAGCTCACTCCCGGACCACCACAGGCAGAGGGCTAGAAGCATTCCTCCTCAGCGGGCAGCGGCCGGGCTCCGGCCGCAGAGGATCAGAAGATGGCGCCGGCAGCAGGAGTGGGGAGGAGCCGCAGGGACCCTGCACCTCTCCAGAGCATCATGAGGCAAGTGGCGGCTCTCTCCACTCCTCTGCTATGGCACCCACAAGAGACGGAGGTGGTGAAGGGAGAGCAGGACAGGAGCAGAATGCAGGAGGTAGTCCTTCCAGCTCTGAGGTATCAGACTCCATGTTGCAGGAAGTGGCCATCATGGGAGGAGAAGCAGCACAGCCCCCTGGAGGCATGCAGCAGGGGAGTGGAGGTATGGTGCAGGGGACAAAGAAGGCAGCACAGCTGCTCTTACAAATTATGAGCCCCAATACCAGGCATCCTAATGACTGCACCCAACCCCCATTAGAAGTGCAGTCCCCCATTTTCATGAAAGGACTGTCCTCTGCAGCACCCAATGCCACAGAAGATGGAGCTACAGGCTCATTGCAGGCCCCGACCCAGGCAGCCCCTGCCCAGGCTGCAAACTTGGGTCCAGATCCTCAATGTGCTCAGTGTAACCCAGCCAGAGGGCATCACAATTCTGTGAGGGGGACTCAGGCATAAGCCACCTCTAACTCCCCTTCAAACACTATCACACAGAACGGTAACAGCGCAGGGTTGCCGCAGAGAGGGAACTTGGCAAAAGACAACCCGCAGATCCTTACTACTCCCCCACCCCAGCAAGTGGAGCATGATCTTACGCTGTCTGTGTTCTGTGAACTAAGAGCACATGTTGCGTCCAATGAACATGCAACCTCAATAACATAAATGAAAGGCACAACCGTGCAAAAAAAACACAAAATAAATGGGGGAATTCTCTCCCTATACTCCCCTAGCCCGGGAGGGGGCCCTGCCTGCTCGGCAGACCGACCGCGCTGATAAGTGCGAGCCTTCACTCGTGCCTGGGCCACTGACCAGTCCCTATCTGGGAGCCCTAGCACAAAACAAAAAAAAGAAACAAAAACCAAACCAAACAGCAAAGCACTTAGCTTAAAATGAAGAGCTTCCACCACTCTGTGTTGCACCGTCGCTGTCCAACATAGAACTGAAGTGATTGACCAGCACAGGGGGTCAATGCTAGCACAGTTTAAATAGCAGCTGAGCTAGTCAGTACCAGGTGCTGAATGACATCACTCTTGCCACTACCACACCCCTCAGCTCCGGGAGGAGCAAGGGCACACCCAAAACCTGGTCTGGCTTGCAAGCAAGGTGCAGGCCTCAGAACGGCTGCAACAGCACAGTTGCAATTTATTCCTACTAGGGAGGACATGGAGGCATATGTCTCACGCCTAGAGTCAGCATATATAGCTGAGATTTGCTCCGTCTTGCAGGACGTCCATCACCTAGGAGAAAGGGTCTCCACGACTGAGGGTGATGTTGCATCCCTTGCTGAAAGAGTGGAGTACCATGAGTCTGCTCTGGCCTACATGTCCTACCAGTTACACTTTCTAATGGATTCTCTGGATGACGTGGAGAACAGGGGTCACAAAAAACAACATCCGTATCAGAGGTCTCCCTGAGGATATAGAGCCCCCATAGCTAGAGGCGACAGTACAAAACATCTTCAATGACCTATGAGAGGCCCCACCTGAAGCTCAGTTAGAGATGGATAGATGTCATAGGGCCCTTGGCCCCCACTAAGGGATCCAGACCAACCACGTGACATAGTCTGCAGGGTTCACAAGTTCCAGCTGAAGGAAGCCATAATGAAAGAAGCCCGTGAGCGGCGAGAAATAATGCATAAGGGGGTACGGCTTTAAATACTGCCTGACTTATCTAGACTCACACTAACTAAGCAAAGGGCTCTTCGCACTCTGCTCACAGAACTCCGTTGGCCTACAGCTGGGGGTTCCCCTTTTGTCTTCACGTCTGCCACAGAGGGATTATGAGGGAGTTGAGACACCCAGAGGATGCCCCAGCCTTTTGTGAGATGCTCGGCCTCCCTGTGCCTGATATAATAGGTTGGCCAACCTTGCCTTCACTACCTATGCTACCTTACCTTCACTACCAACAGCCATATAGGGCCACCAGCAGAAGTAGAAGATGCCAAGAGGGTTGAGGCGGGGCATGTTCACCACATGGCTCCCCACATGACTGATCGATACAGGTTCAACTTTGCTTATTCATCGCAAGTTTTATATGCTGCTACCATTATTATTCAGGTGCTAATAAGAAAACGGTTTTACATAAGTTTCAATAATGGGCATTGTTGCCGCACGTGGTCTGGGGGCGCCTTTTGGGGTGGACACTCCGCTAGTGGAAAGCACGTTCCAGACCGGAAGGCTTGGCGCTGACGTTAGGTTGACCCATGGGCAGTTTATAGTTTTTTTTACCTCCCCCGTTATGGTGCCTCTGAGCTGGTGGAAGACACACCCATTAACCAAGAAGGTATTTCTGGTAAACACAAATTCAAGAAGTTGTAGTACAAACTGATTATATGCCCTATACTGGCACCCCCTGGCAGCCAAAAAATGAGCCACTGCACAAAGTCCAAATTCATGGGGGATAGAAGAATAAAATGCTTCAACATCAATGGAAGCCAGCCAAGGGCATGAGTCAATAGAAATACCCTCAATGTGTCTATATAAATCGTTAGTATCATTGATAAAAGCAAAGTGGAGACAAATGGGGATAAAATACAATCAATATATATGCCCAAATTCTGCCAAAATCCCAACTCCAGAAACAATTAGATGACCTTCAGAAGAGTCACTCCTTTGTGAATTTTAGGGTTGCCCAGAATGGAAACTTAGGATATAAAAATTCATAAAAATAAGAGGCCCAGTCTTGGTGCATGGTCTAGATGATATATTTATCAATAGGTAGACTGGAATTTAATTCTGTACCAAGGGAGCTCGATTGCATAGTGGGTAAAATATTCCTAAAAAAGGCCCATTTGGGATACTTAAACCCACCTGAGAGTAGTTTCCTCTACCCTTATATCCCCTACTTCTATTTCTCCCTCGCAGGGTTTTGTTAGATTCACTATCCGAAACTTCTGTTTCAGTTGAGGAGAATTCAATATCTCTATAAGCAACAGGATCACCTATAAAGCGATAGGCTCTATTTTCTCTAAATTCCTGGAGATCCCTTGTGAATTACTTATGCTTCCTCTCTTTTAAATGGAACTGGAAGTTCTCCAAGGTAATTTGTAATTGGTTTTCTTTACCTGAACAGTCTGTTTCATGACTAAATGTACGTGTGACTCCAATTGGTTCCTTCAATTTAATATTAACCGCCTCAAGATTTAATTTCTCTTCATCAAGTAACAGCTGTATAAATTTAAAGGAACTTGTGGTGGCCTTGAGTTCCCATTTATTCATGAGGGGTTCTACACCTTGTAGCTGACAAGAGAGTTATCCATAGGCTATGTGGTACAATCCCGTGTCTATAGTTTTCCAAACTTTGCCCCCCCCCCCCGCCATGATGATATCTGTTCTTTATAGGCTTTAGAGATTCATGGAAGGCAGTTTTAAAGGAGGGGATATATTTTTCTTTTGGATAAATTGTCTGTCTGAGAAGACAGCTTTGGCTTCCGTGAGCCAAACATTAGTATCTAAACCAGTAGAGACACCATAATGTCCCATATTCTTCACGTCATTCATCCTGCCCTGTCTCCTTTTCCTAAATTTGTTGGTCAGTTTCCCTTAACAAGACTGGACAGAAGTGACAGTGTAGTGGCCCGAAGTCTATATATCTGGCCACTCCATAACTGTCATACATGTCATGTCGTCAGTGTGGATGCACTGTGCAAATTGTCTTGTCTTTAGTTATGTGTATTGCACAGCTGCAGCATGTAAGAGGTTATTGTCTATGAATGTCTGGGATATGTCTGGAAATTGTAACAAGTTATGTTGTTATGCCAGTATGCAAGATATATTTGTGAGTGCAAGAGAGAGGTAGAGGGGATTCCATTGCTTCAATGGTTGAGTATGGAGGGAGAGTGCTGGCCACATGGGGATACCTTCAACCCTCATGTGGTGAAGAATGGAAGAGGAAGAAAGGTATCCTGATGACCTAATTCCAGAACCCCTATCTTGGGAGAGAGACCACTGTGCAGTGTTCAGAAAACCTGTCCAAAAGTGAGTAACAGTACAGTGATTCGTCCTCCTCTGAAGTGTGTGTGTCTAGGAGTGGAGTCATACAGATAACTTGGACTGTAGGCCCAGTGTCATCCTGTGTTGTTCCTCCCTGATCTCCATAATTCGTCCTTTCTGCACTGGTGTGAGAATTTGTTTATCCTGCAAGTAAAGTCCAGTCATTGACTGTTCCCAGTGACTGAAGTTGTCAAGTTACTCATGTGTAGACTCTCTTACTTTTCCCATCGGAGATCCTATGGAGTAAAGTACGGTGGCGTCCCCTGTGACATTTTTTCAAGTCCACTACACCACTTGTTCAGGTAACCGCTGCCTCAGCATTTCCTTGAAGAGGCCTGGCAGCGCCTTGGCCAAGGTTGTGTTACGGCACTCTGACCCCTGAGCGCCAGATGGGGTGCCCTGAACTTACCGCACCCCACTGTCCCTGCCTACTTGCCTCGACCTGGCTAACCCCAGGCGGACAACCGGGCGGCAGTCCCTACTCTGGCTAGGGACCTGGCGACTGCCTAGATGGAACTAACTGACGGGGGACAGAGTGCCGACAGCAAAGGCAGATGGAATGACCAACAGAACAAAAACTGAGCTGCAGGCAAGCTGGAGGAAGCTGACTAGCAAACTATGAGCTGGCTGAGACTAGCTGCAGACAGACTAACTAGAAGCAGACAGAACCAATAACTGGCAGTGAGCTCAGGTCACTGCCAGCCTTATAACTGCAAAACTCCGCCCAGGGGCGGAGAGTGGACGGAGCCAACTCCCCCACTCACAGTACAAGAGAGAGGAAGGGGTGCGGGCGGCGCCCTACGGGCGGACCCGCCCACGCCGCCACACACCGGCCGCCCCACGTCGCCGGGAGAGCCCTGACGTCACAGCTCCAGGACACCGGAGCCGGAGCGGCACGCGCTGACCGCGGGACCCCGCGCCGCATGGTAACATTACCCCCCCTCTAACGGGGGACCTCCGGGCCCCCGGAAACCCGACCAGGCTTTTCTGGGAAACGACAGTGAAAGCGCCATACCAACACGGGAGCGTGGACTTCTCGTGCGGCCACCCAGGAATGGTCTTCAGGACCAAAACCCTTCCACGCCACCAGATATTGCAAGGTCCCCCGTCGCAAGCGAGAATCCAGAATTTCCTGAACCTCGTACTCGACCTTGCCCCGAACCAGGGTGGGAGGCGGGGGACCGTAAGTGGGCCTCACCGAAGGGACGAAGAGTTTCAACAGGGTCTTGTGGAAAACCCTATGCACTTTCCACGTGGCTGGCAGCTCAAGTTCGTAAGCGAGCGGGTTAATTACCCGCGTGATGGTAAAAGGACCTACAAAGCGCGGCGCAAGCTTTAAGGATGGGACCTTCAGTCTTAGGTTCCTGGAAGATAGATACACCTTCTGACCCACCCTGTAAGGTTCAGAAACTGAGAGGCTTCTCCCACTGCGCAACTGCATGCGAGACCCCACTTCCTCCAGATTCCTTTGTACTTCCTTCCATACCCCCTGCAGCACATTGGTGGCGACATCAGCTGCAGGACAGGCAGACGGGGTAGGAAGAGAAGTAAGGTAACGAGGATGCTACCCCCACCATCTCCTCAGTGGTGTGCCTTGTGTCTCGGTCATTCCAACAGGCTCTAGGGGAGGATAAAGTAAATTAGTTTCTCTTTGAATTACATGATATGTCAACTCTCGTGACGTGTCTGTTTTAGTAAGTAATTGAACATCCCATTAAATAATTTTGGAGCATATGTTCTTTCTTAGAACTTTGCATTGGTTCTTAATTTTGTTATTTGTGCCAAAAGGACAAGTCCCAGTCACCCTCTGATACTCTTAGACTAGTACTGACATTGTGAGACAGAACAGGGACACCCTACTGACAAGGGGAATGGTAACACCCAGGGATCAATTTATACATTTTCTGGAGGAATAAGGGAGGAACGACATAATGCAGAGTTCTAAGAAAATGTTAGCAGTTCATAGAGAATACAAGAATTGACTAAAATAGACAAGACAGGTGAGTTGACGGTTCCCGGTTAACATACAGATTTTTAATGCAACATAGAAAGAATAAAGGACATTCGCCTTGTTTGAGAAGACTGTGGGTTTTCTTAAGCAGATTGTTTCTGTTTGTTCCGTGTCTTCACAGTAATGTAAAAGAACAGCGAAGTGAAATATACCTGACCGACACCTCATTCCGGACATCTACTTTGCTATGTGAGTCATCTGTCCTTGTCTGTTTATTAGGTTTGATTGGCAGTAAGCAAATGGAAATGTCTTGGCTGCATAAAACAATAGCCAGACTGCAGGATACTTGTGGATCCAAGATCAATGCAGGAAGGGACTTGAAAGAACATTTGCCATTTGATGACAGGCTCTAAAACTTCTAACGTGGAAATGCGCAATCTAAACTTTATGTTCTGAGCTTTAGGTTGACATCCAGGAATGATTACAATATTCACTTAACGTTTATTTTTAATTTATTTAAAATAGTACAGTATAGATCCACCTGCCTGTGTAGAAGATGCCTCAACTTAACAGGAGAATGGGGGTCCTCTGACCTCCCATGTGGCAATCAAAGTAGCCAAGAAAAAGACAATGAAGAAGGAGAGCGCAGTTTGAGTATGTATTCTCCATGACAGCCTTCCGAAAGTATTTGGACATCCCTATCAGTAGAATGGCTCGTGTCTTATTATGATGTCACTAAACCATCTTATGCGTCCTAAACCATAAGATGCAGACCCTTGAAGGTGTCAGCCATAGTATGTGATGCAAACTGCTTGCTATTGAATATACAGTATGCTGCTGCACACAAGCAGTCCGTCACAAAGTGCGATGTGACAGCCTGTCTACAGGGGTGCAAGGAGCATCATTATTGGACAGTTGAGCAATAGAAGGACATTCTATGGAATGACAAATCAAACCACTAGAGATGAGCGAGCACCAAAATGCTCGGGTGCTCGTTATGCGGGACGAAAATTTCGCGATGATCGAGGGTTCGTTTCGAGTAACGAACCCCATTGAAGTCAATGGGCGACTCGAGCATTTTTGTATTTCGCCGATGCTCGCTAAGGTTTCCATTTGTGAAAATCTGGGCAATTCAAGAAAGTGATGGGAACGACACAGCAACGGATAGGGCAGGCGAGGGGCTACATGTTGGGCTGCATCTCAAGTTCCCAGGTCCCACTATTAAGCCACAATAGCGGCAAGAGTGGGCGCCCCCCCCCCCTCCCAACAACTTTTACTTCTGAAAAGCCCTCATTAGCAATGCATACCTTAGCTAAGCACCACACTACCTCCAACAAAGCACAAACACTGACTGCATGACACTCCGCTGCCACTTCTCCTGGGTTACATGCTGCCCAACCCCCCCCCCCCCCCCCCCCGCGCACGACCCAGTGTCCAAAGCACACACCAAAGTGTCCCTGCGCAGCCTTCAGCTGCCCTCATGCCCCACCACCCTCATGTCTATTTATAAGTGCGTCTGCCATGAGGAGGAACCGCAGGCACACACTGCAGAGGGTTGGCACGGCTAGGCAGCGACCCTCTTTAAAAGGGGCAGGGCGATAGCCCACAATGCTGTACAGAAGCAATGAGAAATATAATCCTGTGCCACCGCCATCAGGAGCTGCACACGTGGGCATAGCAATGGGGAACCTATGTGCCACACACTATTCATTCTGTCAAGGTGTCTGCATGCCCCAGTCAGACCGCGTTTTTTTATAAATAGTCACAGGAAGGTACAACTCCGCAATGGGAATTCCGTGTGCACCCACAGCATGGGTGGCTCCCTGGAACCCACCGCCTGTACATAAATGTATCCTATTGCAGTGCCCTGGACAGCAGAGCTAACGTGAGATTAAATGCAGGTGGGCTTCGGCCCACACTGCATGCCCCAGTCAGACTGGGGTTCTTTAGAAGTGGACAGATGCATTTACAACTCCCTGTGGACCCACAGCATGGGTGGGTCCCAGGAAGCCACCGGCGGTACATTAATATATCCCATTGCATTGCCCATCACAGCTGAGGTAATAATGTCATGTTTAATGCAGGTGGGCTTCGGCCCACACTGCATGCCCCAGTCAGACTGGGGTTCTTTAGAAGTGGACACATGCAGTTACAACTCCGTGTGGACCGACAGCATGGGTGGGTCCCAGGAAGCCACCGGCGGTACATAAATATATCCCATTGCAGTGCCAAGCACAGCTGAGGTAATGTCAGGTTTAATGCAGGTGGGCTAAAAATTAATAGGATTACACTGAAGGCGAGGGCCCCAAAAAATTGGTGTACCAACAGTACTAATGTACCTCAGAAAAATTGCCCATGCCCAACCAAGAGGGCAGGTGAAACCCAATAATCGCTTTGGTTAATGTGGCTTAATTTGTAACTAGGCCTGGAGGCAGCCCAGTTAAAATAAAAATTGTTTCAGGTGCAAGTTTCAACGCTTTAATGAGCATTGAAACGTATAAACATTGTTTACTAAAGTAATATGACTGAGCCTTGTGGGCCTAAGAAAAATTGCCCGTTCAGCGTGATTACGTGAGGTTTCAGGAGGAGGAGCAGGAGGAGGAGGATGAATATAATACACAGATTGATGAAGCTAAAAGGTCCCCGTTTTTTATGGTGATAGAGAACAATGCTTCCATCCGCGGGTGCAGCCTACATATTGTTTAGGTACCGCTGCTGTCCGCTGGTGGAGAAGAGAAGTCTGGGGAAATCCAGGCTTTGTTCATCTTTATGAGTGTAAGCCTGTCGGCACTGTCGGTTGACAGGCGGGTACGCTTATCCGTGATGATTCCCCCAGCCGCACTAAACACCCTCTCTGACAAGACGCTAGCCGCAGGACAAGCAAGCACCTCCAGGGCATACAGCGCGAGTTCAGGTCACGTGTCCAGCTTCGACACCCAGTAATTGTAGGGGGCAGAGGCGTCACGGAGGACGGTCGTGCGATCGGCTACGTACTCCCTCACCATCCTTTTACAGTGCTCCCGCCGACTCAGCCTTGACTGGGGAGCGGTGACACAGTCTTGCTGGGGAGCCAGAAAGCTGTCAAAGGCCTTAGAGAGTGTTCCCCTGCCTGTGCTGTACATGCTGCCTGATCTCCGCGCCTCCCCTGCTACCTGGCCCTCGGAACTGCGCCTTCTGCCACTAGCGCTGTCGAATGGGAATTTTACCATCAACTTGTCCGCCAGGGTCCTGTGGTATAGCATCACTCTCAAACCCTTTCCTCTTTGGGTATGAGAGTGGAAAGGCTCTCCTTATACCGTGGGTCGAGCAGTGTGTACACCCAGTAATCCGTAGTGGCCAGAATGCGTGTAACGCGAGGGTCACGAGAAAGGCATCCTAACATGAAGTCAGCCATGTGTGCCAGGGTACCTGTACGCAACACATGGCTGTCCTCACTAGGAAGATCACTTTCAGGATCCTCCTACTCCTCCTCCTCAGGCCATACACGCTGAAAGGATGACAGGCAAACAGCATGGGTACCCTCAGCAGTGGGCCAAGCTGTTTCTTCCTCCTCCTCCTCATCCTCCTCATGCTCCTCCTCCTCCTCCTCAACGTGTTGAGATATAGACATGAGGGTGCTCTGACTATCCAGCAACATACTGTCTTCCCCGCCTCTGTTTCCGAGCGCAAAGCATCTGCCTTTATGCTTTGCAGGAAACTTCTCAAGAGGCATAGCAGAGGAATGGTGACGCTAATGATTGCAGCATCCCCGCTCACCACCTGGGTAGACTCCTCAAAGTTTCCAAGGACCTGGCAGATGTCGGCCAACCAGGCCCACTCTTCTGTAAAGAATTGAGGAGGCTGACTCCCACTACGCCGCCCATGTTGGAGTTGGTATTCCACTATAGCTCTACGCTGCTCATAGTGCCTGGCCAACATGTGGAGCGTAGAGTTCCACCGTGTGGGCACGTCGCACAGCAGTCGGTGCACTGGCAGATTAAACCGATGTTGCAGGGTGCGCAGGGTGGCAGCGTCCGTGTGGGACTTGCGGAAATGTGCGCTGAGCCGGCGCACCTTTCCGAGCAGGTCTGACAAGCGTGGGTAGCTTTTTAGAAAGCGCTGAACCACCAAATTAAAGACGTGGGCCAGGCATGGCACGTGCGTGAGGCTGCCGAGCTGCAGAGCCGCCACCAGGTTAGGGCCGTTGTCACACACGACCATGCCCGGTTGGAGGCTCAGCGGCGCAAGCCAGCGATCGGTCTGCTCTGTCAGACCCTGCAGCAGTTCGTGGGCCATGTGCCTCTTCTCTCCTAAGCTGAGTAGTTTCAGCACGGCCTGCTGACGCTTGGCCACCGCTGTGCTGCCACGCCACGCGACACCGACTGCTGGCGACGTGCTGCTGCTGCTGACACATCTTGATTGCGAGACAGAGGTTGCGTAGGAGGAGGAGGGTGGTTTAGTGGAGGAAGCATAGACCGCCGCAGATACCAGCACCGAGCTGGGGCCCGCAATTCTGGGGGTGGGTAGGACGTGAGCGGTCCCAGGCACTGACTCGGTCCCAGCCTCCACTAAATTCACCCAATGTGCCGTCAGGGAGATATAGTGGCCCTGCCCGCCTGTGCTTGTCCATGTGTCCATTGTAAAGTGGACCTTGGCAGTAACCGCGTTGGTGAGGGCGCGTACAATGTTGCGGGAGACGTGGTCGTGCAGGGCTGGGACGGCACATCGGGAAAAGTAGTGGCGACTGGAAACCGAGTAGCGCGGGGCCGCCGCCGCCATCATGCTTTTGAAAGCCTCCGTTTCCACAAGCCTATACGGCAGCATCTCCAGGCTGATCAATTTGGCTATGTGCACGTTTAACGCTTGAGCGTGCGGGTGCGTGGCTGCGTACTTGCGCTTGCGCTCAAACAGTTGCGCTAGCGACGGCTGGACGGTGCGCTGAGAGACATTGGTGGATGGGGCCGAGGACAGCGGAGGTGAGGGTGTGGGTGCAGGCCAGGAGACGGTAGTGCCTGTGTCCTGAGAGGGGGGTTGGATCTCAGTGGGTTGGGGCACAGGGGGAGAGGCAGTGGTGCAAACCGGAGGCGTTGAACGGCCTTCGTCCCACCTTGTGGGGTGCTTGGCCATCATATGTCTGCGCATGCTGTTGGTGGTGGTGAGGCTGGTGGTGGTGGCTCCCCGACTGGTCTTGGCGCGACAAAGATTGCACACCACCGTTCATCGGTCGTCTGCACTCTCAGTGAAAAACTGCCAGACCTTTGAGTACCTCGGCCTCTGCAGGGTGGCATGGTGCGAGGGGGCGCTTTGGGAAACAGTTGGTGGATTATTCGGTCTGGCCCTGCCTCTACCCCTGGCCACCGCACTGCCTCTTCCAACCTGCCCTGCTGCTGCACTTGCCTCCCCCTCTGAAGACCTGTCCTCAGTAGGCTTAGCAAACCAGGTGGGGTCAGTCACCTCATCGTCCAGCTGCTCTTCCTCCGAATCATCTGTGCGCTCCTCCCTCGGACTTACTGCCCTTACTACTACCTCACTGATAGACAACTGTGTCTCATCGTCATCGTCCTCCTCACCCACTGAAAGCTCTTGAGACAGTTGCCGGAAGTCCCCAGCCTCATCCCCCGGACCCCGGGAACTTTCCAAAGGTTGGGCATCGGTCACGACAAACTCCTCCGGTGGGAGAGGAACCATTGCTGCCCATTCTGGGCAGGGGCCCGAGAACAGTTCCTGGGAGTCTGCCTGCTCCTCAGAATGTGTCATTGTAATGGAGTGAGGAGGCTGGGAGGAAGGAGGAGCAGCAGTCAGAGAATTCAGAGTTGCAGCAGTGGACAGCGTAGAACTCTGGGTGGTCGATAGATTGCTGGATGCACTTTCTGCCATCCACGACAGGACCTGCTCACACTGCTCATTTTCTAATAAAGGTCTACCGCATGGACCCATTAATTGTGAGATCAATCTGGGGACGCCAGAAACGTGCCTCTCTCGTAATCCCGCAGCAGTCGGCTGCGATACACCTGGATCAGGAGCTCGGCCTGTGCCCACACCCTGACTTGGGCCTCCGCGTCCTCGCCCGTGTCCACGTCCTCTAGGCCTACCCCTACCCCTTAGCATGGTATATTACGAGTAGCGCAGAAACAGAACGCTGTAATAAAATGTGCCGCTTATTGGCCTGTGGTTGAAGGCTGACTTCGCTTACGGAACGCACAGCAGAGCCAGGAAAGAATTTTGCGCACGCCTGTAGTGAGACGTAGGTGCGTATGACTGAGATAGTGGAATTCACAGCGCAGAAGCAGTCAAGTGGCCAAACGCCACTCGTAGACCTTAAGTGTTTTGCTTCTATTTTTTGAACAGCAGAGCTGAGACAGTAGACAGATACTGTAGGCAGCGTATATATGTATACTGTTTCAATGTGGACAGGATGACGACGGTGATGTAACGGGCACAGCAGAGCCAGGAAACACTTTTGCGCACGCCTGCAGTGAGACATAGGTGCGTATAACTGAGCTAGTGGAATTCACAGCGCAGAAGCACTCAAGTGGCCAAACGCCACTAGTAGGCCTTAAGTATTTTGCTTCTATTTTTTGAACGGCAGAGCTGAGACAGCAGACAGATACTGTAGGCAGCATATATATGTATACTGTTTCACTGTGGACGGGATGACGGCGGTGATGTAACGGGCACCGCAGAGCCAGGAAACACTTTTGCGCAAGCCTGCTGTAACGCTTAGCTGTGTATTAATTAGGACTACTACCCCCAGCAGACACGCAGTACACTGAGGACGGTCACAGGCAGCCCAAATATAGTTTTTTTCCCAAAATTTGTTTGAAAAAGCCCACTGCCTATATAGATCATATATCTCTTTCACCTTTTTCACTGTCCCTGCCTCACCAGTACTGGCTCTATACTCTGTACAATGACTGCAGACTGAGGACGCAATGGTCTGCACGCCCGATATACAAAAAAAAAAAAGGTGCAACACTGCTAAAAGCAGCCTCAACAGTACTGCACACGGTCAGATGTGGCCCTAAGAAGGACCGTTGGGGTTCTTGAAGCCTAAAATAACGCCTAACGCTCTCCCTATGGCAGCTCCGGCATCAGCAGCACTTTCCCTCCTCTATGTCAGAACGCATCTGTGGCGAGCCGTGGGAGGGACCAATTTAAATACTCGGGTGACACCTGATCTCCCCAGCCACTCACTGCAGGGGGGTGGTATAGGGCTTGAACGTTGCAGGGGGGAGTTGTAATGCCTTCCCTGTCTTTCTATTGGCCAGAAAAGCGCGCTAACGTCTCAGAGATGAAAGTGAAAGTAACCCGAACACCGCATGGTGCTCGCCTCTAGTAATGAGCATCTCGACCACGCTAATACTCGAACGAGTATCAAGCTCGGACGAGTACGTTCGCTCATCTCTACACACCACCCATCTTCACATCGAATGGAGGTACCTGGGTATGGAGGAGCCTCGGGAACGGCTTTTGCCTGAGTGTGTTGTGCAACTACTTAAGTATGGCGGAGGTTCTGTTACAGTCTGGAGATGTTTTACCTGGCATGGTCTCGGTCTGTTGGTTGCGCGATTTGTCTGCGCGAAATCACGCGCAGAAAACAAATCGCGGCATGCTCTAGTTCTTTGCGGGGCTCACAGAGCCTCGCACAGGAATGTCACTCCCCAGCCGCCGGCTCCGGTCTGCTCATGTGCATCAGCCGGCACATCAAGCAGCCTGAGCCGCGGAAGAAGATGAGTACGCGCTGGTCCCTGCAGGGGTGTGGGTCGGGTACCGCCGCTGCAGGCGGCCTAAGAGTGACCACCCACTACAGTTCTTTTTCACTGCAAATTTTGCAGTGTTTTTTTTTCTTCTCCAGGGGTCTATGGGACTTGTAATGTTAAAATCGCGATTGCGCAAAATCGCGATTTCACGGTAAATTACGTTTTTAACATTAGAAAGCCCCATAGACACCTGGGAAAAAAACGCAGCAAATTTGCAAACGCTAGTGGGTAGTAACCCTAAGGCCAAGGATTCTCATTGAAAACAGAAGGAAATACTTGCCAATCCTCTGACATGACTGAAAGCCGCACCAGAGGATCGCAACCTCACAGAAATGATGGGAGGTGTATATGACAGAAAAGCGCCTCACATCCTCGGTACACTGACCATTCACGAGTGCAATATCGCGTCTGGTCGTGTGCAGGTACCCGAAGACAAGCTTTGTTTCTTTAGCCTATAAGGGGAACTTACTTAGACTTGTGTTTTATATGCCCTTCTTAAACTAATGCCTGTTGGAGTGAAATGCACCAAATTTATTAAGAGGCAGATCTGCATACATTTCACACATCTTTAGCCATCCATGCATGATATAAAGTCACTTCACATAGATTTGTGCTACAGTTTATGCCACTTTCTGGTGTAAATATAGTAAGATTTCAGGTCACCCAGTCACCCACTTTTTAAAAAAAAAGGAGATGAGTATAGCCCATAAACACGTAATGATTATCGCTCAAAATTCATTCAAACAACCAAAAATGAGCGATAATCATTACATGTAAATGCAGGCATCGGGCACTTTTCTTTTAAACAATGATTTTAAGGTGAAATCACAGAAAATGGCCATTACTTAGTGACTAAAGAGGGCAGATAACTGTATCCTTTGAACATGCAGGTGGCAGACTACCAAATGAGAGAGCTAATTACACCTGTGTGGGACACCGATGAGACAGCCACTCACACAGCCTCTTAATATAGAAGGGGGTAGCTGCTTGGTGTATACTCCCACACATAGTGGATAAAAAGTGGCAGACCATTCTGATACATGTAGTGCACCATGCAGACCAGCAACCTATTAATAACGCGATAATAGTTTGGCGGGTTGCCCTGTACCTCAAACAGTGAACCACATTGGTACTGCCACCCTGGGCTCCCCCTGGTGTTTTAAAGCCACACTGCATGTGAATAATAGATAATAAATGCAAGGCATTAGTTGGATTTTGGCCAAGATACATCAGCTCACTAACCGCGTCAAGATTCCTTGCATACAGTGGGTCCCTACACTAATATAAATACATCACAGAAGGGGAAATGTAACAACCTAAAAACAATCACAGAAAATGGCCGTTACTTACTGACTAAGGAGGGTAGTCTGTTATCTGCATGTTGTGAGGATGCAGTTATCTTCCCTCCTTAGTCAGTAAGTATATGGTCATTTTCTGTGATGATTTTAAGGTGAACTTAAAATCCATGGTTCAGCTATTGAGAGATAAAATTAATCACACCCTGGGCTCTGCAAACAGCTCCAGGAGGCCTTTTTACATGCAAATAAAGATGATACAATGTCAATGGCCATTAACACTTTATGCAAATAGATCACAAAATTTTTCAATATTTTAGTCATTTGAAAGATTATCTTGGGCCTTATGATGGAATAGGGCAAAAATTTGCAGTTTTATGTACCAGTATAACTTTTTTGAGCCAGAATTCTAGCACACAGCTCTTATTAACCCCTTGATGACCCTATAGTGTTTTTATGTCCTGGTTTGTTGGGCTTTAATCCCCAGGGTCAAAAACACACTATTCCTTTTGGGATTAAAGCACTATGGGCTGAGGACATGACAGCTCCATTCTGACGGCTCACGTAGGTAGTCGACAACCAGGAACTGTCATGAGGGGCCGTGTGAAGCCACCCCAGATCATGCGATTGCTGGTATCCACCAGACACGGGCGATCGCATTAAAGTCAATACAAACTTTAAAAAAGTTAAAGTTTCAACTCACCCCCATCCTCAATGGTGTCCCACGGCGTTCTGGTCCTCCAGGACGTCTGGCGCATACTCGCCAGACGTCATTGGGAGTTGTGGGTTTTTAGGACATGTAATCTCCCATTTTCAAATTGCAGCTGTAACGCTTTTGGGTGGCTTGAATCTTTAATGAGCAGCTTATAGGGCAAGCATTTTATGGGCACCTCTGTGCCTGGCACACACTATTATATAGGGCACTTGTGGCAAGCACTTTATGGGCACCTCTGTGCCTGGCACACACTATTATAGGGGCACTTGTGGCAAGCACTTTATGGGCACATCTGTGCCTGGCACGCACTATTATAAGGGCTTCTTCTTTGCACGGCTAAATCCAGTAACAAATGGCTTATGCATAATTTGGAATGACACATGGCACGCGCCAGTCTTCTTCTTTATGTACAGTGAGTTGGTGCAAGGTAAATTGTGACTATTAAACATTCTGATATGTCTAAGGATCATAATATTCTGAATTTATATAACATCGGGAGGTTTTTCATTCTCTTTCCTGCTTGTAAACCGCCACATCTACTTATCTGAAATGTCATTAATTTTTAAATAGGAAAACAAATACAAGTTTGTTCTGTAAAGTCAGACCCCAAAAACAGCAAGAACATAAAACAAGAAGAAAAGGAAACCCGCCAGGACCCGTGCGGGAGACACAAGTTGCCCTAGTTTTGGTTAATATCCCACTGAGCAGCGGCAGCGATCTTATTTATGGAAATATAAGGAACGTTACAGTTTGTATATTGGAATTCAATGGCGTTCTGTAAAAGTTTAACAATTTGCATTATTCTCTTGATGCACAGAAGATTAAACTAACTTTCTGCTGAAAGCGTCTATTACAATTTGTGATGGGAGGTTATTGCACACTGGCTGCATTTGTTCAGTTTTCTCTCGATATCTATCGTTGGACCGGTCATAGCAGATTGGAAACTATGCAAAAGTTCATAAATGTAAATGATATGGCTGCTTTTTTTATTGATTGATTGTTTATCCGATCAGTCCCATTCGACCTTCAGTCACTCCATGGGTTTCTCCACGCATTCCTTTTTTTCATGGCTTCTTTCAGTTCGGCGATTGACATGTTGGTGGTGGCCTTGATCGTATCTAGCCATCTTGTTCTTTGTCGTCCTGATCTTCTCTTCCCACTGACCTCACCAAGCATCAGTACTGTTTCCAGTGAGTTAGCGCATATTACATGGCCATAAAAAGAGAGCCGCTGTTTAATGATTTTGCCCTCTAGTGATATTTTCGGTTGGACGTGATCTAACACTACCATGTTCGTTGTCATGGCGGTATAAGGTATCCGTAGCATTCTCCTCCAGCACCAGAGGTCAAACGCATCAATTTTCCTTCTGTCTGTTTTCCTAAACGTCCAACTTTCGCAACCATATGTCGTTATGGGAAAGACGATTGCATTGGCCAGTCTGGTTTTTGTTGCAATGCTAGTATCCTTGCTTTTCCAGATCTTTTCCATTCCTTGCATTGCAATCCTACCAAGTGTGATCCGTCTCTTGATCTCAGGTTCACATTGCCCGTTGTAATCGATTTTGGATCCAAGGAAGATGAATTCTTGGACCGACCCAGCTTCTTTGTTGTTAATTTTTATATTCACTGTACCGTTGCCTACCGCGGTCATGTCTATGGATTTCTTGCTGTTGAGGTACAGTCCCATGCATTCACTTTCCTTTTGCACTCGTTGGATAACCTATAACAGGTCCCTTTCACTTTCCGCAAGTAGTGGTGTCCTCTACATATCGGAGGTTGTTGACATTTCTGCCACCGATTTCGACTCCAATTTTTAATTGTCCAGATTGCATCACCTCATGATCGTTTCTGCATACAGATTGTAAAGGACTGGTGATAGAATCTTACTTTAAAAAAACCTGATAAAGAGAATGAAAAGTAGAAATCCACCAGGGAATAAGCAAAACTTGAAAGGAAGACTGAAACATATAAAATGTAAAGACATCCTTTCATTACACTGTGTTCATCTCTGGAGATACTAATGGCAGTTTTTCGGTCTGTACATCAGTAATACATGACGCTATAAACCTCGATATGTGAGTAGACATTGTGTGCAATTGGTTTCTGCCTGTGTGCAGGAAGAATCACTTTTCCATAGCGTGCTCTGGACAGTATTTGCTGTGGAACCCGGAGGCAGATCCGTACCAGATTATTTGCTCCTCTGAGGTCCAGTTTAGTAAAGACCTTGGCTGCCAAAGCCTCTCCACAAGTTCTGGGATTAATGGGAGAGGGTAGTGATTAGAGATGAGCGAGCACAAAAATGCTCGGGTGCCCGTTACTCGGGACGAAATTTTCGCGATGCTCAAGGGTTCGTTTTGAGTAACGAACCCCATTTAAGTCAATGGGCGACCCGAGCATTTTTGTATATCACCGATGCTCGCTAAGGTTTCCATTTGTGAAAATCTGGGCAATTCGAGAAAGTGATGGGAACGACACAGCAACGGATAGGGCAGGCGAGGGGCTACATGTTGGGCTGCATCTCAAGTTCCCAGGTCCCACTATTAAGCCACAATAGCGGCAAGAGTGCCCCCCCCCTCCCAACAACTTTTACTTCTGAAAAGCCCTCATTAGCAATGCATACCTTAGCTAAGCACCACACTACCTCCAACAAAGCACAATCACTGCCTGCATGACACTCTGCTGCCACTTCTCCTGGGTTACATGCTGCCCAACCCCCCCCCCCCTCATGACCCAGTGTTCACAGCGCACACCAAAGTGTCCCTGCGCAGCCTTCAGCTGCCCTCATGCCACACCACCCTCATGTCTATTTATAAGTGCGTCTGCCATGAGGAGGAACCGCAGGCACACACTGCAGAGGGTTGGCATGGCTAGGCAGTGACCCTCTTTAAAAGGGGCGGGGCGATAGCCCATAATGCTGTACAGAAGCAATGAGAAATCCAATCCTGTGCCACCTCCATCTGGAGCTGCACACGTGGGAATAGCAATGGGGAACCTATGTGCCACAAACTATTCATTCTGTCAAGGTGTCTGCATGCCCCAGTCAGACCGCGTTTTTTTATAAATAGTCACAGGCAGGTACAACTCCGCAATGGGAATTCCGTGTGCACCCACAGCATGGGTGGCTCCCTGGAACCCACCAGCTGTACATAAATATATCCCATTGCATTGCCCATCACAGCTGAGGTAATGTCATGTTAAATGCAGGTGGGCTTCGGCCCACATTGCATGCCCCAGTCAGACTGGGGTTCTTTAGAAGTGGACACATGCAGTTACAACTCCGTGTGGAGCGACAGCATGGGTGGGTGCCAGGAAACCACCGGCGGTACATAAATATATCCCATTGCATTGCCCATCACAGCTGAGGTAATGTCATGTTAAATGCAGGTGGGCTTCGGCCCACACTGCATGCCCCAGTCAGACTGAGGTTCTTTAGAAGTGGACACATGCAGTTACAACTCCCTGTGGACCCACAGCATGGGTGGCTCCCTGGAACCGACCGGCGGTACATAAATATATCCCATTGCAGTGCCCAGCACAGCTGATGTAATGTCAGCTTTAATGCAGGTGGGCAAATAATTAATTGGATTACACTGTAGGCGAGGGCCCCCCAAAAATTGGTGTACCAACAGTACTAATGTACCTAAGAAAAATTGCCCATGCCCAACCAAGAGGGCAGGTGAAACCCATTAATCGCTTTGGTTAATGTGGCTTAATTTGTAATTAGGCCTGGAGGCAGCCCAGTTAAAATAAAAATTGGTTCAGGTGCAAGTTTCAACGCTTTAATGAGCATTGAAACGTATAAAAATTGTTTATAAAAATTATATGACTGAGCCTTGTGGGCCTAAGAAAAATTGCCCATTCGGCGTGATTACGTGAGGTTTCAGGAGGAGGAGCAGGAGGAGGAGGATGAATATAATACACAGATTGATGAAGCTGAAAGGTCCCCGTTTTTGATGGTGATAGAGAACGATGCTTCCATCCGCGGGTGCAGCCTACGTATTGTTTAGGTACCGCTGCTGTCCGCTGGTGGAGAAGAGAAGTCTGGGGAAATCCAGGCTTTGTTTATCTTTATGAGTGTAAGCCTGTCGGCACTGTTGGTTGACAGGCGGGTACGCTTATCCGTGATGATTCCCCCAGCCGCACTAAACACCCTCTCTGACAAGACGCTAGCCGCAGGACAAGCAAGCACCTCCAGGGCATAGAGCGCGAGTTCAGACCACGTGTCCAGCTTCGGCACCCAGTAGTTGTAGGGGGCAGAGGCGTCACGGAGGACGGTCGTGCGATCGGCTATGTACTCCCTCACCATCCTTTTACAGTGCTCCCGCCGACTCAGCTTTGACTGGGGAGCGGTGACACAGTCTTGCTGGGGAGCCAGAAAGCTGTCAAAGGCCTTAGAGAGTGTTCCCCTGCCTGTGCTGTACATGCTGCCTGATCTCCGCGCCACCCCTGCTAACTGGCCCTCGGAACTGCGCCTTCTGCCACTAGCGCTGTCGGATGGGAATTTTACCATCAGCTTGTCCGCCAGGGTCCTGTGGTATAGCATCACTCTTGAACCCCTTTCCTCTTCGGGTATGAGAGTGGAAAGGTTCTCCTTATACCGTGGGTCGAGCAGTGTGTACACCCAGTAATCCGTAGTGGCCAGAATGCGTGTAACGCGAGGGTCACGAGAAAGGCATCCTAACATGAAGTCAGCCATGTGTGCCAGGGTACCTGTACGCAACACATGGCTGTCCTCACTAGGAAGATCACTTTCAGGATCCTCCTCCTCCTCCTCCTCCTCCTCCTCCTCCTCCTCCTCCTCCTCAGGCCATACATGCTGAAAGGATGACAGGCAAGCAGCATGGGTACCCTCAGCAGTGGGCCAAGCTGTCTCTTCCCTCTCCTCCTCATGTTCCTCCACCTCCTCCTCCTCCTCCTCCTCAACGCGTTGAGATATAGACATGAGGGTGCTCTGACTATCCAGCGACATACTGTCTTCCCCCGCCTCCGTTTCCAAGCGCAAAGCGTCTGCCTTTATGCTTTGCAGGGAACTTCTCAAGAGGCATAGCAGAGGAATGGTGACGCTAATGATTGCAGCATCGCCGCTCACCATCTGGGTAGACTCCTCAAAGTTTCCAAGTACCTAGCAGATGTCTGCCAACCAGGCCCACTCTTCTGTAAAGAATTGAGGAGGCTGACTCCCACTGCGCCGCCCATGTTGGAGTTGGTATTCCACTATAGCTCTACGCTGCTCATAGAGCCTGGCCAACATGTGGAGCGTAGAGTTCCACCTTGTGGGCACGTCGCACAGCAGTCGGTGCACTGGCAGATTAAACCGATGTTGCAGGGTGCACAGAGTGGCAGCGTCCGTGTGGGACTTGCGGAAATGTGCGCAGAGCCGGCGCACCTTTCCGAGCAGGTCTGACAAGCGTGGGTAGCTTTTCAGAAAGCGCTGAACCACCAAATTAAAGACGTGGGCCAGGCATGGCACGTGTGTGAGGCTGCCGAGCTGCAGAGCCGCCACCAGGTTACTGCCGTTGTCACACACGACCATGCCCGGTTGGAGGCTCAGCGGCGCAAGCCAGCGGTCGGTCTGCTCTGTCAGACCCTGCAGCAGTTCGTGGGCTGTGTGCCTCTTCTCTCCTAAGCTGAGTAGCTTCAGCACGGCCTGCTGACGCTTGCCCACCGCTGTGCTGCCACGCCGCGCGACACCGACTGCTGGCGACGTGCTGCTGCTGACACATCTTGATTGCGAGACAGAGGTTGCGTAGGAGGAGGAGGAGGAGGGTGGTTTAGTGGAGGAAACATACACCGCCGCAGATACCACCACCGAGCTGGGGCCCGCAATTCTGGGGGTGGGTAGGACGTGAGCGGTCACAGGCTCTGACTCTGTCCCAGCCTCCACTAAATTCACCCAATGTGCCGTCAGGGAGATATAGTGGCCCTGCCCACCTGTGTTTGTCCACGTGTCCGTTGTTAAGTGGACCTTGGCAGTAACCGCGTTGGTGAGGGCGCGTACAATGTTGCGGGAGACGTGGTCGTGCAGGGCTGGGATGGCACATCGGGAAAAGTAGTGGCGACTGCGAACCGAGTAGGGCGGGGCCGCCGCCGCCATCATGCTTTTGAAAGCCTCCGTTTTCACAAGCCTATACGGCAGCATCTCGAGGCTGATCAATTTGGCTATGTGCACGTTTAACGCTTGAGCGTGCGGGTGCGTGGCGGCGTACTTGCGCTTGCGCTCAAACACTTGCGCTAGCGACGGCTGGACGCTGCGCTGAGAGACATTGGTGGATGGGGCCGAGGACAGCAGAGGTGAGGATGTGGGTGCAGGCCAGGAGACGGTAGTGCCTGTGTCCCGAGAGGGGGTTGGATCTCAGTGGCAGGTTGGGGCACAGGGGGAGAGGCAGTGGTGCAAACTGGAGGCGGTGAACGGCCTTCGTCCCACCTTGTGGGGTGCTTGGCCATCATATGTCTGCGCATGTTGGTGGTGGTGAGGCTGGTGGTGGTGGCTCCCCGACTGATCATGGCGCGACAAAGGTTGCACACCACTGTTCGTCGGTTGTCTGCACTCTCAGTGAAAAACTGCCAGACCTTTGAGCACCTCGGCCTCTGCAGGGTGGCATGGCGCGAGGGGGCGCTTTGGGAAACAGTTGGTGGATTATTCGGTCTGGCCCTGCCTCTACCCCTGGCCACCGCACTGGCTCTTCCAACCTGCCCTGCTGCTGCACTTGCCTCCCCCTCTGAAGACCTGTCCTCAGTAGGCTTAGCAAACCAGGTGGGGTCAGTCACCTCATCATCCTGCTGGTCTTCCTCCGAATCCTCTGTGCGCTCCTCCCTCGGACTTACTCCAATTACTACTACCTGAGTGATAGACAACTGTGTCTCATCGTCATCGTCCTCCTCACCCACTGAAAGCTCTTGAGACAGTTGCCGGAAGTCCCCAGCCTCATCCCCCGGACCCCGGGAACTTTCCAAAGGTTGGGCATCGGTCACGACAAACTCCTCCGGTGGGAGAGGAACCATTGCTGCCCATTCTGGGCAGGGGCCCGGGAACAGTTCCTGGGAGTCTGCCTGCTCCTCAGAATGTGTCATTGTAATGGAGTGAGGAGGCTGGGAGGAAGGAGGAGCAGCAGCCAGAGGATTCAGAGTTGCAGCAGTGGACGGCGCAGAATTCTGGGTGGTCGATAGATTGCTGGATGCACTTTCTGCCATCCACGACAGGACCTGCTCACGCTGCTCATTTTCTAATAAAGGTCTACCGCGTGGACCCATTAATTGTGAGATGAATGTGGGGACGCCAGAAACGTGCCTTTCTCCTAATCCCGCAGCAGTCGGCTGTGATACACCTGGATCAGGAGCTCGGCCTGTGCCCACACCCTGACTTGGGCCTCCGCGTCCTCGCCCGCGTCCACGTCCACATCCTCTAGGCCTACCCCTACCCCTCAGCATGGTGTATTACCAGTAGTGCAGAAACAGAACGCTGTAATTAAATGTGCCGCTTATTGACCTGTGGTTGGAGGCTGACTTCGCTTACGGAACGCACAGCAGAGCCAGGAAAGAATTTTGCGCAAGCCCGCTGTAACACTTAGCTGGCTGCGTATTAATTAGGACTACTACCCCCAGCAGAGATGCAGTACTGTCAGGACGGTCATAGGCAGCCCAGATATATTTTTTTGTCCCAAATTTTTTTGGAAAAGCCCACTGCCTATATAGACAGTATATGTCTTTCATGTTTTTCACTGTCCCTGCCTCAGCACTACTGGCCCTAAACTATGTAAAATTACTGCAGACTGTTTCCCTCTGGACAGGATGACAACAATGATGTAACGGGCAACGCAGAGCCAGGAAAGAATTTTGCCAAGCCTGCTGTAACACTTAGCTGGCTGCGTATTAATTAGGACTACTACCCCCAGCAGAGACGCAGTACAGTCAGGACGGTCACAGGCAGCCCAAATATATTTTTTTGTACCAAATTTTTTTGGAAAAGCCCACTGCCTATATAGACAGTATATGTCTTTCACGTTTTTCACTGTCCCTGCCTCAGCACTACTGGCCCTATACTATGTAAAATTACTGCAGACTGTTTTCCTCTGGACAGGATGACAGCAATGATGTAATGGGCAACGCAGAGCCAGGAAAGAATTTTGCGCAAGCCTGCTGTAACACTTAGCTGGCTGCGTATTAATTAGGACTAGTACCCCCAGCAGAGACGCAGTACAGTCAGGACGGTCACAGGCAGCCCAAATATATTTTTTTGTCCCAAATTTTTTCGGAAAAGCCCACTGCCTATATAGACAGTATATGTCTTTCACGTTTTTCACTGTCCCTGCCTCAGCACTACTGGCCCTATACTATGTAAAATTACTGCAGACTGAGGACGCAATGCTCTGCACGGCTGATATACAAAAAAAAAAAAAATGTGCAACACTGCAAAAAGCAGCCTCAACAGTACTGCACACGGTCAGATGTGGCCCTAAGAAGGACCGTTGGGGTTCTTGAAGCCTAAAATCACTCCTAACACTCTCCCTATAGCAGCTCCAGCATCAGCAGCACTTTCCCTGAGCTGTGTCAGAATGCATCTGTGGCGAGCCGCGGGAGGGGCCGATTTATATACTCGGGTGACACCTGATCTCGCCAGCCACTCACTGCAGGGGGGTGGTATAGGGCTTGAACGTTGCAGGGGGAGATTGTAATGCCTTCCCTGTCTTTCTATTGGCCAGAAAAGCGCGCTAACGTCTCAGAGATGAAAGTGAAAGTAACTCGAACACCACGTGGTGCTTGCCTCGAGTAACGAGCATTTCGAACACGCTAATACTCAAACGAGTATCAAACTCGGACGAGTACGTTCGCTCATCTCTAGTAGTGATTCTTAATAGTGATCTTGATTAGTTCCAGGTACGGTCAAAGGGTAGAAGCTTTCCTTTCAACAAAGAAAATGGGTGCTCCAGCTGGGGAGGAAGAAGGATGGGTGAGGCCCTTTCTTAAGATTTTCATTCAAATGTTCCCAAAGAGTCTTTAACTCTGGTTCTGCAAGGTTGTAGATACACGCAAATGGAATAGAAAATCCAGGGAGCAGCTCAATAGGACAGTCATATGACTGGTGGGGTGGCAGCTGGTCAGCTTCCCTGAACATTTAATAGTAGACTAGTAATTTCTCCTGCTGACCTTCCTCAAGGTCTTGCACTGGTTTATGGGCAGATGGTGCCATCTAGCAGTTATCTTTACAGTATTCTGAAGGGAAGCAATGGTCCTTGTTTCCCAGTCAATAGAGGGATTATGGGTGGAGAACCAGGGGATCCCGAAATTTAGGGGACGAGATGCGCTGGAAGCTGTTTGTTTCTTGATGGTCAGGGCTCATGCAGCGCTCTAGTTCAATTGTCTCCTATGTGATGGGACCGGAGGACATGGGTGACTGATTCACAGTTTTCATATCAATCGGTATGGGCTAAAGTCGGATGGCAATGTGTCTTTGTCACCTGTGAAAAATCCAACATCACTGAGCACTGTGTCTACTGATTACCTAATAAAATCTCTATTGGTTGGACAAAATGATGGAGCGGGAAATGGGTTTTCACACCGTCTTGAACTACCAGTGCAAAGGTGTGTTTAGTGGCATCGCCTTCTTTCATGATGGCTGCATTGGTCGTGGTCTTGACTTGAGCGAAAGCCCTTTTGAATTTGTTTGGACAGTTTAGGGCATAGTGTCCTGAGCTTCCACAATGAAGACACAAATTTTCAGTCTGGCACCTTTCTTTTTCAGTGGTGGAAAGAGGTTTGTGAATGACATCAACCTCCAGTGGTTCAGGTGCAGCTTCAGTCCTTGGCTGGGAACTCAAGAAGGATTGACTGAAGGACTAAGGGGTGTTGGTACCCAAACCCCACAATCTCTCTTTTCACAGCTCGGAAAATCTCTGGTCAATCTGGATGCATAACGGAATGAAGTCTTCCAGGTTAACAGGGGTCTCCACTCTGACAAGTTCATCCTTTACCCACTCAGATAATCCCCGGAGGAATTGGCTCTGTTGTGCAGCTGGAATCCACGTGGTAATAATTCACCCAGTGACGAAATTCCGCCACAAACTCTGCAATGCAATGTTACCCTAGTCGTAGGTTATGTAACCTCCCTTAAGCCGTGGCAAAACGGTTCAGATCATCAAATACTTGGCCCACAGCAGTAATGAAAGCATCACGGCTATCAAAAAGATTTCTGTTGGTCTCTATGGATGGCGAGGCCCAGGCAAGCGCCTCATTAGTTAGGAGGTTATTAATGAAAGATACCTTTTTACAGTCACTGGTAAACAAAGTGGGCTACATTTAAAAATAAATCTGCCATTGATTTAGGAAACCCCCAGTATTGGTGATGATCTGGTAGCAGCATGCGGACGTCTGACACTGAATTGCTCATCTCCAAGAGTTGCCTCTGTAACCCCTTGATCAAGAGAGAGATAGGACGTACAAAATTCTTGGAGCTCCGTAATCTGTTTCCTCAGATTTACCACTACGAGATCCATGTTTTGGGTGAGATTATTTTATAACATCTTGCTGGATAGGAGCCGCGGGTGTGGTAGCCGTGCTGGACTGGAGTGTAGTCAGAAGGGAGCTGGAGTTCGTCAGCAGGTTGTCTCGCTTGCAATACAATGAATGAGGTAGGAAGCATGGCCAGATGGAAGCCAGGAGTCGTTATCGGGTAGTCACGTTTGGAGTACAATGGATGAGGCAGGAAGCATAGTCAGATGGAAGCCAGGAGTTGTTATTGGGTAGTCACGTTTGCAGTACAATGGATGAGGCAGGAAGCATAGTCAGATGGAAGCCAGGAGTTGTTATTGGGTAGTTATGTTTGCAGTATGATGGATGAGTCAGGAAGCGTAGTCAGATGGAAGCCAGGAGTTGTTATTGGGTAGTCACATTTGCAGTACAATGGATGAGGCAGTAAGCATAGTCAGATGGAAGCCAGGAGTTGTTATTGGGTAGTCATGTTAGTAGTCAGCTAAAGTAGTCAGGAGGAAAAGCAAGGAGTCTGTATTGAGAAGTCTTATAGCAGTAGCAGGCAAATGGAAGCTGCATCAAACTCTCTGGAGAAGAATAATCTCGCGCTGAGGGAGTGGCAGTACAAGGCTTATATAGGAAGTGCATTCAAAGCTAGAGGCAGGAGCTAGAGAACTAGAATTAGGGAACAAAGCTAAGGTATGCAGAAGAACTGGTTCAGCAAGCTGGATAGCGCACTCAAGAGAGCTACTGATTAGAGTACAGGGGGTTGTGGGTTTGAGCCCTAACAGAGCATTTTTGTGCTTACCCAAACAACACAATTAGCTGATGAACAAGCATTTAATTGGGTTGGGCAAAGATACATTCATAGAAACATACAGGCCTGATAATTGGCCCATGAAAATGGATCTTTATGACCTTTCGCTTGGGACAGAATTAGTTCGCGCAGAAATTTCTGTGTCGTAATGTTATCCGCACATCTTTACTTCAAAACTGCAAGATTAAACTCTGCAGTGGAAAAAATCTGCTACAGAATTAAGGACCTCTTGCATGATAGTTATTGCAGATTTCTAACATACTGGAGATGTAATGCCACAAATAAAGTCTGCGGAAAAAAATGCAAGAAATTCCGCAGAACGCTTTTCGCAGTAAAAAAACGTAACAAAATCTGACAAAATCCACACAAGTGCTGCGTCATGTAGACTAATTCTGCATTGTGTGAAAGATCCCTGCGGGCGGCTTCACGTGGGCGTATTTACATGCGTTTCTGCTTGTGTAAAATTTACATGCACAATACGCAGAGAATAGAAATCACTGATTAAAGTGGCTTTATTCTCATTTCCAAATTTTTTGCGCGCGTAAAAAAAAAAAAAAATCAGACCAGCTCTATCTTTCTGCACATTTGCGCACCAAAGGTTCCCATAGAAGTCTACGGGGGTGCGCAAATGCAGGCTCAATGTGCAATGAGATGTGCAATATTCTGCACAATTTTGTGAAAAAAAGAACACATCTGGAACTGATTAGGCTAAATAGCAATGTCAATTGAGTTGTGCAAATGAACATGCTCTGCGTGCACAAAAGGTACAGTAAAATACACCAATACGCACGCAAGAAATATTGTACTCACATTGCACAATCGAATCAGGTGAGCGCATCATCAGCTGTTTGTCTATATGTCTCTGGATTATCCACACATTGCACACCATGGAACATCACATCTTTTTCTTTTCTGTCCAGTGATTACCATGTTGCATGAAGATCGCTAACCTTGAATTCTGATATACATGACCACACATCTACCCTGTTTCCCCGAAAATAAGACCTACCCTGATTTTTCAGGATATTCGGGGAGGCTTGAAAAATAAACCCTACATCGCAAATAATACTAGCTGTGTTCCATAAAAAAAACAAAAACAATGCATTACCTTGTAGGCTCAGTCCACATCCCCCCGCTGTTCTCTAGAGCTCTGGCAGGTTTTCTGCAGTCCTCGACTGCCCACAGAAGATCTCTTCCTGGTTATGGGATTCATAAATGCCGCCTCCAGGAAGCGATGGCTCTGATTGGTTCTCAAACACGGTTAAGCTAATCAATGCAACAGCTGATGAACCAATGCAATGGCTGTGATTGGTTTATCTAGTGCTGCATTGTTTGGCTGAGCAGCACTTGAGAGCTAATCACAGCCATTGAGTTGTGGAGGCGGGATTTAAGAATTGGCCAATCAATGCCGCGGCTCAGCCAATTCATAAGTCCAGCTTCCACAACGCGATGACTGTGATTGGTTCTGAAGTGCTGCTCAGCCAATCAATGCAGCACGGGATGAAACAATCACAGCCATCGCATTGGTTCATCGAGCGCTGCAGTGGTTGGCTGAGCAGCGTTTGAGAACTAATCAGAGCCATCGCTTACTGGAGGCGGGATTTATAAATCCCGTAACCAGAAACCAATCTACTGTGGGCGACCAAGAGCTGTAAGAAGCACATCGGAACTCTGGAGAGCAGAGTGAGGGACCCGGACTGAGCCTGCTAGGTAAGTACAATAAGACATGCCCCCAAAATAAGACTTAGTTCCTCTTTTGGGGCAAAAATTAATATAAGACAGGGTCTTACTTTCAGGGAAACACTGTATTTATTGATTTGGTACCAGCTTTGGAAATACCACCTAGAAACCGGGACTGGTTACCTTCCTCTGGATCAACAAGGGGGTGGAAACAGGCTGAACTAGATGAACATTGTCTTCTTTTAGCCTTATGTACTATGTTACTTTTGGAAATGAGGGATCACTATTGTACCTGAAGTTGCCTACCTTAGTATCCGGATAGTGGAGCATGCCTTGAAGGAACCTAGAGAAGACAAGTACAATTACAGCTCTGCAGTCCGGAGTGCAAATGTATTCTGGCAAGTCTTTTATTATAGAACTTTGAATAATAGGAAATCTATAATTGAAGTTTTAATAAACACTTCTTGACGCTGCGCTCTAATGTGGTAATGAAGATTTATAGCGCAGGGACATTTCTACAGCATTTCCTTATGATTCTGACCCTTTGTTATTTATAGTTGGAGATCCCTCTCCTGCGCCCCGGTGTAAGCTCCGTTAATGGACTGGGCTCTGTATTAAAGGTTAGGCTTTTTTTTAATGCGTGTCTATTTTTTTGGGATAATTTCTGTGGCATAAATTACTGAAGGGTAACAAGCGTGTAAATGGATGACTTGTATTTCATTTTCTAGGTGAAAATCAATTTTCGACAGCCAGTTTCTATTAAAAAGAAAACCATTTGACATTTAAATGTCATCTTGAAGTTAACAATGTGTTTGCGCTGATATTACCGGGTAGCATTTCTACACAGAGCATTGCTGTTGTATCGGAGAAGCAGCTCTGTGAGCGTCTCCGGATGTTCCCTGTCTTTATATTCACCAGCACCCTTTTCCAGCCAATCATTTCCAAACGTCCCACATCTCTTCCATAGAATAGCTACTGCAATTGTATGCAGAGGCGTAACTTGAAGCTTCTGGGCCCCATGGCAAAATCTGTAACAGGACCCCCCAACTATAATGCTTTATTCATAGTACTGGGCTCCCTATATGGAGAGGAGAGGCCTTATGGGCCCCCTAAGGCTCCTGGGCCCGGGTGCAACCGCATCCCCTGCATCCTCTATAGTTATGCCCCTGATTGTATGTCTAGCTCATATAATAATCGCTGCATTTTATTTCACTTTTAGTCATTTTTCTGGTGATTTTTTTGAAGTTTCTAAAAAACACAAGTAATTCAGCTGACTTTTGCTCGCTTCTATGTGGTTTTTTTTGATCGCACATAGAGTTTTAGGGGCATTTTTGGTGCTTTGTTTTCTTTAGAGAAGCCTATGGGAAAAACACCCCAAAACCCATAGTAGAAGTGAAAAAAAATGCTGCAAAACACATATTGTTAGCAAGCTGTTTAATTAAAATACTATCGACCACCGGTCCGTCTGTGAGTGAGTAACAAGCTCCGGCCCTGATCACATGATAGGGACATCATCAAAGGTCCTAAAACATAAAACATGAAGAGCCTGACAGCAGCCGTGTGCTTACAAGACTTCTGATGATGTCACCGTCAAGTGATCATTCCGCTCTGTGGAAGCAGTTCAGGGTCACATGACCAGTGGGTGTAGGACTCTGCTGTGCTGGTTGTGATCCCTGTTGTATGGGATGAAAAATGTATGTAGCAGAGCTGTATGTGATGTACATGTAGCAGAGCCGTGTGTGTGATGTACATGTAGCAGAGCTGTGTGTGTGATGTACATGTAGCAGAGCTGTGTGTGTGATGTACATGTAGCAGAGCTGTGTGTGTGACGTGCATGTAGCACAGCTGTGTGTGTGACGTGCATGTAGCACAGCTGTGTGTGATGTGCATGTAGCACAGCTGTGTGTGTGTCTTGCATGTAGCAGAGCTGTGTGGCACATTGCACCACCAGAAACACTGCTACTATATAATTTCCTAATAATTACTAGTATTTCACTGTTGACATACTTCTGGACACCACATTTTTATGACAAAAACAACAGAAACTTCTGTGGCAAAAATCTGAAAATGCTGTGTTTTTGCAGAAAAAAAGATAATGTGATACCAGCCTATGGCTGTTTTTTTTCCCATGAAACCCCTGTGTCCAGCAGTTAAGCTGTGTGAGCAATACATGTTTGAGGCAGTTTTTCATTGAGGTTGCAGTAGTGGTAAATATGGTTCAGAGGAAGCTGTTTTGTATTCTCAGTTGTTTTTTTAAACTGAGATTAATATTTTTGGCGTGCTGAAGACAGAGTGAAACTACATGCAGTGGTGTTAATATGTATGGTAGGTACAGGCCTTCCAAGTGAAGCCACATGACTAATAATGCATCCTCTCCCCCTAGAATGTCTCTATTGTCAATTATTTTTTAAATCTATACTACATGTGTATTATGTGATAATAAATAATCAGATATACCATAAAACCTCTACTAACGTTGGTAATCCGTCCGAAAGCAATCGGCTGTACCTGAAACGCTTGCTACTAGAGGTAATTATTTCCATAGGAATCAATGTAAATCCAATTAAATTGTTCTAGACATTCCAAAAAAACACACCAAACTACATTTAATGGAGAATAAATATGGTCTTTAATACCAAAAACAATAATAATAAATGAATATAAAAGACTACTGTAAAGAATAAATGAACATTTACCATGTTATTGACCATGTTACTATGTTATCTGTGCTGTTACATAGGACTGTAGGTCACATCTACTACATAATCTGTCCTCAGCATTATCACTGTGTTCTCTGGGCTGTTACATAGGACTGCAGGTGACATCATTACCTGTCGTCAGCGTTATCACTGTGTTCTCTGTGGTGTTACATAGGACTGCAGGTGACATCATTACCTGTCGTCAGCGTTATCACTGTGTTCTCTGTGGTGTTACATAGGACTGCAGGTGACATCATCATCTGTCCTCAGCGTTATCACTGTGTTCTCTGTGGTGTTACATAGAAATGCAGGTGACATCTGCTGTACTACAGTTCATCATCTGTCCTTAGCGTTATCACTGTGTTCTCTGCGGTGTTACATAGGGCTGCAGGTGACATTATCTGTCCTCAGCGTTATCACTGTTTTCTCTGTGCTGTTACATAGGACTGCAGGTGACATCTGCTGTACTCCAGTACATTATCTGTCCTCAGCGTTATCACTGTGTTCTCTGTGCTGTTACATTGGTGTGTAGTTGTACATTACAGTATTATACTAGCGTATTACCCGTTACTGATGATAGAGAAGGGTTGCTTGCATTAGCAGCAGGAGGAGGAGGAGACGCCGAGCAGGAGATCACATTGGTCCAGCTGCAAGGTCATGGGGGTCGGCACACGCCAGTGTTATTAGAGGCAACCAATGTTACTAGGGACAAACTTTTGGCTAAAAAAAAACGCCCTTAGGGTGACTACCCACTACAGGTTTTTTTTCCCTGCGAAATTCGCAGCATTTTTTTTTTTTTGCAGGGGTCTATGGGACTTGTAATGTTAAAATCGCGATCGCCAAGTAGATGCCAGTAGATGCCAATGCTAATAGAGGTTTTACTGTACTTCTTTTAATCCACTTACAATGTGACTGATGTGTTATAATTGTTCTTAGACCAATCAAGTATCCCAACTAAGGCTAGTTTCACCCTAGCGATCGCGATTTTGCCATAAGAAAATCGTGGAAAAATCGCGTCTTTGTTCTCGTGATTTTTGGGCGCCAGCAATGCTTTTTCAGAGAATAATCCGACGCCCGCGTTGGACTTTCCAATGTTAAAAACGCTAAAAATCACAGAAAGATAGAGCACGCCACACTTTTTTTTTCTCTCGCAACATCGCATCAGTAAAAATGTTGCTAATGGGAAGGAAACCAATAAAAATCATTGGCTTCATAATTCTGCATTCTTACCCACTCTCGCATCGCGCAATTTTAATGCCCATGTGAAGTAAGTAAAAATGCAGAATTAGGAAACCAATGTTTTTCATTGGTTTCCTTCCAATTAGCGATGTTTTCAGTGATGTGATGTTGCAAGGGAAAAAAAAGCGGCATGCCTTATCTTTCTGTGATTTTTAGCTTCCATGTTTCCCTATGGAGCCGCCTTGTTTATCGCATCGCAACGCACAAACCTGTGATTTTCATGTGATGTGAAGTGTTTTTAACATTAGAAAGTCCTATTGGCCTTCACGATAAAAAATTGTGCGGTTTTATCGTGGGCGGCAGAGATGCAAGGCTACTCTCAAGAAAAAGCATCCCTGACGCTCAAAAATCGTGAGAACAAGGACGCGAATTCCAGCTATTTTCTCACGGCAAAATCGTGATCGCCCGTGTGAACGAGCCCCAAAGCTCTGCTTACACTTCTGCTTATTTCTGTAGCGCTTTCATTGCCTCTTCCTGACTTTGTGCAGCAAGAATAGTGCCGTCTGTATTGTTGCTTTTGCCATCAAAAATATCCGTACCGCCGTGGATCATATAAAAGTCAACGAGGTCCTAATCTGCCTGTAAATGTATCTGCTGTTGTGGTCCTGCTTATAGAAGCCATAATAGTGGCATGAAATGACCTCTGCCATGTATCGGCTCACAGTGGCACCAGGGCTTCCATTCTCAGAGGATACATGACGGGTACAGTGTTATGAATCATCCGCGTCCCTGTGATGGATCTGCTACAATGTGTCTTCTTGGGGAGGTATTGGTCGATACATGTACCTGGCAGGGTGCACAACTGCTCGTTGGGATCCTTTGATTTGCTAATGTATTGTTCTTCCTTTGGAGCGGCGTTGTTAAATAGAATTTGCTTTATGTGGCTTTCCCGTATCTTATACCTTCTACCTCATTCCCCTGCATTTGCATTCGTTCCAAGGCTGGGTGCACAGGGCGGATTTGCCGCGGAAATTCCGCACAGAATTTCGTCGCGGAAAATCCACCTGTAGCCACTAATCCTAGGATTCATCAGCCATGTGGACAAGGTTTCTCAGATCTGTCGCAGCAAAGCCGGCGGAAACTGGCGCTGTGGCGTGAATTCACCGACCGCAGCATGTCTATTTTTTTTCCCAGCTGCGGCCACGCTCTCCTCTATGGGAGCGCGGCCGCAATGGAAAAGCGTGCGGCCAAGCTGCTCCAAAACCCGTGGCTAAGTGCCACGGGTTTTGAAGCAGCGATTTCACGGCGGAAATCTCACATTTTTTCGCTGCGGCCAAACTGCGAGATTTCCACCAGGAATACGCCGTGTAGGAACCCAGCTTAACAGTTGCTCTCAAGCCCTGGTATGCGTACCCTAAAGGTGCCTTCACACTGGCGGGAAAATCGCACAAGAAAATTGTGTGAGATTTGTGCGTCTCACAACGCACAAATATGAACCCAATTCTTTTGAATGGAGTCATACACATGAGCGATGTTTTCCTGTATGGCACTGCGATGCGATGTAGGAAAGACTTCACAGCATGTTTTATCTTTCTGCGAGATTGCCCATTGCTTTCAAGGGGGCCGGCAAAAGTAGCTCTGGCACCATTGAAATCAATGGGAGAACTCTGCGATCCTCTGCCGTGGCTGCTCTGAGCCCGGTGTAGTGGCCGGCAGTCGTAATTGCAAACACAGCTCTCATTGAAATCAATAAGAGCTGTGCTTGCAGTTACAAGCATCGGCCACTACGCAGCAGTGGAGCCCAGTGGACGCTGCCTGGATAACTCCTTTATAGGAATTCTACTCACCTCCAGTCTGGCGCCGCAGTGCAGAGTCTGGGATGGCTGACCTTCGTGTTTAGGACCAGAGCTGCAGGCAGGTATGCTATTGGCCTTTAGCTGGGCTACATCCCTTGGACTACTCTGGGGGTCACTATTATTACTGGGGCCACTAAGGGGGTCACTGTTGCTATTGGTGCCATTATGGGGGTCACTGCAACTACTGAGGCCACAATGGAGGTCACTATTACTACAGGCGACACTATGGGGGTCACTGTTTCTACTAAAGCCACTATGGGGGTCTCTTCTAGGGTTTGATCACACGGGCGGAAGCACATTTCGGCCATGCTAATATGCGGTGTATTTGCGCAACCAAAAATGGCTTACTTCCATTTCTTTCAGGCTTTCTGGCGTGTTTTTATATGCAAAAATACGTTGTGTATTTGCGCATGCAAAAAAGAATGTAGACGGGCTCATTGAAAGTGTGCGCAAATGCGCAGTACACGCACAGATTTCCTGCATATCCACTGCGTATTTGCGCACGCCCAATCATTTCAATGGCCTATTGTGGTGCGTAATATGCCTCATTAATAGAATCCTTGACCAGCCCTTTAAGTGTTGCCCTACTAGCTCTGGGCAATAATTAAATCTCATTAGAGACCCCAGGAGACGCCAGTGACCAAGCCTTCAAGAGTAGTATTGATGGTCACATATTGATGACTACCCATCTTTCCCGAGATCTACCGGTTTAACAGAGAGCAGACTTGTCTTCCTCAACTTCTAATTCTGTAGAGAATGCTCCATTGGAGGCTTCTGGGAGTATATCTAAGGGGTTAAGAGAAGTTGGGGGGCCCCAAGACAAACTTTTACACCTGGGCCCATGAGCCTTTTGGTACGCCCTTGTATCTAGAACAATCCAAATCATGAGGGGGAGGGAAATAATAGCAGTGACACGATTTTAATGATTTGGGAAAAATTGGAGCAAAAACCGCAGTAGTCAGTATACAGGAGTCCCACTGATGAAATAGTCACCCTATTACCTACCGAAGATAGGGCATGCGTGTGCAGCGCACACATCTAAGGGCCACAGGCCGGAAATCCCTCGCTCGGCATGAATCCTCGAAATGACCTCAAATGCCTCAATAGAGGCTCCTGTAAGCTTTCCCCTACATTGGACTCTGCTAAACTGCCTCCCCCTCCCTATTTTCCCAGCTCCCATAGAAGTCTATGGGAGCCGCCGGCGTATTCCAGCTGCGAGATAGAACTATCTTTTCCGTCCAGCTACGTAGTATTTTTTCCCCACTGGGTGATTGTTTCACGGCGCAAAATTGCCCATGTGAACGAATGCATTGGAATCCAACGCCTCAGATGGTCGCAATTTTTCACTGGCATGAACGGGGCTAAATAGCTGTGTAAAAACACTCGTGTGAATAAAGCCTCCGGTCCGTGCTGCGTGAAGAGACAGGACCTGACCTATCTTCGGTGCGTGCTGCGGAGGGGTCTCCATAGACTCCTACGGGAGCCAGATAACACGCAGCGCGCAGCTCCCAATCGTGTGCACGGGCAATTTCACCCCTATTTAAGCTTGAGACCTGATGGCTGGAAATCGCCCGTTCACGCTATTTTTCATGCAGCTAGCTGCGATGTTTCCACACACTTATATTGCGCTAAAAGCATGCCTGTGTGAACGAGCCTAAGGCTTTATTTACACAGACGTATATCAGCAGCTGTTTTCACGGCCGGACGAAATACGCTACCATCTTATGTATTGGATTCCAATGCATCAGATAGGGCGGGCGATTTTCCGCCACATAAAAGCTCCCGACTGGCTAAGATAGCGCATTTCGGCCGGGTGCTTTTACACTGGGCAGGAAGGATAGTTCTGGAACTAGCTTTCTGGATGGAATATGTCGGCCACTGCATAGACTCCTATGGGAGCCAATGGGAGCTGCTGGAGAAGGAAGGGGGAGGGAGTTTTAGCAGTGTGACTGCTAAACTCCCTCCCCCTTCTCTACTCCTCTCTGCCCCTAGCCGGCTATTTGCAATGAGAGGGGGTGGGAACTAGTTGCTAAGCTCCATCCAGCCCCCTTCCCTTGCAGAAAGCTGGTGAGGGGGTGGAAAGGGGGAAGGAAGCTTAGCAGAATTAAACTGTCTCCCCCTGACCGACGGCAGATTTGTGCACCCGTTCGCACCGGTGGGCGCACATAAAAATGCTTACGCCCGTGTGAAAGATCTCTTAGTTGTATTTTGTGGCCAGCATTAATTGTGCTGCATGTAGCCAGAGTAGTCAGTCACTAAATAGACATAATAGCCATAGTAATTGCACTGTGGATAGTGGCAGTAAACGAGCCTTGGCAGCATATGGCGTTAATTGGACACAAGACAGCAGCATTAATTGGTCAATAATTGAGGGGAAGATTTTCAAAGTGACTTAAATACAAAAAATTCTATTTTTGACTAAATAGGATTTTTGATCTTGTGACCCTGGACTTTGGAATAAAAGCGCATCTTTGCAATGAATGTTTGGTGGGTAGTTCAGTGATTTTGCTGTAACGTGGCATCATGTTTCGTGGGCTCGCTGTCAGTGCAAAGCCAGAAGAAGACGGCTCTGTGTCACACTGCAGCCGCCCGGGTGGGTATTGCAGGCGCAGCTCCTATTGAAGTCAATGTTGGCTGAGCTATCCACCTCCGTCTCTGTCCACATCGATAGCGGACCCAGCAAACAACTGATCAGCAGGGGTCCCGAGCGGCGGACCCCGGCCGATCCACTATATTGAGGACAGGTCACCAATAGTAAAGTCCTGGAAAACCCCAATAATTCTCCATAGCCCTTTGCTAATGTTGTAAGGCTTGTAGTAAGGGGATGACTGCACAGGTTTTCACAACTATGGCGGACCTTAGCTATGTGTGACCAATGCGGTTGCACAGGGCACCAGCCACTAGCTTGCGAAGGAACACCAGGGGGATGCAGGTTTGGGTGATTGCTTTCTTTAGGTCTGACCAGGCAAATGAACCTTTTCTTCCGTGCAGCAGAATCTTATGGAGCTACATGAATCATTCTCCTCTTGGCTCTGTCTACTTCCTTCTGATGCTCCGAGGTGCAAGGCTTGTATAAAGAGTCTAACATTGACTTGCAGGTTCCCCTGCAACACAATTGCTTAGTTCTGTTACTGTATTTATGTTATATGCTTGGTTCTCATATTTTATTCATGTATTGAGCTTGGTTTAAGTACTGTAATTATATTACGAGCTTGGTTCTGATGCTGTATTCATGTTATGAGCTTGGTGCTGTATTTATGCAATGAGCTTGGTGCTGGTGCTGTATTCATGCTATGAGCTCGATGCTGTATTTATGTACTAAGTTTGATTCTTCTGCTGTATTGATGTTATGAGCTTGGTTCTGGTACAGTATTTATTCACAGAGCTGTTCTGACGTGGGTATGCTGCTATCTTGCTGCTTTCTACACAAGCAGAATAAGTGTAATACCGGTATACATATCTTTTTTTTTTTTTTCTTATGATGGGGGGCACCAAAACATTTCTGCACAGGGTGTCTTAAAACCTGACTGTTAACAACTATTCACATAATAGATGTAGCCAAGATGTGCCAGGACCCCTCTCTCCAGGATGTCCATGGTAGCCGTATGGCTTACACTATTGTATGTACACTTTTGTCTATCAGCAAACACAATGGGGCAACTTTTCTCGGCCTGATATCGCTCCTGTCAACGTGCGTTTTTCACGCCGATGCGAGGCGTTTTCCATTCATAAAAGCCTTGCATCGCTTTTGCGCGATTGCGATTCTCAGGCACGTTTCCCGCGCGTCAGATGCAGCACAAGTGTTTCCCATTGATTTCAACAGGAAACATCACGTTGCATCGCATCCACACCGCACGGTGAAAGCAATAGGCGAGGCGTTCCTAGGTAATGCCAAAAGATAGAGAATAGAGGTAATGAGGTGCCTGCGCTGCAGGTATGGAGTAGATATAGCAAGAACGTATAGATGAAGTAAGTAGTGGACTTACCCGGTATGGAGCTGTCAATAGTCAGGGCTCCACACCAAAAGGTCCACTTCAGCCCTGTAAACTCGCAGATGGATAATCCCAATATATACCCCGTTTCCCCAAAAATAAGACAGTGTCTTATATTAATTGTTGCTCAAAAAGATTTCACTTTTTTACATGTAGAGCTGCCTGGACACTATGAAAATTTACTTCTTTATTAACTATAAGCAGGGCTTAATTTTGGAGGAGGGCTTATATTTCAAGCATCCTCAAAAATCCTGAAAAATTATTTTGCATCCTTAAAAATCCAGGAAAATCATGCTAGCGCTTATTTTCAGGGTAGGTCTTATTTTCAGGAAAACAGGGTATCAGGAGAGCAGCAGCGGGAAAGAACGTCCGGGGTGCACAGCCTCCGTAGTAGGCAGTATATATAAAAAAAAAACTTTAACCCTTTGCGCTTCTTTTAACATGTGTGAGTTAGATGTTAAAATCTAGTAAGATGGACTTACTTCACTGGGGGGATCTGGAATCAACCATATTCCCCCTGTCCTGGTCAGCATGTAGTAGTTTGTAGGTTGTGGACCACAGGGTTCCTACTTTTCAATTTCTTAATTGACGAATATCCCGCATATACAGACACTTGTAGATGTGGCTCAATGTCTGGCAACGCGTTTCAGGGTTAAACCATACCCCTTTTTCAAGCCTAGTTTAAAGCATTATATAATTTACTTGTATATAAGCGATGATAGAAGTAGCAGCGTTCACATGTGGCGCCGCAGCGCTTCGGTATGACATCAGTCGCATAAAAATTGGTATGCATCACCACGTCTGCGAGATCAGACGTCATTGTGCGTGTCAACGTGCGTTCCGAAGGAAGCCGTATTGGTGGTTCTACAAACCTAGCATTGCATGATAATATTTAGAATTGACAAATAGTCTAAAAAAGATAGAAAATGACCCAATTTTTTTTATCCTTGCAGGAAAAAAAAATCACTCCTATAAACAAGTCGATTCAGAAGAATAGAGTTCATATTCATGCGAGTGTTGTGTGTCTTGCAGCGCCCGTGTGAATAAGCCCTCAGACCAGCCCCACCTGAGCGCGACATCATGGAATGTAAATTCTCCATATCACTGATGTAAGCTACACAAGATAAGGGAATGCTGCAGAGGTGATTCCATCTCCACACCTGCACAGCTCCTCTCCTACAGTGCCCATCACTCCCAGGTGCCCCATGCCCAGGCATCACCTCTACACAATGCCAGCTAGCAAGGGGGCGAAGCAAGCCAATGCTAAGGAGGTGATCAGTTGACAATCCTGAGCTCTGTCCCATCTCCCAATCAGGGGCTGCTTTACAGGCTGAACTTGCAGAAGGGCTGTGTAGTAGCTGAAGTTGTCCTGCAAGCAGTGATCTTGGACTCTGCCTGCCTGCCTGCCGGGGAGTGGGCAGGAGCTGCTGCTGCTGTTGTGCTTGTAACCAGGCACCTACACTAAGGAGAGGCGGGCAGAGGAGGGAGGCAGCACCATGCACTTTCCCCTTCCCTGCATCCTTATTGCAACTCTTCTCTCCTAAAGCAATGGCACCACTACTCCACCAGCCATCTGACTGATTGCACTGGCACCTGGGGATTGCATTGGTGAAGTTGGGCACAGGAGGGAGTATAGGGGGGTGACAGCCCTGCACCCCTCCAGCTGGAGATCGGGAATATATTTAGGGGGGGATCCTCATGGCGTCTCGACAGCAAAATCGGATTCAAATCTACCTGGAGACTAATAAGATCGGTCCTCTCTTTGAGGTAAGTGTGCTGTGAAAGGGTTAATATATTATATGTATCGCCATAATGACTGCAAACCAGCCATGTGCTGCTATACTGGGTGCAGGGTGCACATCCCATGGCAGAGACCCCCTATGTAGGGATGCATTGCATACAGGGTAAATGAGGATGGCATGACTATGGCACTGGTGGAATCTAGAGGGTGCATAGTAAATGTGTATAGGGTGCTGCTGGCATATGCCACAGTGTGTAGAGCTGGAGGAGGGTTTCCTGATTTCAGGAGGGCATTGTTCTATAGAGCCATTGTGTGCAGGAAAATGCTGACTCCAAAGCGTCCTGTGTGTTGCCATAGCGAAGCAAGCAGCGCCCAGGTGTGAGCCTCAGCAGCGCCCCTAGCGGTCATGTGTCACTAGTGCAAGGTCCAGTGAGACAGCTGACCTAATGAAGGGTTCTCTTCAATAGCTAGTGTTGAGTTAAGGCAAGCAACTGCTCTCTACTATCAGCTATTTTTTCCCATTGCCACTACTTTCAGGAAGTCCAGATAGAACATCCAACACTTTTTATTTTATTCCAGTTTTTCAGCTCTTTTTTATCATTTTTTTTGTAAAGCAAATTATGTTTGAGAGTAATATAGATACTTACCATTATCTCAAGGGGATTCTCCTTAAAAAAGGCATCCTTTGCATTCTTGCAGAATGCCTTCACAATGCAATCTGTCATCACTTTTCTTTACATTGAAGTGAATGCAAGGACAGATTTAACCCCTTCGTGACCAAGGCCTTTGAAATGTCCACATCAGCATTTTTGTATTTGCAAAACAATACATTCTAAGGGCTTATTCAGACGACCGTATATCGTCCGGGTATTCACGCCGGCTGATATACGGCATCCCTCTCTGCAGGGGGAGGAGGCTGGAAGAGCCGGGAGCAGTGCCCTATTTGCACCCATTGCAAATAGTGCTGAGGGGTGGAGAGGGGGCGGGAGCTCAGTGCACTGCTCCCAGCTCTTCCAGCCTCCTCCCCCTGCAGAGAGAGACAACGTATATGGTCGTCTGAATATGCCTGAATAAGCCTAGTTTTTCAGCACATTTTTTAATGCTGAAAAAGCCCCCCTCGGCTTATACTAGAGTGAGGTAAAAGAAAACAACAAAAAAACCCACGCAATTCTCACCTCCTAGCCAGCGTCTGTGTCCCGATGGTCTCCTCGGCGGTGTGGCAAGCTGCTTGAGAATTCTCCCCTCTGTCATCTCCCTGCTCAGCTTTGAATTCCCCCACTGTGATTGGATTGAGGGCCAGCCAATCACAACCGGGGCTCGATCATTCACAGCCATTCAGTGGATGACATCACTGAATGGCTGTGATTGGTTTATTGAGCGCCGGCTGTGATTGGCTGGCGCTTGATCCAATCACAGCGCTTACCTACACAGCGCTGACGGCGGGGGAATTCAAAGTCGAGCAGGGAGATGACAGAGGGGAGAATTCTGAAGCAGTTTGCCGCACCGCCAGGGAGACCATCACGCCGGGGACACAGACACAGACTGGGAGGTGAGTATTGTGGGTTTTTTTTATCTAGTATGTACTCGAGTATAACTAGGCTTATACTGGAGTCAATCAGTTTTTTGTGGTAAACCTTATTGACTCGGCTTATACTCGGGCCGGCTAATACTAGAGTATATATAGTACTTATTTTTTGTTAATTTCTGGTGGCACAGATTGGGCTTTCACCTGATACAGGGCAGGGTCGGTATCTTTTAATTTTGCATCGTTTATAGAGAAAAAAATAATCAGAAATAGGTGTAATAATCAGAAGTAAGTGATTAAATGTTGTCCTAATTTATTTGGGTTTAATTATGATGTGATAAAATTGAAAAACTGAATTTATATATAAGAATAGTCTTGTCAGACTGCTGTGTTTAACGAGACCAGATCCGTGAACGTGGATTAGCCTATTAAATACTATAACAGTACAGGAACAACTAAAAAGTTGCGCCCGAGCTTCTTGGGCGACCGCGCATAGGATGTCTGTGGGGTGACCAATCTGTGCGCTGTCCGATGGAGACCACACATTAACAGGGGCGATTCCTGTCCAAAAAGTGGGCATGAACAGGATATGGTGTTTTTTTTTTCTCTTAGGCAACATTCACACTGGCGAGAATCTTGCGCGAGTTTGTACGTTGCGAGCTGCACAAACTCGCATGAATATGAACTCCATTCTTTTGAGTGAACTTATTCACATGAGCAGTTTTCTTTTTTTTTTGTTATCCTCACAAAGACGCTGCGATAAAATAAATCGCAGTATGGCTGGGTTCACACGGGTGTATATCGGCCAGGTTTTCACGCCCCCACGATATATGTTGCCCCTCTGATGCATTGGTTTACAATGCATCAGTTCACATGGGCGTATTTCCACGGCATAAAAGCGCCCATCTTGCCACAATAGTGCATTTCAGCCGGGCACTTTTACGCCGGCGGCGGCTGCAAACATTCCTATGGGAGCCTATGGGTGCAGCCAGAGAAGGGAGGTGGGAGGGATTTAGCAGCGTAACGGCTAAACTCCCACCCCCTTCTCTCCTCTCCGCCCCTTGCTAGCTGTCTGCAATGGGAGGGGGTCGGAGAGGTGGCGGAGCTAGTTACTAAGCTCCCGCCCTGTCCCGTCCTCACCCATTGCTGGCTGCGATAAGGGGTGGAGAGGGGGAGAGAGCTTAGCACACTAGCTATCCCCCCCCCACCCCCCATTGTCCAGAGACATAAAGGGGGACGGAAGGGGGAGAGGGCTTAGCAGAGCTAAACTCTCTCCCCCTGCCTAATGGCATTGTGGTCTCGGCGCTTTTGCGCCGGGCTAGGGCCATCTGAACAGGCACACCAACGTTACATTTGTGCGCCTGTTCACGTGTTTTTACGTCACCGGCAACCTTCCAAGACATCCCATGGCAGTCGTTTGCTGTGTGATGTGCATGCGACTGCGATGTGATGTTCACAGAAGCGATGCAAGCCATTTTTGAATGGAAAACGCCTTGCATCAGTGTGAAAAACTGATCTTGGCAAGCGTGATATCTGGCCTTGCTTAGACTATTCCTCCAAGTAAAAAAAGCCCATGTGCATGCACCTATTCTAATGAATGCACGCTATTTCCGTCCAATTTTTTTTTGACCGATTTTTTTTTTTAAATTTTTTTTTTCTATCTGAAAATTGGACGGAAAAAGGCTGCGTGCGTGTAGCCTAATACCGGGAAAAGGGGCCCCGTTCTTGTATGCTGGTATCTGCAGTCATTAACGGGTAATTCGGCTCACTTTGGCTCGTGGCCGAGAGCTGATACAATCAACAATTAGGACGTATATACTGTCAATAATTCTAACAATTTTTTATTTTAATTCCACGTGGTCCATCTAGTCGGCCCTTATAGGATTTCTTTGTTATCTGTCTCTTATGGCCCTTTCACACATAGCTGGGTTGTTATGCACAGAAACTTGATGTCTCGCAAGTAGCGTCCGACTGAGATTTTAATCAAAGCGGTTGCCCAGTTACTGGTCAACCTTGCTTCAATAAGACCTCATGTCTGTATTAAGGGGAAGTAAACTTACCCTTCCGCGGCGGCTGGGATGCAGCACTGCTTGCTTGCTGTGCTCCCGGTGATTGCTGTGACAGATGATGTCACAGGAAGTCACTGTTCCTTTTCCTGGCTTGGGCGCTCACATTCGGAGCGCCAGGAGTTCAGGAACGTGACGCTACAGCCTCTTATTGGCTGCAACGGTCACTTGAATTCACGTGACATCATTTGTCACAGCAATCACCAGGACCACAGCGGGGCTGCAGCGCTGAATCCCAGAAGGGTTAGTATGGTTAACATTATTATTTTAATACATGGACTCCTATTGAAGTGGGGCTGTGCAGTAACCAAACATATTTGTGTTTGTATTCTGATCTGTTGTGAATATATCTAGAACAATTGGTCCTAGAGAGCTGAAACCCTGTCTAAATCCCTCCAAATCGCCCGATTTACCCATGTGGGAAATCTGGTGCAGTTGTCTGGCCATGCATTATTAACAGACTACAGACCCCACATGGAATACTGTGTGCAGGTCTGGACACCGCTGCTCAGGAAAGATGTTACAGTGCTTGAGGGGGTCCAAAGAAGGGCAACTAAACTAATACATGGAATGACGGGACTGGAATACCCAGAGAGGCTATCCAAATTGGGATTATTTACTCTAGAAAAAATACGGTTACGGGGTAATCAAATAAATATGTATAAATACATAAGCGGACAATACAAGGATCTCTCCCATAATCTGTTTATACCCAGGACTACGACGGTAACAAGAGGACATCCGCTACATCTAGAAGAAATCAGGTTTCATCGCCAACATAAAAGGGGGTTCTTTACTGTAAGAGCAGTGAGACTGTGGAACTCTCTGCCTGGGGACGTGGTGAGGGCAAAATCCATAGAGGAGTGTAAGAGGGGACTAGATGTCTTTCTAGAGTGCTATGATATTACAGGATATAGACACTAAATAACCAGAAAGGTTGTTGATCCGGGGATCTTCCGACTGCAAGACTTAGAGTCAGGAAGGAACTTGCCATTAATATTGATCCAGAGATTATTCGGACTGCCATTATCGAGTCAGGGAGGATTTTTTTCGCCAAAATGGGGTAAATTGGCTTCTACCCCATCAGATTTTTTTTTTGCCTTCCTCTGGATCAACCATGGGGGTGGAAGCAGCCTGAACTAGATAGACATTGTCTACTTTCAGGCTAACATATTATGTTGTTACTATGTAACTATGTAATGTTACCGTAAATAAGAGTATGACACAAATGATGCCCAGCCTGTAAAGAGCGTTCAGTCAAGCACGATCCGTTCCCCTTGTTCTGTAGAGCCTAACAATCCCCTGCACACAAGTCCAGCTGCCTGCATCTTTTAGTACATATATCATTATATTATATCTGTGCTGTCGAGATTTACGTGTATTCAGCCGTATTCCAGATTTCATACCTGCTGTGTACGAATGAATGAAATGTATGATGAGCTGTTCATATGTCAGGGCTCATTCACACAGGTGTATGCAATTTTGGTCCATAAAAAAACACACCATTTTTAATGCGGGTGTTTGTGCATATTTGGTGCATCTGTGCATTTCTTATATCCGTCAAGGCGTTTTTCACACGTGCAAGAAGGCCTAACTGATACCATTCTTGTCACAGAAAACAGGGTGTGCAAAAAGCCCCCCACAGTGAATACTCATGCTAATGCATATTCACTGTGTTTTTCTATCCACCCATAGACATTATTGGGCAACTGGTGACAATGGAGCAAAATAGGACCTGCTGCGATTAAAAGAAAAAAAAAATATATATATATATTTTTTTATTTTTTTTTTTACATGCAACATTGATGTGTAGTGTCCGTCAGTCAGTAAAAGATACAGACTGAATACAGACAGCAAAAGGCTGTGTGTGAACGGGCCCATAAAAGGCTGTTTCCACACAGATGAGTTCTGGTCAGTGAAAAACTGACTGCTTTCCATGCAATTTCCAATGTGATTTTCATACGTTCGCTTTGCGTTTTTGGATTATATTTTCTTTCAATGTGGGATTTGCATGCATTTTCCATCCGTTTTTTCACTGCTCTGCGCTTCCTGATTCTTTTATTCATGTAGTCCCCGTAGTAACATGCTTTAAAAACAGAGCCTCTTTTTAACGCTTCTGTCGCGGTTGGTGGTGCGATGCGCCGCAGGTTCAGGATGGCAGAGCAGCTGAAAGACGACGGCCAAATCTTTTTTTTAAGTCAAAAATAAGCAGACGGATGAATGTTTCCGCTCTATAGGCGCAGTACCTGAACGTTGCATAATAACATTACGATGTTAGTGTTTTCGGATTGGCAAGGCACCTCAAGAAAACAGCTGTAGTGCTCACATAGTCAGAACTTCAGCGAGCCTCTCAAATACCAGCAATTGGCCTGTCCTCCTGTTCATTCCTTGGGTCCAGGACTGGAGGGGGTGGGCTAAACATAGCAGCCACTGCTGGGTAAGGAGGGTGCGGCGCACCCCCTTACACTCCCATAGAGAATAATAGGTGATTCTTGAACAAGAATTGCACAAAAGTAGGGTATGCAACAATTTTTCAAGCTTGGACTATTAGTCCAAGTGAAAATTGCATGTGTGAATACAGAATTACATTTATTACTGGACCAAGTTTGCTATTTGAAGGGTATACAGTTAGGTTCGTAGGATTTTAGGAAAAGGCAAAGTTCACAGTCTCTGTTTTGCTTGTTTTTTAAAGACGTGCGCCATCTTTATTCTGTAGTATTTAGGGCACCTGATACATTTTCTGCAGTTTGTACAACATAAAGGTGTTTTTCCTACTATAAAACTGATGAAGTATTTCCCTTAATGCATTGAGCAATGTGAAGCCTGTAATCCCCCTCACTATTTCACACATTGGCGCACCACAGCTGTAACCGTCTTTTGGCCCAATACAGTTCATGAAGTTGAAAATTAGAAATGACTTCAAAGCAGGGACGGCGTTATTCTCATGTTCGGGGCAGGGATTATTACACAGCCTGCGAGTTTCTTGTAAAATGACCTTTACAGATGTAATCCTTGGACCCCTGGGGTTCGGATTCTTTGTTGTGTGAATGTGATTTTGATGGAGTCATTATGCAGAGCCGGTGATATTTTCTTTAAAGGGAATCTGCCGTGGATTGACAATTAAATGGATAATCTGGTCAGAACTGACAAACTGTGCTGGACACTTAGATAAACTCCATTACGGAGGGATTCTGTCCATGGTGGACTTTGGATCCTTGTGTCAGGATGTCCTATAAGGTCCACATATACGGTGGGAAAAATCATCCGGACTCACTAATTTGAGCGAGATGGAATGATTATCACATGTGTAATGGGATCTCCTGACTTTTCCCCCTGAAAGATGATGTCAGGGGAAAAAAAGATCCGTCGGGGATGTTAAATGTCAATCTTTTTGCTTCCCCTAGAGATAAGCCGACACCAGAGCTGTTTGGCTGCGCCTTTCCCTACTCTCCCCGTGTGTTTGTGGGTATAGGGGAGTCGGGAGGAATGGCTTCTGTTTGAACGAACATTTGGCCAACGGCTATTGAATGTGTATGGCCACCTGAAGACCTTGTATTAGGCACAACACGGGGTACATGTTTTCCCCAGACATTTCCTTTTATAATGGCCAACTTTGGCCATGACAAGGGTCGCGTGACCAAAGATCACTGTGGCATCACACTCTCGTTAAAGTCAGTGGGGTTTCCTGGTTGTGGCAGCCCAAAGTCGCAGATTGCAAAAATCCACCAATGTTGGACTTTTTGGGGATCGGCGGATTATGGAAACTCGTAGTCGCAGCGGAACCTCATTGACTTCAATGCGATTGTGAGGTCACAGGGCTACACAGCGATCTTAGGTCATGCAACTGCTGTCATGGCAAAAGTGACTGTGTATCTCTAGCCTAAGGCCGGTGGCACACGACCAGATTTGAATTGCGAAATCCGCAACCAGCGTCTAAACAGAGGATCCGCAGCAAATAGCATGCATTGAAGGTATGTGAAAATTGCTTTTCCTGCACACTCACGGAAACAAATTACAATTTCCGTGAGCAGAGAAAAAATGGTAGTATGCTTTATTTTGCTGCGGATTCCACACCGACGGCTTCTATTGATGTCATTGGAAGCCATCTGACCCGCAGCCCATCCCCAATTGAAATTACAGAGTGGCCGTGGGTACCCGCATCGTTGCCTAGTGACGGCGTGGCAAAAACAAACATTAAAAAAAAAAAATCTGTACTGCACATAACCGATGGTGAGGGTCCATGGACATCCGCATTAAAGAAAATGACAGGTACACAGGGTCGTCGGCTGCTGTCAGAGCCAGATTCTGCTTTGGGCTCCTGCAGGTCGTGTATCACCAGTCTAAATGTAAAACCCATCTCGATGCCCCTTAGTGTCTTGTGGGGTAAAAACCGCCAATTTTAAGGGTGGCATTCTTTTCATACAAAGTAAAATATCGGTATCTGTACAGGAGTCGATGATTTATATTCAGGATGCAAAACTACCCAAACAATTGTGACTTGGCCAAGTTCCAGAGCGAGAAGCAGGACAGAATATACGGCGCATTATTACTGAGCTGCAGTTACCCTTAATATGATAAAAGAAATCTCCTATAAGAAAGCTGGCTCACAAGCAATATGTTCAACACTGCAGTCCTCATAGGGACTGTTTCCCAAGTTTCCCTAATATAATTTGACAGATATGCAAACCAAGAGTTTTGGAGATCTTGTTGAGGACACCCATGAGAGTTGTAATATTGGTTAGATTTGTGATCACTCAGCTACCAGGAAAAGTTAGAATAAGATGTTGCCGGATAGAATTCTTAACTATTTGACAGAAGGAGACAGCCCGCTCTTGTAAGGAATTTATTTTCTTCAGTGAAAGCTCCTGGTTTTCTCTAACATGATTCTAGTCCACCCATTCTTCTGAATAGGGTCATACACATGAGCAATGTTTTCCCACTGGGCACCACGATGCGGTTTTTGGGGGTTTTCCATATTTCTTCCCCCCCCAAAAAAGGAAAAAAAATGTGTAAAAGTCATGCAACAAATTAAATGTCCCCCAGAGTGGTACCATTAAAAAATACAACTCGTTCCCTGCCCCCCAAAAAACAGGCTCCTAAACGGCTAAGTCAACAAATTATGACTCTTGCAATGCAACAGTGAAAATCGCTTGCCTTAAGGGCCAAAAAATAGGCTTGCCAGTAAGTGGTTAACCTGAAGAGCTCTGCCGCTTGTGCTGGAGATGGTGCTGTTTAAATAAGTTTCTGGTAGACATGTAAAAGATTAAGCCTCTTTTCGACACGGACATGGTGGCCAGAGCGAGGGCTTCCTGGGTCTCTTTCCAACCGGAGAGGCCATTGGCAAACCACCACAGACGCCTCTGGCACCCCAGATGGGCCCGATTTCCCCCAAGCTCGGTATGCCCATTCTCTGTCGGACCTAGCAGCCCCATTACACTAGTAAAAAGAGCACCGATCAGACGATGAAAGATTTTTCATCAGCAGTTGGTTGATTTTCAGCAATAATAAAGGTGCTTAATGATTGGCTGTACATCTCCCTGTGTGAACAGAAAAAAGTACAGCGAGCCTGTGGGGCCGAACAATCAGAGTTATAATTGCTCATTCCGATAAGCTATTCTCAGCCGTTGTAAATGAAAAATAAACCAGCGCTGATCAACATGCTTGTCGGGCCCAATTCGTAAAAGGACCCTTATCCCCTCCCAAATTTGCCATTAATAGACAAATGGGAGATCCCCACACACATTAGATTGTTACAGCATTGACAGCAACATTTTTTACAGACGCCCCTCGGATTGACCTTGTGACCATTGCATGATTTAGCTTATATTTTTCCCTTTTTAGGGTTTTTTTGCATTGGTAAGTAAGACCTATTATACTTGCTACTGTATATTGCTGCAGAAATTGTGTCCCTTGTTAAATTCTGCTTTCAAGAGCAAACTTCAATCTGCCTTCCTTATTGATTTGGCTTTGGGAAATAATTAGTTTGGTATTCTACAAATTAAATCACAAGCATTTTGGCTGGGACCTGCCTCAATCAAACTTCATTATGTATTTCATTGGATTCATTTGCCTTTTGAATATTAACCAGGGCTTGCTGGCAGTGCTTGCTTGAAGAATATAAGAGTTAATGGGCACGGCGCTCAGGTTAGTTAATGAATGATAAATTTGTTTACTCCACAATATTGATACTTGTACTGCATATTGTATGAATGCAAAATGAGGAAATCCAGATGCACCATTCTTCATTTTCAGAAGTGATGCTTTCAGTCTGAGTCTACGTGACTCGGTGTCTCATTTACTCTAAATCCGCTGGCTAAAATTAATAGTTGATAAGTCACAGCCATGTTGATTGGTGATTACCTTCACATATTGAGTGGCAGTACATTGTGAGGCCATTAACAATTATCCGCAATGCCTGGATACACGTTCTTAGCTGTAGCAGATGCTTGGGTGACAATCTTGACAGATGTTAAGGGACAGTTGGGCCAATCTGTAGGGCCCTTTGGCTAAGAGGTCTTAAAAAGATGGGGGCTCTTCTTTTGCAGATGGCAATCTGCATCATAGGGCTACTAAGAACCCTCAGCAAGTAGCTGATATTGGCCAATTCTCCGCAATGCCTGGCCACACTTTCTTAGCTATAGCAGATGCTTGAGTGACAATCTTGACAGATGTTAAGGGACAGTTGGGCCAACCTATAGGGCCCTTTGGCTAAGAGGTCTTAAAAAGATGGGGGCTCTTCTTTTGCAGATGGCAATCTGCATCATAGATCTACTGAGAAGCCTCAGCAAGTAGTTGATATTGGCCAATTCTCTGCAATGCCTGGACACACTTTCTTAGCTACAGTAGATGCTTGGGTGACAATCTTGACAGATGTTAAGGGACAGTTGGGCCAACCTGTAGGGCCCTTTGGCTAAGAGGTCTTAAAAAGATGGGGGCTCTTCTTTTGCAGATGGCAATCTGCATCATAGGGCTACTAAGAACTCCCAGCAAGTAGCTGATATTGCCAGGCAAGGTGCTGCTAGCCACGCTTTCTTCCTGCAGAATTATACAGATATGTCTTTCCTTCACTACTTTATCCTCTTGGCTTGACCTATCTCCAGATGTGTGGTGGGATATGACTAGCTGTGAAAGCAAACATGACTTTGTGATACTCTTTCGGGAGATGTCTATCTAAATTTCTGTGTAGCTACCCAAAAGGTCTATTGCAGTCTGTTGCGAGTTCTACTAGCATGTCGTGATGATATATTAAATTTGTATTGTGAGAAATTTGAGTCTTTAAAAAAAGTTGCAGAAGGATAAAGCAACCCTCCAGTTTTAGGACGAACTTCTGACCCAGGACCAGAGGTGTAAGGAGGTATATTACTTGTAGTTATTCTTCTCTGCCATCCCTTCAATCCGCTGGTTCCGGGTCCTGTTTTTGACCATCCAAGATGGCTGACACAATCTTCAGACTACCTAATCCCCCACAGTGCATTAGTAATGTTAACCCTTTGCAATCCAATTTTGGATTCAGGGGTTCCTAGGGGGCTCTCTTTTTCTGCCATTATACAATGGCACCATCTGCTGGCTAGAGCTAGTACTGCAGTATGGGACATGCGGGAGAGGCCCCCGACAACAGAGCAGTGAGTAACATACAGTAAGAATACCCTGCCGGACGTCTTCCGACATCGAAGCTGTACAATCTTCAATCAGAATGTCTTCAGACATCAGACAGTGGATTAGAAAGGGTTAATGCACTATACCTGCTCTGTGATTGCCCAGAGCTGCTCGTGATTAGTACTGACCAATGAGAGTTCAATTCACAGTGTGTACTAGGTAGTTAGAAATGTCTGCAGCCATTATGGAAGGCTGAAACAGGGCCTGAAACTGGTGGATCAAAAGGGGGCAGTGAAGAACAATTCTGAGTAATATACCCCCCTGCCTATGCCATCCCGGGACAGAATTTCATCCCAAAACTGAAGGGTCGCTTTAAGAGTGGACATATCTGTATGCAGCCAATAAAGTCACTAGCCATCCAATACATGAATGGATCGGGCCGCCAAAATGAGGTAAGACAGCCTCTTCAATGGTTATTTGTAAAAAACATGTTGTATTATAGGATTTTCTAGTAATCTATCGGTCATAGATGACTTGATATAGGGTTTTTCACCAAAGATAATACAAAAAAAACACACACAGCAGAAACGGAGCAAATACTACTGTGAATGGACATTGGCCATGATAAATTCAGTAACGTGATGTCATTATTGTTAGCAGAAGCTTTCTGAAATAGACATGCTCCCAAGGATTGAAGAGTTGGCAATCAGCACATCACGTTATCTGCCGCTGTTCTGTAGTCTGCTCCCGCTTGTCACCAGCCATGGTCTTAGGTTTTGGCACTCTGCTCAAGACGTCCCAGTTGTCACAATGGTGAAAAAAGTATTTTATATTATCACAGGCCATATTGGGCTCTTCAGGGCTGTGGATATTGTGTTCACATTCTTGGCCTGTAACAGTGATTAATCTGTACAAGAGCATCAAGGAGAAGCTCTATCTCCACCGCTGCTTTAAAGAATATACTAGGGAAATGCCGACATTCCCTGAACTCGCCGGGATGGAATAAAAGGCTTCACTTCTGAAACTTGTATTCTGTCCTCCTTAGAACCCTGGCACTATTAGCACTGCTATGGCAGTTTTGTTCAAAAGTTATATCACCCATGGGAAAAAGTAATTGTCCCCCTAAGGCCTCATGTCTACAGGCGAGTCGGATTCCGCAGCGGAATCCAACCCTGCCCCGGACCCTGCGTACCTGTCCGGGTCTTCTATTTTCTGTACTGCGGATGTGTGTGGAAGCGCTGGCCGGCACACATGTCCAGTACAGTTTTGGTTTTTTTAAACTCCTGCTTTCCCGCGGAATTCACGGCCTGTCTGCAATGTCAATTGCAGATGGGCCGCGAATCGGACAAAATTGATCGACTTCAATAGAGACCATCTTAATGGAATCCGCCCTAAAATGCATGCTGCGATTTGTTTTGCCGCATGTGGAATCTGGAAAATAAATCTGCGTGTGGTAATTGAGGTGCGGATGCCTAATCTTTTTGCTACATTGGAGGGTTTTCGAGCATGCACTGCCTGTTTAAGGTCTTGCCACAGCATTTTAATGGGATTACAATGTATAATAATGGGCGATATCGCACAGAAATGGGTCAAGCTCAAATTATTCTATCTCAGGCTCTCGATCCGAGAAAAAAAATCGCCCACAGCTTCACGCACACATGCAGATTTGAATTGCGTATTCCGCAAGCCTGCTTCATTTTGTAGCAGATTTTGTGCAGACGGGCTCCATTGATCTCTGTTGATGCATTCGATCCGCAATGCATCCGCAATCACATTGCAGATTTGTAGGTGGATGCTTCTCAAGTTGCTTGCAGACCAGGCAGGGAGATGGGGGAAGGCACCATTGGGCCTTTTTTCCCCCCTGTGCTGATAATCCACTGTGCATCCATGTTCATCCGCACAGAAAAACCATTGAATTTGCAATGAATCGCAGGTCTTCCGCCTCTGCCGTGTGCTTGCTATAATTTAACTTTTGATGAAAGTGAATTCATTATATACATATCAGTATATCGGAATAAATTGTAGGAGCAAAACTGAAAATTGAAAACTTAGAGGGGTTTTCCATGACTTAAAAATTGCCTCACAACCCCTTTGTCCTTCCTGGTTGCTGCTGACCAGGACATGTGACTGCTGCAGCCAATCACTGGCTAGAGAAGGTTACTGCTGTGGCCAGTGATTGGCTGCAGCAATCACATGTCCTCGTCAGCAGCAACCAGGAAGGACAGAGGGGTTGTGAAGCAATTTTAAGCTGTGGGACAACCCCCCTCTAGGATGCGCTCACAGATTGCTGATTGGCTGCAGATTTTAGTGCAGATCTGCAACACATTTCACCCTTTCAATTGAATTAAAAGTCTTGCAGCAAAACCCACAACAAAATCTGCAGCAAATCAGTGAACAGACTATAAGGCCTCGCTCAGGCAGGCGGAATTTGCTGAGCGCCTCAAGCGTATCTCTCACATGCAACTATGCAATGACATGCGTATTTGCTGCGGGTACTGTTGTATTATGTGGCTACCGGAAGCAAGGGGTGGAGACATAATACGGCTGGCGTTACATGCAGGTGACGCCCCCAGCCTGTGAATGGCTGTCCCCGCTTACCTCTCTGCTCTGAAGTGCCATGCAGATCCTGACGGGTGGGAGGCCACCACCGGCAACATTGTCCTCCCCTGCTGTCACCGCTTCCCTCTCGGGTCTGAAGTGCCATGCTGACCCCGGTAGCCTCTTTGCTGTCCCCAATGGCCTCTCTGCTTTGAAGTGTCCTGCCGAGCTTGACGGGCAACACTCACCTCCCCCCTGCTGTTGTGGCTGTCAGCGGTATGGAACAGGCCGTCCGGTGCTCTCGTCAGCTTCAGCGGATGGGGCCCTGTCTCTGCTTCCTTCAGCAGCTATCATGGGCGCCGCTGGTGAGAGCACGATGGGGAGCGGAGTAGCCCTCATCGGTCACATTCCCCCCCCCCCACGCTACTTTCACCAGCTGTCAGGGGCGCCAATGTTGTCAGCAGCAGGAGCCTCCTCATGTCCAGCAGCTCACTGTTGTCCCAGTCGCCTTCTGAAGTTTTGTGCACGCTGCGCTGTAGCTCTGTCTGCGAGGTCGCCCTTGCATCTGCCCTAGTCCTGGTGGGACATGCAGCCAATTGGGAGCTAGGGACCTGACAGGGGGCGTTCCTCCATCTAAGCACTGTCAAACCCCTAGCTTCCGGTGGCGTCAAGGTACAACAGTACTTTTGCTGTGTGCCAATAATCCTCATATACTAGCTTGGTGTGTATGTGCACGTAATGTGCGCCAACAATGTGCATGCCATTTTTTTCGTGAGTGCATTTCTCGCATTGTGTGTGAGAGACAACATGGGGGAGGAGTATGGGAGATTGGTACTGCGTATTGCGCATGCAAAAACCGTGCACGTTATATGCAGTGACCATACACTCGTGTGCGGGAGGCCGAAAGGTGAAGCATTCTTGTGTCGTGTTTCCTTTTTTTTCTATGCACACTTTTGTAACAAGTTTTTTTCAGATGTTTTCATACCCTATTGAGAAACCTACGCAAACCCCTCCTTCCCCCGGAAAAACAGACAACTGCAAAAAGCACCAAAAAATGCACAAGTAAAGAAAAAAAAGTTAAAAAACAAACACTGCATTGTTTGTAGTGTGTTTAATAATTGCCTATTGACCTAAGATCTGGCCATGCCAACCTTAATAAAAAGATCCAAAAATTCTTATAAAATTACCAGTAAAAACTTGTCATTTCTCCTAAAGACGCCATGTATAAAAAACATCCAGATGTGGTTTCACACAGATTTGTGTGCAGTTTTTGTCCCAAATCTGTAGTCTCACAACCCACATCATGTCCTCATGTCTTGTCACTCCTTATACTAATATCACGAATCGCTGAAAAGGATCCAATCCATACAAAAATCACGGAAGGCCACCATATTTACGGATATAGAGATACAAGGGGTATAACCGCAGAACAGGCAAAATACTATATGGAGGAGGTGGCACAGGTGTAGGGTGACCAGATTTTCCCAGGGTCAAAGCGGGACAAAGGGGTGTGGTAATAGGCTGGGCTTATCATGCCCTATTATTTACCTCTGTTGCTATAAAAAGTACAGGGCCATTTCGTCTCCTCCAAAGGCTTCCTGCTGTCGGCGCTCCCCGGCTTCCAGTTCCCAGCGACCTGTAATTGCCTCACCTGTCCAGGCTGCTGGGAACTGGAAGCCGGGGAGCGCTGACAGCGGGAAGCCTTTGGAGGAGGTGAGGTGGAGCGCCACATAGTATAAAATCAGCAGCAGATAAACCACTTATTGCCAGTCAAAATCTACAGCAATGGTATAGATTTTAGCTGTTTTTGGATGCGGAAATGCTGCGGAATTTGCCACTGAAAATTTTGCTGCAGACATTCCTGAGCATTTCTGCCTTGTGTAAGCATACTCTAAGTCAGCTTGTGGTATGCTGCCACAGTAGTAATAGTGACCTCTACAGTGGCCTCAGTAGTAATAGTGACCCCTACAGTGCCCTCAGTAGTATTATGACCCACACAGTGGTCTCAGTAGTAATACTATTACTACTGGAGCTGATATAGGGGACACTATTACTATTAATGTCTCCTACGTCAACTCCGGTAGTAACAGTGACCCCCTAATAGCCCCAGTACTTAGAGTTTCCCCCCAGTAACCCATATACTTACATTCTCCTGGTCTTCAGAGTGCCGCTGCTCCTCTTCTAAGCACTGCTGCAAGCGGAAGTATGTGTGCCTGGACTTCTCCTCCCTTCTCCTCTCCTCTTGCGGAACCAAGGAGGGGAGGTCAGGGGTGGAAGATCCCGGATGCACACAATGCTGTCAGTGTGTGCTTCTGGCAGCGGCACCACAGTCTGATTACCAGCCGGGGAACCTACGATACCCCGGCTAGTAATCACTTTAATGGTAACCCCGCATCCCAAAAGCGGGACAAACATCCTGAAAGCAGGACAAACTGCTGTCCCGCCTGGGACCCTGAGGAAGGCAGGACATGGGGTCCCAAAGCGGGATTGTTCCACCTAAATCGGGACGTCTGGTCACCTTACACAGGTATAAAATACTTATAAACAACCGTTCACACCTACATATATTGGGGAACTGCTTAGTATTATACAGGCTGGGCCATGAAAAAATAGTCCTGGACCATACTCTTCTGAAAGCTGTTAAAAGAAAATCTGTCCATAGCAGCCAATCACAGCACAGCGTATACTTGCATATAAATAAGGCCTATAAAGCTCTACCGCCATGAGCTCCCCAGAATCTGAAGACCAAATATGAGGTATTAGTTTAGTTTTTGTCCAAAATACACATGTTCGCAATGTGCATAAACTCATAATACGTCACCCGTAGAAATCTATAGGTTATACTATACTTCTGGATGAGTTCTAACCTCAGGGATACATTATAAACTGTGCCATGATTCATCACATGCCATATGGGGTGTTGTCGTGCAGAAGAATATGGCGCCATAGAGGAACGGCCTACGTCCGCCCGCGGAGTGACTGCGGCTCTGTAATATGTAGCTCTAGCGACTCTGCCTTTTGTTTGGATAGGAAAAGCTTTTTTTAAGACTTGGAACGTTAAAATATTGAGCCATAATTATCCCTGTGGTTCAGATAAACAATAAGTTTGCATTTTGCTTCTTGTTTCTGGAAAAAAAGCGCAAGCATTTCCAGTAGAAATCAATCAAAAGCAGCAGGTTATTGAAGGAAACATACATGTGGGAATTCACGGCTCCCCGTCGCTGCGCACGTCTCACTTTACTGGCATTCATATACCAAGCCAGCAGAATGGCGTACCAATATTGTGCAGTGAAGCCTCATGTCCATCATTATATGAGTTGGCAGACATGGCTTAATACACGTTGTTCTACCCAAAGTAATTGGACAGCTGAGCAAGAAAGAAAAGTAGTATTTATCTACAGATGTTAATAATTAGTGGGGCGTCATTTGGCACTAATGACATTGGATACTATCCGTGGCATACTTTTTACTGATACCTGGTACACAACTAGTATTTCCCTCCATTCATCCTGCAAATGTCTGGCAAGTTCTCTTGCCTGTCTACAATGGTGCAAGGAGCTTCCTCACTGGACAGTTGAGCAATGGAAGAATGTTGGTTGGAATGACGAATTATGCTACTCCATCTTTAGATGGGTGTACCTGGGTGTGAAGGATCCGGGGGAACACCTTTAGCCTGAGTGTGTTGTGTGAACAGTTGAGTACGGCGGAGGTTCTATTATGATCTGAGGGAGTTTTACGTGGCACAGTCTCGGTGCGTTTGTTGTAGGGACAAGAACCGTGAACACAGACCTGTGGAACAAGAACCATGAACATATACCCTGACACTCTATTACAACATTGTCGGCAGTATATTATTGTCTACCCTGGAAATGCTCAGCAATACTTCTGACAAGTCAATGCGCCTTGTCACAAATCCGACGCTGTTTTATGCTGGTTTGAGGATATGGATGTTCCACGATTAAACTGGCTGCACAGAGTCCCGCCCTGAACTCTACTGATCATCTTTGGAATGAACTGGAAGCTCAGATCGAGTATTATGAACAGCATCCACCTTTTTTTGGGAGAACTCGACAGATGTTTACAGGATGAATGGAGGGAAATACCAGCTAAAGGGTATCTGATGTCATTAGGACCAAAGAAGGCCCCACTAAATACTAATATAAAACTAATTTCCATATTGCTCCCCTAATGGGCATGTGCCATCCTGACAGTTGTTCAGGGCATCATTGACATGTTTGTGTCAGAATCAGTGGACTGTGCCACACACTGGTTTGAGATTGAGACTATGGACGCCTGCATGCATGTGCCCTTTGGGCAGCAGTCAGAGGCTGTCAGGAGGCCAGAGCACAACTCTTACCATGGACAGAAGACGAGATGGCGGCCACAACTCTGGATAGGGGTATGCCCTGTTAACAAAGGGGAATTGACTCTGTAACGCCCACTTGTCAAAAATTTCCAGGAGGAATAAGAGAAATAGCACGTGGTAACTTAAGCGCATAGCAGGTGCTGTGATGGGTCTTTAGTAATTCCTTGTGGTTGCCCTGTGAAGCTTGTTTTCGTGAGTTTTACGCCACTTTTTTAGTATGATTTTTTGTAGTTGAATCAAAATCATGAATTTTTTGTAGCAAAATTGTTCCCATTTTGCTGCAAATGCATGATATATGTGCATATCATTCGAATATTAGATATGTGTTTGGTATTGTGTGTATCATCCGAATATTGGATGTGTGTTTGGTATTGTGCGTATCATCCGAATATTGGATGTGTGTTTGGTATTGTGAGTATCATCCGAATATTGGATGTGTGTTTGGTATTGTGCGTATCATCCAAAATTGGATGTGTGTTTGGTATTGTGCGTATCATCCGAATATTGGATGTGTGTTTGGTATTGTGCGTATCATGCGAATATTGGATGTGTGTTTGGTATTGTGCGTATCATCCGAATATTGGATGTGTGTTTGGTATTGTGCGTATCATCCGAATATTGGATGTGTGTTTGGTATTGTGCGTATCATCCAAAATTGGATGTGTGTTTGGTATTGTGCGTATCATCCGAATATTGGATGTGTGTTTGGTATTGTGAGTATCATCCGAATATTGGATGTGTGTTTGGTATTGTGCGTATCATCCAAAATTGGATGTGTGTTTGGTATTGTGCGTATCATCCGAATATTGGATGTGTGTTTGGTATTGTGCGTATCATCCGAATATTGGATATGTGTTTGGTATTGTGCGTATCATCCAAAATTGGATGTGTGTTTGGTATTGTACGTATCATCCAAATATTGGATGTGTGTTTGGTATTGTGCGTATCATCCAAATATTGGATGTGTGTTTGGTATTGTGCGTATCATCCAAATATTGGATGTGTGTTTGGTATTGTACGTATCATCCAAATATTGGATGTGTGTTTGGTATTGTGCTTATCATCCGAATATTGGATGTGTGTTTGGTATTGTGCTTATCATCCGAATATTGGATGTGTGTTTGGTATTGTGCGTATCATCCGAATATTGGATATGTGTTTGGTACTGTGCGTATCACCCGAATATTGGATATGTGTTTGGTATTGTGCGTATCATTCGAATATTGGATATGTGTTTGGTATTGTGCGTATCACCCGAATATTGGATATGTGTTTGGTATTGTGCGTATCATCCGAATATTGGATATGTGTTTGGTATTGTGCGTATCATCCGAATATTGGATATCTGTTTGGTATTGTGCGTATCATCCGAATATTGGATATCTGTTTGGTATTGTGCGTATCATCCGAATATTGGATATGTGTTTGGTATTGTGCGTATCATCCGAATATTGGATATCTGTTTGGTATTGTGCGTATCACCCGAATATTGGATATCTGTTTGGTATTGTGCATATCACCCGAATATTGGATATGTGTTTGGTATTGTGACCCCCTGTTAGTAAATGACAAGTAAAGGTCTTATGAAGTATTGTATCAGAGTCTGCTCTCGCTTTTCACAGTTGTAAGAGCGCTCAGCGAGGGATGTTCCATGTCGTCTTCTCGCGTGGCTCGGCATCCAGTCTCTATTACCATGTTTATTACTGCACTTGGCTCTGGCACTTAATTAAAGTTTTCGTCTTGCACGCAGAAATGTTCAATTCACTCTCACTGGGACTGACTTGAAATTATTCTCACGTTCACAAGTCAAGACCCAAAAAGTAGACGCTGGCTTATTTTTGAGATAAGTATTTTAGTTCTGTAATCCTAAAACTCAAGATAAGCTGCTGCTTTCCATTTTGCTGTAATATATTTGTGTTTTACATATAATTCACTTCCTTAATATGCTGCTTTATGATAAAAGGGCTCCAGATTGGCTTCATTCAAAAATTTGGTTAAGTATTGGCCATCATGCCGCTAAATGGCTCTAAAATGCTTATTGGTGGGCAAGATAAAGCTTATGTAATATCTTTGCTCCTTCTTCATAAGTTTTCATTGGCCATTGAACAGTTCTGAAAAATCCCAAGAGATCAACTGATCACCTCACCCGCTTTTTCTTTAAAATGGGGTGAGTTTTGAGTATCTGACTTTCACAGAACTGCTCGGCACATGAGACCACTGTGGGGGAAATTGCGTGGCGAAACAGAGGTGGAGTTTATGTGCCGCAACTTTGGATCCATATGATGGGAGGCTTGGTTTTGGGGATGGGGATGACTGGTGTTTTTCAATCAGCACTTATAGATACTGCTTAGAGGAACGATTTAGGCCGGCTGCACACGAGTGGGTCGGATTCTTGATATGTGGTCCGGCAGAGGAATCTGACCTTGTGCCCGGCCGGTGACCCCGCGTACCTGTCAGTCGTTTTCTTCTGTACTGCGGGTGCTCCAGTCGGTTCACTGGCGGACATACGCAGTACTGATTTTACCGCACTAGCTATGATGTGGAACCTGTGTCTTGTCCACAGTTTTAATTGCGGATAGGCCGCGGGTCAGACGACTTCCATTGACTTCAATGGAAGCCATTCTTGCGGACACTGCACTAAAATAGAGCATGCTGCAATCTTTCCTCCGCGAGAGGAAAATCGCAATTCATTTCCACTCTTGTGCAGGAAAAAGTCTGCTTTGGATTCCGTAATGCAAATCTGTCCGTGTGCAGGCGGCCTTGATAACGGGTGAGAATTCCTTCCATCTTTTAACCCTTTCCAATCCAATTTGTATCGTGGTTTTCCTAGGGGGCTTACTGTTTTTCTGCTGTTATACAACTGCACCATATGCTGGCTAAAGCCAGTACTGCATGAGGTGACACTTGGATAGGCTCTGACAGCAGAGAGGCTGGCAATATACAGTAAGAGAACCCTGACGGACGTCTTCCAACATTGGAGCTGTACAGCCTGAAATCATAATGTCTTCACAGGTCAGACAGTGGATTAGAAAGGGTTAACTGTGCCTTATGTTTCTAATCTGTTTAATGGGTTATTACTGTAAGGCAGTGGCCGTATTATTTCAAGAAGGTGCGCACTATCACAGGGTGTAGTTGGAGGGGCTGCGACTGGACTTCCGGAAAGATAGAATCCATATAAGACACCAATGAGATGTGAGTAGCAGATCAAGTTGAAGGACATAGTCCGTCTAGGCCTGTGTATTCAGCCAGGTCACTGCAAAATATATTGCCACCATTCGGAGAAGTTGCTGAACAAGTAATTTGTAAATACAACAAATAAATCTTGTTATTTGTACAGCGCCAACTTATTCCGCAGCGCTTTCAAGTCATTTTATTTATTAACCCCCACCAAGTTCGGTACTCCTTTTACCGACCTCGGAAGGATGAGTCGACCTTGAGCCGGCTACCTGAACCATGCGGGGAGGGTGAGAGACCTCAGCAGTGCTAAGGTCTCTCCACCCAGCCCACGGAATTCCGCCCTGCGGTGAATACATGCCGCAGACCCTCCGTGTGAACGTCCGAGAAAGCAGGAGATTCAGCCGCCACTTGGTCGTAGCTTTTACTGTTCATGCGATTTTTGGCCGTGGTCGCTGGTCTCTCTTTACAGATAGCACCTCTTTCCAAAATTTCCACTTCCTGGTGTGCTGGTTTCACTGCCTGTGACATAGATGCCATTAGCTCCTTGTATCTGGCCCTAGTGACTTTTTAGGACCCGTGTTGTACCATGTGACCTTCTGAATGTTGCCAACAATAAGTAAGGATGCAGAGGGTTTCTCTTATGTTCCTTTATTTCCCCTCCCCCCTCTTACAAGATTACATTGGTGGGAGCGTGGTCTGGCGTTCCGAGCAATGACTATTTTTGTCTACTGGGTGCCTTCACTCAGGTGAGTGCTATATCGAACCGATATCGCACCCTGAAACCTGCCATCTCTGCTGCAAATGGAATGTGTTTTGCGATAAATACGCATCTTATCTCTGCAGTATGCAATTTCCGTGCGCATGAAAATCAGTTGTTCCAATGCGAAAAAATTGATAAACCGCATCGCACTTGCATGAAATTTGCACGCAAGGGCGATGCAATATATATTTTTTAACACATAGGAAATAATGGACAATCCTGAATCAGAATCGCCCAAAAATAGGACATGCAGACGTTTTTTTCAATCTCGTAAAAATCACACATTGAAATCAATCTGTTCTCTCCGCATGCTATATCTGACCATATCGCAAACAGCCAGACATCGTGGCATGCCCTATCTTTCTGCGCTGTGCGATTTTTATTTTTTTTTTATTATTTTTTTTTTTATTTTATTTTTTTCCTTCTTTCCCATGTTTCCCTTCGGAGCCTCCATTTTATCGCAACGCAACAAACCTGCGTAGCGATGTGATGCCATGCTACCATTAGTAAGTCCTATTGACTTTTTCGATAAAAAATCACGCCCTTTTATCGCATGATTTTATTGCTGGCGGCAGCACTGCGATGCAAGATTATTCTAAAAAAAAAAAAGCATTGCTGATGCCCAAAAATTGCGGGAATAAAGACACGATTTTGCCGTAATTTTCTCCTGGTAAAATTGTGGTCTCCTGTGTGATACTAGCCTAAGGGTGACTACCCACTACAGTTTTTTTTTACTGCGGAATTCGCAGCGTTTTTTTTTCTGCAGGGGTCTATGGGACTTGTAATGTTAAAATCGCATCGTGTGAAATCGCACTTTATCGCAAAATCGTAAATTTGCGCGATCGCGATTTTAACATTACAAGTCCCATAGACCCCTGCAGAAAAAAAAAAAAACGCGAATTTCGCAGTGAAAAAAAAAGGTAGTGGGTAGTCACCCTAAGGGCTCCTTTCCACTAGCCTTTTTTTATCGCTGCGTTTTTTTTTAAAGCGATTGTCAATGGTACTTTCTAATGTTAAAAACGCAATGCAATGCACCAAAAACGCATTTGCATTGCATTGCGTTTTTAACATTAGAAAGTCCCATTGACAATCGCGTGAAAAAAACGCAGCGATAAAAAAAGGCTAGTGGAAAGGCACCCTAAGGCCTCGGTCACACGGGCGTTTTTTAGCGCGATTTGCGGATCACATAACAGATGCGCATCCGCAAATCGCATGACCTGGGCCGACGATTCGCTGAAAAATCTACACCTAGCAGCTGTAGCAGAGGAGAACGATGTTCGCCCATTGAATTCAATTGAAAGCAATAGGCTGCCGGCAAGCGCTGGATGAATTTTCGGGGAAGGGCTTAAAATATAAGCCCTTCCCTGAAAACCATCCTGAAAATGTGTAAAATTAAAAAAAAATGTATACTCACCTTTTTCCTGCAGCCGGAGTTCAGCCACGTCCGTCCGGCAGTTCTCCTGTACTGCTTTCTGTAGTATTCAGCAGGCAGGGATTTAAAATCCCCACCTGCTGAATGGGCTGCCTCTGATTGGTCACAGCCCTCACCAATCAGAGGCAGCTCTCACTCACCCATTCATGAATTCATGAATGGGTGAGTGAGTGCTGCCTCTGATTGGCTGAGGGCAGGGACCAATCAGAGGCAGCTCTCAGCTGTCATTCAATTGCTGAGAGCTGCCTCTGATTGGTCCCCCGAAAATTCATCCAGCGCTTGCCGGCAGCCCATTGGTTTCAATGGAGCCGGCTGTATTGCCGGCCCCATTGACTTCAATGGGAGAACATTGTTCTTCTCTGCCACAGTTGTGGCACAGCTGTGGCAGAGGAGAACAATCTTAGTGTATGTTCTCAATGGGCTCGGCGCTGCTCCTGCCAGCCCCATTGAGCGCATATACAAGCACCGATCTGCGCAGAACGCAGTTACATGCGTTCTGCGAATCGGTGTGTCCTAAAATTATCGGCACATCCGCATCAAAAACGAACATGTGACCGATCCCATTGCTTTGCATTGGGTCTATAAATCTGCAGATCGCAAGCGCGTCTGCAAATCGGACCTAAAAACGTCCGTGTGACCGAGGCCTAACAGTTTTTTTTTCTATCGGTCCTTTAGGGTATGTTTGCACATTATGATAAAATCACAGTTTTTGCTGCTATTTTCACAAAATCGAGACAAAGCCATGATACATGAAATAAATTCAAAAACCTCTGCAGAACGCCAGGCTTGTCTTTGTACATTCAGTTTATATGTCTAGAAGTGACAATCTAACATGCTTCTGAAAACTCAGTTGTTGTCTATAGAACTCTAGTAAAGGAAGTTGGGCAACCGCGAGCGCATGTAGCCGTGATCAGGGGCGTAACTATAGAGGATGCAGGGGACGCGGTTGCACCCGGGCCCAGGAGCCTTAGGGGGCCCATAAGGTCTCTCTTCTCCATATAGGGAGTCCAGTACTATGAATAAAGCATTATAGTTGGGGGCCCTCTTCAAGTTACGCCTCTGGCCGTGATCCTTGACGGCCGACGCCTGGATTAGTGCAGTTTACCAGAAACTTTCTATGCCGCTCATGTTTCATAGAGAATTTCCAACCTAGAAGGTGAGAGTAGAGAAAATTGGTAAAAGCAGACCTCATCATTGTGATGGTTGAGGGATAAAATCACTGTGATAAAACCGTTCTGTGCGATTAGTCAATCTATTTAGCAAGAAACCTCCGCTGTCCCTTGTTTTATGAATTATAGACAAGTGCTCAGTCACCCGGTCTGATGGCCAGTGAGCCTGGAAATAACAAGTTCATATATTCCAACACTATTAGATATCCTACCATCCGAAAACATTTTATGCAGTGCTGGAAACCTGGCCAATTTAGCAAACTATATAGCGTTTGTGGATAAGACGGCGCGAGGCGGGGAGTTTAGGCCGCACAATTTTGTGGCTGGTAACGTTTTCTGAGTGCGTTGTGCAACACAATTACCATGGCAGATAAAACTAGTGTGAATTAGTAGTGATTTTAAGATATAGATCCAGAATAGAGATGAGCGAACGTGCTCTTTTAGAGCAATTACTCGATTGAGCATCACTTTTTTCGAGTAATTGCCTACTCGGGCGAAAAGATTCGGGGGGCGGGGGGCGGCATGGTGGAGAGGGGAGTAGCAGTGGGGAACAGGGGGGAACTCTCTCTCTCTTCCCCCCCCCCGCTCACCTCCGATGCCCCCAAATCTTTTCGCCCGATTACGCAGTTACTCGAAAAAAGCAATGCTCGATCGAGTAATTGCCCTAAACAAGTACGTTCGCTCATCTCTAATCCAGAGCAACGCTCATATGTAGACTTCAGATCTCAAATGTCTCAGCATTCTGCTCTGGATCAGTGTCTCAGTGCTGTTCAAGCTGTTGTTAAAGTTTTCAGAGGGTGTAAAACTGGGACGTGGATGCCGAACAGACTAGAATGATGTTAGACCTCTAAAGGCAAACAGATATTTTGTATTGCATGACATGGCAATGGCCGAGCTAGGGGTCTACCTGACCACCAACTTGGACAACCCAATAAACAAAGTCGTTCGTTGTTGGAAAGGTCACAATTTTACCGAAACAATAATTATTGAAGATAAAATCTGAAAGACAAAACATTGTTTTAGGTTTTCTTTTTTTAATTACAATACAAGTCACTGTATCTAATCCAGAAGCATAGTCCTTGACAGCACTGGCGTAACAACAGGGGATGCAGCGGTTGCATCTGGGCCCAGGAGCCTTAGGGGGCCCATAAGGCCTCTCTTCTCCATATAGGGAGCCTAGTACTATGAATAAAGCATTAGGGCGCCCACCCACTGGCGTTTGCGATTTTCGTGCGTGAAAAACGCAGCGTTTTCGCGGCGTTTTTTGCCGCGTTTTCGCGGCTTTTCCATTAATTTCCATTGACTTTCATGGGTGCATTAGGAGAAAAATAAGGACACATATGCAACTGACAGTTCCTATGTTAAAAAACGCAACGCAACGCAAAAAAAAACGCCAGTGGACAGGAGTACATTCAATTCTAATTGCTCTTGAGAAAAAACGCAAAACGCAAAGAAAAAAAAAATCGCCAGTGGGTGGGCGCCCTTATAGTTGGCGGCCCTGTTACAGGTTTTGCATTGGGCCCACGAGCTCGAAGTTACGCCTCTGCTTGACAGCATATCAATATTAGGAGAACCGTAATCTCCAGTCATAAATATAGCAATATATAACTTAATGAAGGTATCCACCACTAGCCGCAAATCAGGGGTAATTAAATAACTCAAACGATAAGCAGCTCCAAACTGCTTCCCAGGGTCCGCCCCTTAGAGAAGCCCAATGTAGCATTGAGCGTATAATTTTGGTTAACAATAACTGAATTAATCAGCTGCTATCAAAGACCTGCCATGAGGCGCAACCAAGAAAGAGCACCTCATTCCCCTATTCTCTACTCTGCAAACAGAATAATAACCTAAAAGAAAGAAGCTACTTGTTTCCTTTTTCCTCCCACAATGCTATATAAATGACTCCTGTACAAAAAACAGCCAAGGGTAGTGCAAATTTAATCTAAACTATAAAATTACTTCCTAGCTTAACCATCTAAGAACTTCCCCTAAGAGTAACCCAACTATCACATGATACCTATACTCCTCCCTCCAGAGGCGTGACTTGAGACTCCTGGACCCCAGTGCAAAATCTGTAACAGGGCCCCCAACTATAATGCTTTATTCATACTACTAGGCTTACTATATGGAGAAGAGAGGCCTTATGGGCCCCTTAAGTTTCCTGGGCCTGGGTGCAACCGCATCCCCTGCATCCTCTATAGATACGTCCCTGCCTCCCTCCATACACCACCCTTAATTCAAACTTGTTTACCCCTGCCTGTCCAGGCATGTCATGCCACACTCCTCCTAGCTGCCGCCCATTTCTGTGCTTCCATAACCGCCCTCTCAAGGATAGTTGCCTAATATTTCCCCGACAATCATATTAACCAGGGGACCTTATGGTTAGGATCCGCTAACATTCAGGTTTCCTCCTCACACTACTGTTGTTATCTTCTGTTTTGCTCGGTTTTAGGAGCAGAACAAGGAAATTAGTGGCTGTGCCAGATACAACATACAGCAGACGCCAACTGCACCCATGGACCTGATTGACCATAATGGGGTCTGCAAGGCTTCCAGTATAGCATCTAGAATTTATTTGAAAAAAAAGCACTGCATGCCATGCTGTTTTATCCGTAATTGGGATCTGTAATGGGATGAAGACTCTGAATGGAAATACCAACGCAGATGTGAATGAGCCCAATGTCATATGTGGCCTGTAGTTGGGTTTATTTTTCAGGTGGGCTAGACAAGAGTCTGTCTCAGCATTGTATTGAATCTTCTGCCTCATTTTCAATCAAGTTATGTTAAGTGTTTTCCGAGAATAAACTATTGATGACCTATCCTCCAGATAGGTCATCAATAGTTGACCAGCAGGAGTCCACCACTCAGGATTGCCGTTGATCAGTTCATTTAAGTGACAGTGGTACCCAGGTGAGCATCACTAGCACTTCAGTCCATACTTGACACAGCTCCACACATTGTATAGCGGCCATGCCTGGAAGTGTAGCTCAATCTCAATCACTTGAATGGGATTGAGCATGCGCTCAGGCCATGTGACTGATAAATGTAATAGGCCTGAGAAAAGGCCTCAACATTCACCGAAGCGTGGTGGCCTCTTCAAACAGCTGACAGGCAGAGATCTTAAGTGGCAAACACCCACAGATCGACTTTTCCTGAGGATCGGTAATCAATAGCTCAGTCCTGGAAAACCCCTAAAGAGCAGCATTCAAACCATTGTGTTAGGCTTTGTTAATACGATGTTTGCCAACTACATTTAGAGCATATATCTGGGAGGTGTCCAGGTATATACTGTAACAGATCTATGAACCTCTTCACTATAAGGTGAATTATCACAACACAACAAAATAATTTAATGACAAATTTGGCTGTGGTGTAATCTAATTAACGCTTTGTTTGGACATCCTATATTTACCCCCATAAATCTAGGATGTTGTTGTTAGCCGTTTAGTCATTCATGACCCTCGGCAGCCCTAAAGGCTCCCTCCATGTTTTTTCGGTTTTGCGCTGCTTCTTTTAGTTGTGTGATATCCATGCCAGTATCAGCTTTGACAGTATCCGCCATCGTGTTCTTTGGCACCGGGTCTTCTTTTGCCGCTGATCTGTCCAAGCATTGTAGATTTTTCTAGCGATTCTGCTTGCATTACATGGCCAAAATCCGTGAGCCTGTGCCTAGTCATCTTGTCCACTGTGAGTCTGAGTCCGGCCATTTTGTCCTCCATGAGTCTGAGCCCGGCCAACTTCCCCTCCAGTGATATATCGGGTCTTATACAATTCACGACTTCTTTGTTTGTTCCTCCCGCTGTCCAGGGCATGCACAGCAGCTTTCGCCAGCACCACAGCTTCAAGGCATCAATCCTCCTTCTATCAGCTTCCCTCGCAGTCTAGCTATCACATCCATACATGGCTATAGGGAAAACGGTGGTTTGCACTATCCTGCGTATAGTTGTTATACCGATATCCATAATTTTCCAGATTTTGTCCATGTTTAGCATTGCGCTTCGCCTTAATGCTATCCTATGTTTTATCTCTGGCATAGATTCTCCAGCCCAGTCAATTTTCAAACCAAGAAAGATGAAGTCTCGCACGCATTTGATTTGAATTTGGCCATTTCTTGCAGTTGTTATAATTTAGGTCCTCTTTATATTCAGGTAGAGGGCCATTTTTTCACTTTCCGTTTTAATCTTCCATATAGAATTATAGAATAGTAGAGTTGGAAGGGACCTCCAGGGTCATCTGGTCCAACCCCCTGCTCAGTGCAGGATTCACTAAATCATCCCAGACAGATATTTGTTCAGGCTTTGTTTGAAGACTTCCATTGAAGGAGAACTCGCCATCTCCTATGGTAACCTGTTCCACTCATTTGTCACCCTCACTGTCTAATATCTAATTTGTGTCTCTTCCCTTTTAGTTTCATCCCATTGTGCTTCCAGTCTTTCCTTGTGCAGATGAGAATAGGGCTGATCCCTCTGCACTGTGACAGCCCTTCAGATATTTGTAGACAGCTATTAAGTCTCCTCTCACCCTACTTTTTGGCAAGCTAAACATTCCCAGATCCTTTAACCGTTCCTCATAGGACATGAAATGCAGACCACTCACAATCTTGGTAACTCTTCTCTGAACTTGCTCCAGTTTGTCAGTCTTTTTTAAAGTGGGTTGCCCAGAACTGGACACAGTATTCCAAATGAGGTCTGACTAAGGAAGAGTAGAGGGGGATAATTACCTCACGTCATCTAGGCTCGATGCTTCTCTTAATACATCCTAGAATTGCGTTTGCCTTTTTGGCTGCTGCATCACATTGTTGACTTATGTTCAGTCTATGATCTATTAGTATACCCAAGTCTTTTTCACATGTGCTGCTGCTTAGTCCAATTACCCCCATTCTGTATGAGCTTTTTTCATTTTTCTTGCCCAGATGTAGGACTTTGTATTTCTTCTTGTTAAATACCATTCTATTAGTCACCACTAATTGTTCAAGCTTTTCTAGATCTTTATGAATACTTTCTCAGCCGCTTCCGACTTGCTCCTGTTTCTGCAACAAGAGTTCTGTCATCTGTGTAATGGAGATTGTTGATGTTTCTGCCACCTATTCTCACCCTGGTTTCCAATTCGTCTTGGTCCATTTTCAGCATGATCACTTCCGCATATAGGTTAAACAAGAAGGGTGAGAGGATGCAGCCCTGTCAGGTGCCTTTGACGATCCCAAACCAATCTGTGTCACCATACTGTATTCACAGTGACTTCGTCATTGGTATAAAGTAGATGTGCCGATACTCCCAGCTCTTGTAGGGCCTGCCACAGCTTGTCATGGTCGACACAGTCAAAGGCCTTGATGTTGTCGATGAAGCACATGTAGATATTATTTTGGTGTTCTTGAGCATTTTCCATGATCCATCGCAGGTTTGCCATGTAGTCATGGGTGCCTCGTCCTCGCCGGAATCCTGCCTGCGCATCATGGAGCGCGCCTCCACTACTGATCTCAGTCTTTCCTGTATCATTTTGAGAAGATCTTGCTTGCATGCGGAATGAGGCCTAATGTTCGGTAGTTGGAGCAAATCTTGGAGTCGCATTTCTTTGGTAGAAGGCTGAAGACAGATCTTTTCCAGTCTTGTGGCCATTGTGTGGATGCCCATACTGCCTGGCACAGCGCCGTGATGGTTTTCTAAGATGTAGGTATCTTTAAATTCATATGGAAATAAGTTACTTGGGTATTGCAGTGTATGTTTATAGTGAAATATAGCTTTTCTGTTGCAGCTTTCTTCCTGGTATTCTCAGTGCATCTTGCAACTTTTGTACCTTATTTGTGCAGATGCCAGTAAGTTCAGAAACTGTAAGGCTGCAATATATTACCTTGTTATATTCCGTGCTCATTTCTTGCCTAATAATCTTTTCATATTGTGAAAGTGGCAAAATCAACTTGCTAGATAACAGTGTGGGCACTTCAATTTTCTTTTTTATCTTGTGTATTGTATTACATTTCCATAAAAATGCAAATAGGCCAAAGTAAGGAAAACATAATTATAACTATGGTCAGTGATAGGGGTGATATCCTACTGTATGTAGGGCTATAAAAATGTTATCATTTCTATCATGCCTATCCTTCGATGGGTCTAAATAGTGAAGATGAGGCCCTAGAAGAAAAAACTATCCTTCTCAACATGCTGGGAAGACTGGCCTGGTGCTTGTTTGTCTCTCACGTGGGATAGTACACGTAACCTGCTGCTCAGGTACGCAACCAAATTAGGGTATATTTAAACGGAACGGAATGGGTAGGGATCTTCTGCATTGGAAAGTCCACATCAAATTCCACATTGTAAAAGTCTTCATAATCAGCACCATCGATGCAGATTTTGACAGAGAAATTGAATTGAATTTGATTGGACTTGAAAATCCACTTGTTACTTTACTGATGCTACAGGTGGTGGCATATTTGCGAATGTACGTTGAAGTTAACGAGTTAATGACCTTCATGGGGAAGATGAATGTTACGACGACTAGAAATCTCACATTTTTTGGAAACCATTATAGGTACAATATTCGGTACTGTGCAAAAGTTTTAGGCAGGCGTGGAAAAGATTCTGCAAAGTAATAATGCTTTCAAAAATACAGTGGTTTGCATTTTGTTATTCGACACAAAAAAAGTGAATGAACAAAAAGAAATCTAAAATCAATATTTGGAGTGATCGCCCTTTGTCTTCAAAACTGCATCAATTCTTCTAGTTACTTGCCAAAGTCAGGGATTTTGTAGGATTATAGTCAAATGTATGATTCCTAGAGATGAGCGAACGTACACGGAAAAGCACTACTCGTTCGAGTAATTTGCTTTATCCGAGTATCGCTGTGCTCGGGTCTGAAGATTCGGGTGCCGGCACGGAGCGGGGAGCTGCAGGGGAGAGCGGGGAGGAACGGAGGTAAGATCTTTCTCTCCCTCTCTCCCGCCCGCTCTCCCCTGCTCCCCGCTGCGACTCACCTGTCAGCCGCAGCGGCACCCGAATCTTCAGACCCGAGCACAGCGATACTCGGATAAAGCACATTACTCGAGCGAGTAGTGCTTTTCCGAGTACGCTCGCTCATCTCTAATGATTACCAAACAGGGGATAATGATCATCATTTTCATATGTAGGTTGAAACAGTCAATAACTGAACAAGGCTTAAGGCAGTTATACTGAATCAGTGAGGTCTCTCTCAGGCAACAATTTCAAAGCAGACTGGGGTTACAAGATGTGCTGTGAAGTAATGCAAAGAAGCAAGCAATGTTAAGATTAGAGATGAGCGAATGTACTCGTAATGAGTACTTAAGCACCCGAGTACCGCCATTTTCGAGTACTTCTGTGCTCGCGCGTAAAGATTCGGGGGGGGGGGCGGGGAGAGGCGCGGCGGTGTGGGGGGTAGCAGCGGGGAACAGGGGGGAGCCCTCTCTCTCTCCCTCTCCCCCCCACTCCCCGCCGCAACCCCCCACGCCGCCACGGCGCCCCCCGAATTTTTTCGCCCGAGTACGGAAGTACTCGAAAATCGCGGTACTCGGGCGAAAAAGGGGCGGGGCCGAGCACGTTCGCTCATCTCTAGTTAAGATCCATAGATGTGCAGTGTCCGAGGAGCGGGCCCTCAGCCTAGGAGACAGCGGGGTAGAGTCTACCATCTCCCACTCTGAGGGTAGCGAGAGGACCCGTCCAAGGAACCGAGAGCAGGCTATTAAACAGGGTAACCCAACTGTGGTTTACCTTCACTCTTTGTCACAGGTGACACCACCATTTCATCCTCTGTGGTGAATCCCGAGGATGTTAACAAAGAGTCAACACACACAGTTAACGTTTCAAGGCTAAACTGGGAACGGTCGATAAAGCCTGTTTACTTGAAAATTAACTTGAACAACAGTCCAAAACAATTTACGGCCACCGTCAGGACACTGGTGCAGGAGGATTCTTGGTGTGACAGGGAGGAATCACGGGATGACAGATCAATCCACAGGCCAAGTAAAGGCTGGTTTACACAGGCCGATGATCGCTCAAAGATCGCTCAAACAACAGTCTGAGTGACAGCTTTGAGCGGTCATTTTGCATAAACTATTAAGCAGCTACTCAGTTACGTAACAGCAATTAGGTGTGCAAATGAAACCTACCCTGAATGCAGTTAATAGCCCGAGGGCTATTATCTGCGCTCAGATCGTTTGTTCTCCACGGGCAAACAATGCTATCAGCACTCCCCGTGGAGAACTTCTGAGAAGAGTGAAGGACGATTTTTAGGTTAGCTTGAATTTAACGATCAGCTAGCAATGCCCGAAAAGTGCACGATGGGCGCACATTTAGACACACCGATTATCACTAAAACGATCGCTGATGAGCAATTTTTTTTAGCGATCATCGGCTGGTGTAAATGGGCCTTTATGTGCGGGGTTCTGTTCCCGGCCAAGCTCCTTCTCTCTCTCTCCAACTCTGTACAGGTACACACTCACTCTCCAGGATAGGCACTCAGCGCTGCACGGTGGCTCTTGCATACTTGCATATAGCAATCGCTCTGGTTCTTCCATCTTCACTACACACAGACTGAAGGTGTCTGTGTGCAGGCAGGCTCTCCAACTCACACACCAAGGAGAGGCTGAAAAGACAGACAGCCCCTCTCATGCACCTTGCAACCACATATATAAAACAAGGTCACATGACATACAACAAGATACATTTTCCAGCCATAACCCAGACAGTAACCCATCCAGTGCTGCAGCTATGCAATAAACATCAAAAGCACTCAAATAGAAGACACTGACAATACATAAGAACAATTCCAAATGAAGCGGCAGCATCAATGGTGTAGAAAACATACAAATAAATGTATTGCTCCATAAAAAATGGCTGAGAAAACAGCCGAAAAAGGGCTTGAAAAAACTCTTCTAGTCGAAACGTTCCCAGCAGTGCCATCAGCTTAGAATTGGCAGAAACCAGTGAACCAGAAATCAGGTACAACCATCTACTTACTGTTCAAAGAAGTCTGGCCAGAAGTTGTCTTTATGGAAAAATTCCAACCAAAAAGCCTTACCTTCGATGTAGAAACATGGCCAAGCAACTCAAAAACATAAGAACTGGGGTGCAGAAAAATGTCAGTCAGTGCTCTGGATTGATGAGCCAAAATATGAAATAGGGGGCTTAACTCTCAACCGTTGCTGAAGGTCTACAGTTGTTATTGTATTCTGAGTGATGTAGTTTCCCCTGGTGGGGAAGGGGGTAATCATGACAGTACTTTGTAAAGTTAC